>NC_072001.2:38803070-39154320 GCF_028885655.2 Pongo abelii
TTTTCTTCATAAGACTGATGAAAAGAAAGCAGAAGTACTATGCATTGTTTTTCTTAAGGTTCATCATGCTGGGTGTGTGTGTGTGTGTGTGTGTGTGTGTGTATGTGTGTCCCCTAAGTCGGGGGAAACTATTAGGAGACAGCGAGATTTCTTTAATGAGCCTAGAGGTAATGCAAAATTCATGTGCTTTCACCTGCAGCTGGGTGAAGCCTGGTGCACAAACAGAAAAGGGGGTGGCAGGAAGGCTCTGTTATTTATGATTTTGTTGAAACAGGTACCCTGGCTGCTACTGGGCATCCTGACCCACTTGTTCATTTTTTAGGAAGAAGTAGATACTTTCAATGGGAGCGACTCAAGCATCAGATTTGCTCCTTGGAGCATTAATAAAAGGGCTCAGTTAGCTTCATCTCATTATTTTACTATGAGTATTGACTTTGGCCTAGAGTCATGTATAGATAAAATGGTGCAAGGGCTTGTCCTAAGTGATTACTCAGAATTACAAATCATTTCACGTGTAACTGAATACTGCAGTCTAGCTGGCACCCTGCCCCTTGCTTCTCCCCCTCCCCTTTCTCTAATAGGAGCGCAAATCCAGCTTTGTCTGAAGAGGCAATTAATCTTATTCACTGAAAGCTGAATTTTAATTCAGCAGCATGTGGAGGACATATTTGCCTATCACACAGAATTAGTTTAACAGGGGATTTAGAAAAAAAATATTGGAGGTCTTGGCATTCTTGGACAGGGAAAATATCTCATAGACATTCCTTTATTAGCCATCTACATACTTGCATATAAGCTTTTTTGTAAAAATAACTCTATTAGGGTAAACTGGATTTATTTTGTAAGTGGCTGATTACATTTTGTTTTATGTTGAAAACACAAGATATGTGTGTTTTGGAGAAAAATGAACATAAGGTAAGAAAGATAAATTTTAGTTTTCTAGTGATTCTAAAAGGCTATTATTTTTAAGGGCACAGCTTAGAGATGATCAGAAAAATAAAGGGACACATAAAAATCCTAGACAGCCCACATATATCCAAATCAAATCATAGAGAAGGGTAAGTGTTCAGGTACAAAGTTGACAGGTCTACCAGTTCCACATTGCAGACTATCATATGAAATCTGTTAGGCAAATACTATGTTTCCCTAGTGTTTCTGCTGTGCTGTATTTTAACAATTTTCCCCGAGCAAGACCCCAGCGTTTTGTCTGAGGTTTGTTTCACATGTAGACAAAGTGTAAAAAAACAAAACAAAACAAAACAAAACAAAAAAAAACAAACAAAAAAGACACTTCCTTAAGCAGTTTCTTAGTTCAAGAGATTTGGACAAGAATTTGATTTAATGCGCGTCCATGCTTAGTTAGATATCAAATTCCCATAAGGTCAGAAAATACATTTCCTCCTGTTTCATGCTTGTATTGAACACAGCACTCCTCAAAGGCTACATTATAGTACAGGCAGATATCAAACCATGTAACTGTGTCCTTTCCAGTGACAGAGAGAATTTAATAAAAAACAAGAGTGCAGATGATCTTATGTGCCAAGTAATTATTAGTGCAGCATAAATCTTAAGAGTTACTCTAAGAGAGTTAAAAGGTGCTATTAGCTTTTCTGTGGCTCCTTCTCCAGTCATGATTGTCTAATACTCCTGGAATTAACCCTCAAACATGATTGCTTCTTTGCTTCTTCCAGAAATGCACGATTGAATACTTAATAATGAGATGAGGACACAGGGAACCATGGAATGTTTTTCAGAATTTCTCCCAACGTTCTGAGAGTCTTTTTACTGTTTATAGGTGCAGAATGTGAGTGGGGGGGTGTGTGGGGGAATCTATCAGATTAAATGTGCCTAATGGTCACCAAATGTCACGGCGTAACAGTTTAAGCACAGGGCTATAAAGTCACAAAGCTTTATTGCCTTGTCAAACCATTTGCCGTGCTAAATCTGGCAATTATTATTAAAGGAAACAATTTAAAAATTCAAGTTTTCATATTATTACCAAGAAAAAATCACTGTGTGTAGTGTCGGTGCCCTAAAGATACGTTTTTGGGGTCTCTGTGTAAACTTCACATTAACTATATAATATTTGCAATTTAAACTGCACAGAATTGGAATTTGGATATGTGAAAGCCCAGGAACACATATTTGCAAATACACACTTGCAAATGTCCCAAGATATGAGTGAGGCATTGAAATGTATGGCAGTGTTCACCCATTATTTATTTACTTAATTTTTGTAAGCTCCACCACTATATGAGGTGCCTGTGTGTATTTTGAGAGAAAATGGCTTTTGTGATTTGTTTGCCTATTTTATAGTCGGATGTTCAGTGCTGTTACCATTTGACCTGGAAAAAAAATCAAAGGTAAGGGGAAACAGATGAAAAGGCAGAGCTTTCAATATTTTTTGTTGTTGTTGTTGCTTCTCAAAGCATGAGAAATGTTCTATCTCCATTCTTCTTCACAGGCATCACATTAAACACACACCATGTAGTGGAGATGCTGGATGATATTCAACCAGCCCCTCTCTCTCTCAGTTATTCAGGTTCATCAGTGTTGTCCTTTCTAGTACAAAAGTGAAGAAGCCCTTCATCAGTACCTGAATTTGCATGGAGGGCTAGTTTGTCCTAAGAATCCAGTTTTCCTTCAAAAGATGTGAGATTCTGCTCAGAATTCTTGATGAGGCCCCAAATAAATAGGTATATTTTCATGTAGAATTATTCTTTCCAAGTCTCTAGTATTTCGTCTGAATTGTCCTGATCATTCCCAGAATCTGTCTATTGGTGGTCTGCTTGTCAAGGTAAAATTAATTGAGGTTTTTATGAACGCAAAATAAGGTCACCACAATCATGGCTATGCTCCAAGCACAATCTTATGAGGCAGATCCTATTATATCCATTTAAAGCTGAGAAACAGAGGCCCTATTTTATGTATGTTATATAATGGGTTCAATATAGAGGAGATATGATTTGAACAAAAACCTTTTGACTTCAGAGCCTATGCTTTAAACTACTTTGCTTTGCTATTTTGCCTTTTTATATGCTACAAAGAAAAACCATTTCCATGGTTTAAGAAATTAAAGTGACCAAAATGGAAAGCATAAAGGGAACTAAAGTCAGGAGAGGGATTTGTTTCCATGTCTTAAAATAAAAATCTCTAGATCTCATCTTTGTTATAGTAGATGTAGCAAAGTAAGTAGGCTTCCTGTCAAGCAGTCCTAGGAGTACCTTTTCAGGGCCTAATATTGGTATCAGCCTTTTGCAGAATCAAACCAGATTCCTGGGTTCACAGGTGTGGAGCAGGAAGTGCTTGTTAAATTTGTTTTGAGAAATGTTAGGATGTTTTAGGTTGCAATTAATTAGAAGACTACAGATATCCCAAACAGTATGTGTTGTTTTAGCTTTTTCGTGTGTCACATAATAAGAAGTTTGAAGGTCAGTATCTCAGGGTTGAATAATGCCGTATTTCAACTGCATCACCTAAGGTCTAAATTCTATTCCTTTTCCCGTTCTGCCATTCTCAACATGACAATTATTATTGTTGTTGGTCTTGAAAAGGCCACTCAGCTCCAGGTATCACATCTCCATATGCCAACACTGGAGACAGAAACTGCAACTGCTTTTATCTTGTGTATTTTTGCTAAATAAAAAAATCTTCCCCAGAAGTAATTGTCTCTAGAATATTTCTCCTCACATATCATATATTGTCATCCCAAACTTGATCACATGTTTATCCTGAGACCAACCACTGGTAAGGGGAATGGGAAAATGAGGCAAGGGCAGAGGAATTATTTTCCCTAGAAAAATTGCTTGAAAAATAATGATGAACTTAGACACATTAATGATGATTTACCAGAGTCTGGTTGGCTGGGTAGGCCCCATAACAAAACCACATCTCTGCTATCACGGTACTCACAGGGGATGAGCTCCACTTGGTGTCCCACACACCATCCCAGTGCTGTAGAAACAGGAAGAAACAAAGCACATGGGAGGCAGGAGCAGAGCCCCTTTCCTTTTCCAGTCTCCCTCCAGCACCCTCTACTAACAAAGATTAACCTCATGCCCACTGGCAAGGAAGAAATGTTCCAGGATCACAAGCAGGCAATGAAGAGTGGCTTCGGAGATGAAAGGCAATAAGTTGATAATTGGCACGGTTGGCTTGCCTGTCAAATCCTAACTCTTTAGTAAGAACCTTCTGAGATGCTGACAACATAAGCATCCAAGAAGGCTCTATGAAAAGAAAGCCTAACATACAAAAATTTAACCAGAGAATTTATTTTAGATGTTATGTTGCGGGTACTGAGAGCAATAGCAAATTTTTGAACTCAAAGAAATAGATTACAAGCCACTGTTATTTAGATACATTTAGATAGTTTTTATTTAGAAAAAAAAGAATATTAGATGAGAAAATGAGGCAAGGGCGGAGGAATTATTTTCCCTAGAAAAATTGCTTGAAAAATAAATTGGAGAAAGGAAAAGAGGGAATATCATCGCATTCCGGGTATTTCCTTTGAGAGTCTATATCCTAAGGAGTATCCCAACTCTTATTCCCTTGTAGTGCATCTGTGGAGATAGGAAGAGTGGACAATAAGCTAGGGTTTACCATCTATTCCTTCATTCATCTACTTAGCAAATATTTATCAGATGCTTTCATATGTCATGAGCTGTGTTGGGCATAGGAATGAGAGTGAGGAAAGAATAGCAGTAAACAAGTCATGAAAATGAATAAGATTCTACATAAACTTGTAGGTCTTTGTCCCGGACGAATCAGGAAGGCTCTCCCAATATCAGCGAACTGTAATGCACTAATATATATGACTTTTTTAGGAGATCCAACTGGATATAGAGGAAAGGGATTCATGTTGTCTGCTAACATTCCAGGGTCCATAACTGAATGTCATTATGGAGGAGCTGCCTAGAGGGGAAAGGCCCCCATCATTTTTACTTTCTACCCTTTCTTAGAAGATCTTCAATCCATAAAAGGATTGCAGAGACAGTTCCCTTTTTAGGTCCCTAGGATTGTTATCAGTCATATGGAAGCTCAATCATGGAAGGAAGGCAAATCCTGCCAGATTATCTAAGCAGAATCGTATTTCTATCTGAAAGAAGACTTAATGTTAAAAATATTTCTATGTAATAAACTTCTGACTTCTGATGAGGACTAATAAAGCTACTGTTTATCCAATCAATTCTCTGAACCATTTAAAAATATAAAACACCCAAATTTATATATCCAAATGAGTATTGAAAAAAAAATTTTTCGTAGGCCCTGAAGACTTCAGAGAAGTTCCCAGTTTTTTTTGAGTAATATCTGTATTGCTGGAATAAGTAGAATGCCTCCTTACAGGATTATTTTAAATACTCCTCTGTATAATTACTTAAAAAGTGATTGACTTGATTTACACTTTAGAATATCTCATATAAAATAATTCATTTCCCTCTATCAGTACCTGCTTAATGATCCAGTAGACAGTGGTTAGAATAAAACTTGGATGCTCAGCAATTTGAGGAAATCTGGAGAAATGCAAAATCTACCTTGCTGCCATTTGCAGTTTACAAAAATCGAAAGGAGAGTGCGAAGAGAGAACGGGAGAAAAATGGGGAGACGAGTAAAAGAGATGAAGACGAAGAAGCAGAAGCAGAAAAAAATGAATAGGAACATATGTTATTTTGGAAATCTTGACAGGTCCCTATAAAAGTTACAAAGATAACTACAGAAGAAAAGTCTAGATATCAATATGAAGAGATAAGATATCGATATGAATAGATAATACACTAGGCACCCTTGAGAACTGGAACTGCTCACAATAGGATTTAGAATGATATCGTACTCATTGGGAAATTGCATTGCTTCTACTTACTTCATAAAATATATGCCTTTGGGGATTCTGGTTAACACAGTTTGGTTGACGATTATGTTGTTTTAACATCCTGTGGTGAAAGCAATCTGGCAAACTTGCCACACTAAAGGACAGGTCCTAAGGGAAATTTACCAAAAGAAAGAAAGCTGTCTACTCTCTACTCATTTCTACCTGGTGGCTGTCTTAGTCTGGTTGGGCTGCTGTAACAAAATACCATGAACAGCGTGGCTTATAAACACCAGAAATTCATTTCTCACAGTTATAGAGGCTGAGAACTCTAAGATCCAGGCACCAGCACAGTAAATGTCTAGTGAGAGTCCACGTTCTGGTTAATAAATGGTGCATCTCACTGTACTCTCACCTAACAGAAGAGACCAGGGGTCTGTCTCAGGCCTCTTTTATGAAGGCACTAGTCCATTCATGAGGGCTCTATCCTCACGGCCTAATTGCCTGCAAAGGCCCCACCTCCTACTACTATCACCTGGGGGATAGAATTCTAACATATAAAATTTAGTAGGGGGTGTTAGGTGGGTACAAATATTCAGACCATGACAGTGGTCCCATTGAGAACATGAGTGGAAACACTTCAAGAGCTTATCATGTGTTAATATCTGTTGAAATGCACTGAACATTCAACTAAATGATGCTTAATACTTATTATTAATTTTAAATATCATTATGGAGCTCTGATTACTAGGTTAGATATACTGAATGCAAAGATGAATAAGATATAAAACCTTCTTCCAAGGATCTTATATTGTGGTATGTCAAATAAATATTTAGGTTTCCATAAAAGGGGAAAAAAATCAAAAGCTATGTTTCTATGATTATTAGATAGTCAGTGGGTCTTGGAGATTATTCTTCTTTTAATTTAAAATTTTGACTATGGCTTATAACTTACCAATATGTGGTTTACTAATATGACTTACTAACTCAAGCCCATAGAATTTCTTGAGTTTTTTTGGCACTGGTTATAACATAGTCTCAACTTAGACTGGGGTAACAAGAAGTTGGGGGTGGATATGGGAAAGAGTCACAATGCAAAAGGGATTTTTTTTTTTTTTTGAGATGGAGTCTCACTCTGTCACCCAGGCTGGAGTGCAGTGGCACAATCTTGGCTCACTGCAACCTCAGCCTCCCAGGTTCAAGTGATTCTCCTACCTCAGCCTCCCGAGCAGCTGGGACTACAGGCATGTGCCACTGCCCCCAGCTAATTTTTTGTATTTTTAGTAGAGACGGGGTTTCACCATGTTAGCCAGGATGGTCTCGATCTCCTGACCTCGTGATCCACCTGCCTCGGCCTCCCAAAGTGCTGGGATTACAGGCGGCCTAAGGGCTATTTTTTAAGCAATTCAATTTGACATTTTTTTTTAGCCTTATCCATTAGGTACTGGTACTAAATCAGGAGTGTTAGTCATGCTAACCAGTGAATCATGAGACATTGGTGATAGGTATTTTGAAGGATTCTTGGGTGAAAATGTGCACCCAGATGATCTGAATTAGACCATGTAGCTAAGAATCCTATTGTCCAGGATGGTATCACTTACATTTTTCTTTGGCTCAGGTTATGAACTCATGAGAACTTTGATTCCTAGAAGCAGAGGGAAAAAACAAGCAACCCTTAAAAAGAATTAAAACAGTTATTGAAGATGACTTCTTTATAGCTCTTTGAGGTGGGAGAATGCATATTCACAAGTTGCTTGTAAATGCATTTTTAAACACGTTAGAAAATCTGACATAAATAGCAGATCCCTAGTAATGCATCTATTCAGCATTTTTGAACAATGGCATTTTCTTCAATATTAGTTTGGAATATCAAATACAAATGTTATAGGTATGGGGCATTAATTCTGAACCCTGAACATTGTATAGTTCTAGTGATGAGAAAAATTATTAACTATATTCAGAAGGGGGAGATCTATGTAAACAAATTTCAAATAATGCATAGAAAAACACAGAAGTGTTATCAACAATAGTTTAAAGAAAACAGTAAAATACAAAGCAGCTCCAAATAATCTGTCTCTGTTTTATTTTTTCTCTTTGCCTTTCTCCATTTCCTTAGAACAAGGTCCAGTGTGATTTAAACCCTGAGTACATTTCCTCTTGTTTTTGTAGGTTATAAACATATATTAATACAGCATGTTTAGCAAATATAGCTGATTTTGGTTAATTTTATAGTTCTACTTCTTAAGAAGATTGTATTTTGTGGTAATTTCTGGTCTTTAAGAATATTGATTGAAGATGAGTCTTTATGAGGAAATCAATATTTCTTTCATTCATATCTGTGGGATTCAAACATAGCATATACCTGTGGATGGTCTATAGTAATTATCTCATTAGTGTATATTGAATTAATTAAGTCATAATAAAAACAAAAAAAAAAAAACAAAGCTCAATCCAAATAAAGAATTGTCTACTTGATAAAGGAAATATAAGCTTTTATGTAAGTGGCTGTTCCTCAATTATGTAGATGAGTCCAAATCTGTTCTGTAACACAGGAACTAGACAATGTAAAAGCATGTTTCTTTTCTTTTGTATTTGACATTTTGAGTTAATTAGCCCCACCTGGCTGAATTATAGCTAAATGAAAGGGAATTCTGAAAATTTTCTGTTAGTTTCATGTTTGAAGTAAACACCCTGAACCTTTTAAAAATGTTATGATTTTCTCTTAAAAGCTCACTAATATAACTACAACTAATAAAAGCATAATGTATATTACTAGGTCTGAACTCTTGGCCATGGGTATCTGTGCATTTTAGAGATGGTGTCTGCACAAGTGTCATAAATGACCATTTTATAGATAGATAATGTTCTTAATCCATAATTCTTTATTGCTGATGGTTATTGCATTAGATGATGACCCTTAGCTATTAAGAGTCAGTTTTTAATATCACAACCATTTAGAAAGGTTAATGGACTCGGTTTTGTGACTTAACCTTTGGATGCTGCAGGTTGAGAGGTTATATTTGTGCACTACACTGCCAGAAAGTATCTACTTATTTTCATTTATCTATGCACTTTGAGTAGTGTGGTTTTGTACAGTAACTGTTATTTACAAAGCAAAGGGAAAGAAACAGTGTGTCCACGTAACAAGTTTCTAGAGCAGTGAGAGTCTTCTAAAATATACGTTTCATATTTGGCTTCTATTATTTTTCATTTAGACATAAGAATTGAAATGTGAACAGATGTAACCTAAATCAGTTGAGGAATATTTATTATGGCTGCTTAAAAAAAATAAACCAAGATTATAATTCATAGTTTTCTTGGCTTGTTTGGAAAGTTCACATGCATTGTAATGAGACACTGGTCATTTAGGAAAGACACAAATCTCTTACAGATGATACCTGTCTGCACTCCAGAGTTTTCCAAGGAATAAAAATTGGGTCTATCTGGTTTCAGTTAATCCCATTTCAAAAATCTAATTAAGGTTCCATGGTGGCTATTTGTCATTTATTTGGCCACCCATTATCCATTATTCTTCCAAATATCACCTTATTCTCTTTTATTCCATTCATTCGTTTTGAATAGGCTTTAGGGGAGAAAAATTCCAGGCACTTCCCCTTTGTTATGGAAGCTAGAAGCTGAGTGTTTAAATACAATGACCCCCAGTGAATCATGACTTCTGTATCCATGCCTTTGTGGCTCCCCTGTACATCGACTCTGGGCTTGACTATGTGACTTGTTTTGGCTGACGGGACATAAGCAAACATGATGTGAGCAGAGGCTTGAAAAGAGCTTGCACATTGGGGGTACCCTCTGTTGCTGGCTGCTTTTAGAACCCAGCTAACCATGTGAAAATGCCTAGGCTACGAGGCATGATGGGAGACCTGTAACCCAGTGGCTTCCTTTCATATCTAATCATCAGACATGGGAATGAGGCCATCCAGCCCTGGTCAGTCCTCTGCTGATCTATTGGTCTCCATTTCCCGTTATCTAACCTCTCATTGACTCTCCCAGTTTCTTTGACAGTTTTTCGAGAAATAGCCTTTTACTAATTTAGGTAGAATTGGTCTCTAATGCAAGCAAGAACCCTAAATAATATAGATTCCTAAATTGAAAGTGCAAAGGAATTACTTAAGAATAACACAAACCACCATGAACATGCTTACACAAGGGGGAGGTCAAATCATGAGTGGATTATATGAAGATTGATTTAGTTTGGTTATCAAATATCCTTTGCCATGGAGTGATTGATGGAACCTGTTATGAGCCAGAGGGTGATATCAACTTAGCCACCACTGGGTAGGAATCTGAGTTTCCATCTCTCATCGATTTACATGTGTTTCATGGACCTCAATCTGGAAGTTACGCAAAGAGCAGTGTCCTCAGTTAAAGACTTCGTGTACTGTGCAGCATTCTCCGTTTACTTCTGTGTTCTCTTGTACTTTTTTTGTGTTCATTTTTTCCTCTCACCCCATGTTTCTACCTTCTGTGCCCCACAGTGTCATGAGATTCTGCTCCTGAAAATTGCACCATCCCGAGTGCCTCCCAACGTTGTCTCTAAGGTTTCCGAATGCTGTTGCTCTCTTCTCACACCTCTGAGCTCATCACCTGCTTTGTGCTATTGAAAATTTCCCCTAGGCCGGGCGCGGCGGCTCATGCCTATAATCCCAGCACTTTGGGAGGCCGAGGCGGGCGGACCACGAGGTCAGGAGTTCGAGACCAGCCTGGCCAATATGGTGAAACCCCGTCTCTACTAATAATACAAAAAAGCCGGGCATGGTGGTGGGTGCCTGTAGTCCCAGGTACTTGGGAGACTGAGGCAGAAGAATCGCTTGAACCCGAGAGGCAGACGTTGCAGTGAGCCGAGATCACGCTACTGCACTCCAGCCTGGGTGACAGAGCGAGACTGCATCTAAAAAAAAAAAGAAAAAGAAAAAGAAAAGAAAATTTCCCCTAAGCGCCACACACTCTCCACTTTTTTCCTGATGGATTTGTCCTGGTGAAGGCTCTGTTTATTCTCCTTCCAGCAAGGGCAGGGGCTTCTTTTCAGGCAAAATACTAGCAAGACCACCCTTCACTTCAAAGTAGTTCCTGGTAACTTAGATTTAAAGAATCACCCAAATGAAACCAAAAGTCAGAGTTTGAGGTTATCAAAGTACCCAACCCCAGAGTCACAGTGTTTTTATTAGTATTAACTCATCACTGATACAACGTGTGATTTACCCTAAAAGATATTGTGCTTTTTATTTCAGCCATAGCTCTTTTCACAGACTGAACTGCACAATAATTATTGGTAAATGTTTCTGTTTTCACTACTTTAAGTTCAGAGGCCATATCTTATCACCGCACTCTTCAATTTTTTTTTTTTTTTTTTTTTTTGAGACAGTCTTGCTCTGTCGCCCAGGCTGGAGTGCAGTGGCGCGACCTCGGCTCACTGCAAGCTCCACCTTCCGGGTTCACGCCATTCTCCTGACTCAGCCTCCTGAGTAGCTGGGACTACAGGCGCCCGCCACCACGCTCGGCTAATTTTTTGCATTTTTAGTAGAGACGGGGTTTCACCGTGTTAACCAGGATGGTCTCGATCTCCTGACCTTGTGATCCACCCGCCTCAGCCTTCCAAAGTGCTGGGATTACAGGCGTAAGCCACCGCGCCTGGCCACTGCTTCAATTCTTTAGTTATAACCTGGTGTTGCTGGGCTGCCAACCTGTGGCATGTGTGAGTGTATGTATTTCATAATGAGAAGATCGTGGCTCTCAAAGACATCTATTGCCACAAAGAGATAATTATGACACAGGGGATGTTCAATCAATGTTCATTGACTTGATGTTAAAGTAATTCTCCAAGATTGGAGAATTGCTCTTCATTCTAGAACAAAGAAACCTACAGTTTGTGATAGCATATAACCACTTCTGTAGTAAAAGAAAAAGAAAGATATTCCCTTTTGATAAACAGACTTTCAGTCACAAAAGATGAGGGGCCATGAGATGACATAGAAGAGGGATATGAAATCTAAAGTCCAAGAGAAAAAGGGGCCTTGGAGGTTAAGTAACATTTCCCTTTTTTTCCCCAGCATCACTCCACCAAAGCTATCACAATCTATTCCAAGACTGTAAATTTGGTATTTTGTACATTAGAAGGTACATTCAACTGACAATACTAGGAAATCCATTTTTACAACTTAACAATTTCTGTCAACATTTAAAAAATGTTTTCAGTATCCATTTCCTGGGAGACTCATAAAGTTGTCTTTCCCGAGTGTTCTTGGGTTTCTGCTGTTTGTTCATTCTTTAACTATTTTTTCCTTCCATTTCAAGGAAGACTGTTGGCCATTTTCTCACCCTCTTTGGCTTTGGCTGTGATGTTAGGTGATTCAATATAATTAGGTGAGATGTTTACAGGCCCTCAAAGACTAACGAAATGATAAATGTGGAAGTTCAAATAATGGCAATCATAGCAGGTCAAGCAAAAAAAAAAAAATATCCTTTGGACTGGGACTGACTAACGTTATCAGAGTTTGGGAATGCATCACATTTTCTTTCTTTCTTGTTTTTGGCTTTCTTGCTTGCTTTTCTGTATTGCATGGGGATATTTATATTCTGTCTCACCTGTTACTGATTTTTTAAAATTTTCAGTGCATTCTGCTTACTATGAAATACTCACATATTACTGCAAAATGAATCCTTGTCTTTGAGATTATATTCATTCTAGACTTTCAAAAATATATCCATTTCTGATTACTCTTTTATAAACCAAGTCATCACAAATTTCTTTGAAATGCTTTTTTCTTCTGATTTTAAAAGTAATATCAAATATTTATTGTAGAAAATTAGGAAACTACAGAAAAGCTCAAATAAGACAAAAATTTTTCTCATCAATTATTTATTTTCCTAGCAATAACACTGCTACCCTTTTGTTTTCTATCCTTCCAGTCTTTTTTTTAATGGCTAGATATATACATGTATATGACATTTATACAACTGGAATCATGCTTTTCTGAATAAATAATATGAAATGAAAATTTCTTGACAATGAAAATAAGGATTTACAACAATTCAAGTAGTAAGATTTCAAGAGTAATCCTTTATATAATTAAAACATGACAGAAATCCATGAAGTTTTGATAATGTGGATCTAAGAACAAACGCTCTTCAGGTATGAATAGCTCTCACAAATTTGATAGGTGGGAAATATAAAAAATGTAACTACAACATATATTAAAATAAGAAGAATTTCAGATGGCCCCATGAGGAATGTCCTACAATGAATTTTGATATTTGGTTATTTTCCAGGTGGCTTTTGGGCTGCTCTTTTCTCAATCCTCTTCTAGCATTCTGTCCATCACGAAACTCAGTTGTCACATATAACTGGCCAAAGTAAGCAGAAAAAAAAAAGCTCACATCATTTTTCTTTTATTTCTTTTTCCTTTTTTAAAAGCACAGTTTTATTCATTTTTCCCATCAACACTTGGAAATGTGGCTTCTGAAAGATAACGAGGCATGGTCCGTAGCATGACATAGCCTCTCTTTTTCTCCCCACTCACTGCTAACTCTTTTGTTTGTACAATATTCTTTTATTCTGAGCAATATAACATTTTAGTTCTCGTAATAAATGCCTTCATGTGAAGCAGTTCAGCTAAGAGAATGTTATTAGACTGTGCTCCCAGGCAGCACACCTCCTCACGATCAATACAAAGCTGGGCCTCAGCTCATTCCCTCTTTGCTTAAATTCCCTGCAAATGTGCAAGAGAAGCAGCAGTGGGTGTCATCAATCACAGGCCACTGTGACATATGCTGAAACCTGACCAGGGCCGAGATGTTTTAATAAGGCATCCATTAAAACCCTCAAATAAATTGCAATTTGAAAACAGAACATAATACCAGCCAAGTTTTCCTCATCCATCTTGTGGCATGTCATGTAATGTAATTGCGTTGTTAATTTATCCAAGAACTTTCTCTACAGTGTTTCGTTGGCACTGCTTAATTTCCCTGTAGACTATTTGTGTGTGTGTGTGTATGTGTGTGTGTGTGTGTATGTGCATGTGTGAGAGAGGGGGGAAAAGAGAAAGAGTCTGTGTTTATTTCTGTATGTTTGTGTGTCCGTTTGTTCCTTGGAGGAAATAGTCATGTTCTGCTTAGCATGGCATTAGCCAGAGAGCTAGTCAGAAATTTGAAATGTTTGACATTTTATCAATGACCCCTGAGCATCTCAATGTTGCCTCACCAAGCCTGGCCTACAGCAGGACCACCTCCTCTCCCTGCTCAACTTGCCATTGGTTTATGCCTCTCCAGAGTGGGATCACTCAGAGTGCCTGTGGATCCCATCAATAAATATTGACAAAAGTGTTTAGGGGTCATTTAAGATCACCACATAATGACACTCAAAACAGGTCAGTACTGATTTTGGTTCCCTAGCTCTTGGGTCATATGTGAGAAGTTTTGACAAGGGTAAGAAAAGTAAGAAGTTATAAATCTATAGGAGAGAATGAAAAAGTATTTCTCTGGAATAATGTCAAAGTGATTAAATTGAAGAAAATATATATATATTTAAAAGCTTTGTGGGAAGATACAGGCAGGCAAGGGCTCATATAGATTTTTTTGTCTTCTAAGCATAAATCTAAAAATAACTAATACAATTCTTCATGTGGGGCTGCCTCAGCAGATTCTTCACCTTTATTTATTCTTCTGTGTTTTCTTGATCAATCTGTTCTCTTGTTTTCTATAGAAGAAGCCAATGGGAGGCAGAGGGTAAATCTACCCACACGTTCCATCTCTATCTAGGATGTCACAGTAACCATGATGCCAATCAAATATTGGTTTAAACCTGTCAAATGTATTTTCTAGGTCTACTCTTTTGAAGTAATAGTCTGTTGAACTAATGGTAGAGGAGAGAAGACAGCATGACAAAAGAGAAAAATTTACCATAAATCTATTTTCGTTGCTACTATTTTATTAATTAAGAGCAGAAATTGTTATTTGGGATCTAGCAAAAAGACAATTAAATGCAAAGTGTACTAGTCAATAAATTAACAGCTACTCTCTCGGTAGGTCCTTATATCTAAAATATGTTATAAGTTGGCTGGAAGAACTTGGTGACATTCTAATGTGCCACCTGCATACAAACCATTCTTGTCTAAGGCTCCCACTTAACTCTATGCAAACTATTAGAGGATCACGGAGTATAAAATGTGCCAGGGAAAGCCAAATTAGTTTCTGCTTTCTGCTAATGGATGACCTTTGTGATTTGGATCAGGTGCTGAAATTCACTTAGTCGGAAAGGCAGGAGAGTGGGGGAAACTTCTAAAATAATTTTCTCTCCCTACAGAGAAGACGCCTGGCTACCACCTGCCCAATAAATGTCAATTGGGTTACTTTTAAAAAAATAAAGAGCCTGATTCAGAAGTATTAGAAGCTGGGTTGCGAGGTGCAATGGAGAAGGAGTGAATTCACTTAAGAATATAAAGCCAAAAAAGACAAAACTAAAAACCATTGAAAATTAGATGTAAGAATGGTTAGTGCTTTCCTAGGAGAGTTTTGTTAACACCTCTCTATTCTACATAGACTCTTGAAGATTTATTGAAATTTGAGCTGACTTAGGCTTAGTAGAAATTATGTTTGATTTCTTATCATTGAAAATATTTTGAGGTTTAGCTGAAATTTGTTTGGAATTGGGAGTGTAATACCCCAAGCAACATTCAAGGGATCAGAACCAACAGGAACTGGAATATACAAAAACACTGTTTCTCTAGCTCCACGTGAGCCTGAGTTGCCAGCTTTCACATGTTTCTAATGTTAGCTCAAGCTTTCTGGCAGTCCCATTGTGAGCTCCATCTCCCAAGCATTCTCAGCTATTTTGGCATTTTTATGTTGGCCTTGCTTCTTTTTATTTCCTTGTCCAGAAATATAGTTATTTAAAAAACAGTATAATTATTATTGGATGTGTGTGTTTTTTTAAGTTTCAGCTTGATATGAATTCTTTCTTGCATTGATATTTAGCTACTATCCTTGAAATGCATAGAAGGAATAGGACATTAAAGACAGAGGACATGGACCTTTAATTCCTCTTGTGTATTGCAAGGGCAAGAATGAAATGTCAGTTCCCAAGGTGATTATATAGTGAATGTTGGCAAGAATGAAATAATTGTGTCCTACCCAGGGTGTGAGAAATGTATACATGGGGAGATAAAATTGTAAGGGGACAGACAATATAGGGTGAGCACATGTAGAGCACAAAAGAATTCAATTGGGTGGATGACACAGGTCTTCGGCCTTTGTGGAAATCAATGAACTGCTGTTTCTGTGTCTTTCTCAAAGCACAGGGACGTTGAAAGGATAAAGGCTTGACTCTCTGATCCACTGAGGCTTGCTCAAGTTAACCCTAGGATATTTTTAAGAAAGTTGATTTGTTTTCCTTTTGATTTCCTTTTTCTCTCAGCTTACTTGAGCTGATTTACAATTCCTGCATCTATTGCTGCCTTTAGCTATGTGCACCATTATTCTGCCACCCTTTTTGTAATTAAATTCTGCTTGAATTGCTTATAGGCCTAACCTCCCTCCTTAACTTCAATCTGTGATCTCCTGTTTCTAAGTTAGTAAAATTGTATCAGGCACACCATGAATAACCTTTCCTGGATGCTAAAATACCTGGGTCTTAATTCAATTTGAGTTTCATCTTTGTACAAAATTCCCTGCAAACTTGCATGTGAATTTAAAGCCTGATCCATAAAAATCTTCTAGCAATATGATTCTCATTTCAGAAGCCTGGCGAGATGAAGCCATGTGTTATGTTATAAACACCCCAACAAAAGAACTGTGATCTTACCATGTTATTTTTTTTTCCCAACGTAGTTTTGTAAATGTTGTTGATTCTGCCTCACCATTTGGAGTCTCTTGCATGTGTTACTCTTCCAAATTCTGGGGTTTAAACTTCCCTAGAGCCTCATAAGTTCTGGGTTTCTTAAAGAAATAGGTTACCCTCACCCCTACCCGACACTCTCCCCACTCTTCCAAAAACAATCCCCATACAAAGGTGCCAATAAACTAACTCAGCCACATACAATGATATTGTCAAGAAAATCTCAGGAGAAAACCATTTAAATTTCATTGCATAAATCTGAGCTCTTGGCCAAACTTCCCCTAACAAGTGGAGAGCACAAGTCTCATGCTAATTCTCCACCAAACCTCCAGTTTTATGAAAGCTACATTTTATCTCTTTGGTTATTTGCAGTCACTCGAGAGTTGGAAAAGGAATATTAGCACTACTCACATTTTATTGTGAAAGTCACAGTACTTGGTTGACCCCCTTTTCAGGCCCTATTGAATTTCCTATACAAAGGAAATGAAAATGTTTTATATTTAATACAGCAGCACATAACGAGAGGCTTAGTTATTACACAGAGAGCTACAATTTTCTGCTTTTGTTTCAGCTATTGCTGTAGAGCTGAAATTTCCAAGCACATTTTTTATGATTTGTTTATTGCTGGCTTTAGAGGTGACAGTGAGAGGGAATGCCACCTTTATGCTACCTACTCTACAGAAAGAGGCTTTCTGTTTCTTCTTATTTATCCTGCAAAAGCGTGGTCCAGCTTTTTACTGATGTCTCAGTTTCTTGCAGACAAATTTTAAAAATCCTAAAGAAAAAAGTAACCCAGTGGAAATCATCGAGTGAACATACAGCTGTTTCCTGAATTTACTCTCAGGTCCTCTGATATTACAATTGTCAAAGAGAGCTCTGGGCTCTTAGCATGTGCCGGTCATTGGGGCTAAATACATTACCTTTATTATTTAATCACTACAACAATGACAGTTAAATAACACCTAGCTATTCTTGTTATTGTTATTATTACCCTGTTTCTATAGATGGGAAAACTGAGGCTTAGAGAGATTCTCTAATTTGCCCAATGTTCCCTAGCTAATAAACAGGTGATCCAACTTAGATTAGAACCAAATTCTGTCTGATTCTGGAACCTACTCCTCCACCTTTTTTTGACAATAATAGTCATTACCACAATATTCTGTGTTAATTATTTTTCAATGTACTTTTTTGCTTCTTCTTTATTCTAAATTTAAATTTATTTTCTTTTTAAAAGTAGCGTAACAAACGCATATATACCCTTCAGCTAGATTCATCAGTTTTGTTGTTTTCCTTTCTGTTTCTCTACACACACACATACACATACACATGTTCATATATATATACGAGATGAATAGATATGTATTCATCTATGTGTGTCTGTATGTGTATTTATTTTTCAAATTATTTTTGCTAAGCCATCTAAAAGTAAGTTATAGCCATTATAATGATATACCCCTAAAAATAAGAGGATTCTCACATTTAACCACAATCCATTGCCATACCATATCATAAAAATAAGCATTCATTCATGTGGTCATCTAAGATACAGTCCATATGCAAATTTCCCAGGTGGCTCCCAAAGTTATGTTTATAAGTTTTATTAATTTATTTTTGATTCAGGATCCGTCCAGGAAAGAGTCTGCCCACTTGACTCCTCTACCCGTAGCCTCTCCAGAATACTGGATGTAAAGGGAGATCTTCACAGGTTAAAAGAATTAAGTAAAAACCTTGTGCCTATGTGAAGGTATTATATTGATTTACATAACACTGTAGAAGGTCTATACATGCTAAACCTCTTTTCGTTGTGACATTCTTGGAGCCTGTTATTCTTTTACTTCAGCTATCTAAAGAATGGAATCGTGGAATAGTTCTGTGATTTTCTAAGCCATTCTACAGTTACTTAGCCTTGGAATTAGTAATGGCTATTGCATTCAGCCTGATTCTATCTTCCTGTTGCTGAAGTGAGTCTAAACCGGCCTCAGCAAATAGGTTCTTGAACAGGTAACTCCTGACACTCTAGAATTCAAAAAGCCATTTCTGAGGGAGGGAGAAGAAAAGGGGGGAGAAACAGGAATAAGAAGCCAGAAACAGCAAAGAACTGGAGAGAGGATGTGAGGGCGAAGAGAAAGAAGCGTTAGAATCTGCTTAAATTTAGAATCACAACAACATAGTAACAGCGGCCAGAATATATTGGGTGTGTAGCATGCCTTATTAAATAATGAGGGTTTTAAATGTATTTTTTTCTGTTAATCCTTACAACAGTTTTCCAAAATAGGTAAATATTACCCCCTCTCCATTTTATAAAAGAATTATTGAGTCTTACACAGGATAAGTATCCTGTCCATGGTCACCCTGCAGCTGTGCTCAAACCCAAGCTATAGGAGGGAGGAAAGGAGTAGAGCTAAGGATGGTGAGTGGCCATCCTCTGCTCCTAGTGTGCCCCTTTCTTCCCACAAGTTATTAGTCACTATGCCAGTGGTCAAGGATCTTCTTTTTTCTCCATGTTCACTACCACTGCTTTAGTTTAAGCCAACTCCCTCTCTAAGCGAGATGCCTGCAATATCTTTTCACAGATCTTTCTGCCACCAGCCTCTCCCTCTTCCAGTCTCTGCACAGTGGTCTTTCTAAACATGCCCCACCCCCTTGTTTGAAATACTTGGATGACTGTCTGTTACTTAGACCACTGCTTCTTAACCCTGCCTGCCCATGAAAAACACCTGGAGAGCTTTACAAAACACAGGTGGCCAGGCCCCACCTCAGAGATTCTGTTCCCTTGTTCTGATGGAATAGGGTGGTCAGAAAAAAAATACAGGATGTCCAGTTAAATTTGAATTTCAAAGAAATGATAAATGCTTTGTATTGTAAGTATGTCCCAAATATTGCACTGGGCATACTTGACTAAAATAATCATTTATCTAAAATTCAAATTAAACTGTGTGTCCTATATTTGCATTTGCAAAATCTGTCTATGTGTTGGTATGTGTTGCAGGGAGATGATCATGAGTATTTTCTAAATCTCCCCAGGTAACTCATGTGTACATCTAGAGTTGAAACCACTGATTGTAGGAAAAATGATAAATGACATAGACTCTAAACTCCTTATCATGGCATAAAAGGACCTTCAGAGTTTGGCCTCTGCCCCCTTTTCAATCTCACCTTCTCTTTCTCTCCACACCCTAAACTACCTGCTATGCATTTTACACTTTCTTATGTCCTTGTCTTTGCATATGCTTTCTCCCAAGCCTGGGATCTCCTTTCTGGTCTGTTGGATGAACTGCCACTCATCCTTTAAGACCCAGATACATTGGCTATCTGCTTTTTCTAGCAATTTATTAGGCCCTTTACATTAAATATTTCAAATTCTTGTTATTAAGGTGTAATCACTTGCTAATTTGTTAATTCAAATTAATAACAACTAAGTTTGTTTTAGCTGTATTAGAATAGAAACTTTCCAACAAATGTCAAACACAAATTTTGAACTAATCAATATGCATTACATTTTTAACTTCAGCATGTATTAAAATCTTAATATATATTGAATACAACATATACTAAAATTGATTTTTATATTTTTGCCACGATTTTTTTCTCTTCCTCTTACCCATGAACCAGTTGAACAAAACAAAAGAAAGCAGAACAAAATAGCTAAGACAAACACTTGCCTCCATGACTTTAGCGTCTAAACAGATGTTTATATTTTTAATCTCTCAGCTACAACTTTCTACACAACAGTTTTTCTCAATCATATTTCAGATGCATTTTGTATTAATTTATGTGAAGCTCTGTTAAATCTAATTAAAATGTTGCCATATTTTGTATTATGCATTTTGATATAATTTCTTTATATCTAGGCCAGGCATGGTGGCTCATGCCTGTAATCCCAGCAACTCGGGAGACCGAGGCAGGAGGATCACTTGAGGCTAGGAGTTTGAATCCAGCCTGGGCAATATAGCAAGACCCTGTCTCTATGAATAAATAAATAAATAAATAAATAAATAATTTCTTCATTTCTAACAATGTTAACATGTCTTATTGTAAAAGTCCATTAATTTGGAGTCTATGGATGGTTGTAGGTTATGATTTGGTTGGAGAGTATGTTGAGGCTACTTTTCATTCTCAGTGTTTGTCTTAGTTTGTTTCAGGTGCTCTAACAAAATACCATAAACTGAATGACTTATAAGCAACAGAAGTTTATTTCTTACAGTTCTACAGGCTAGGAAGTCCAAGATCAAGGCACCAGTGTTAGAGGCGTTCAAACCAGAGTGACTCCATCTTGAGTGAGGGCTAGGAAAATGAGGCTGGGACTTGCTAGGCTGCACTCCCAGAAAGGTATTCCTAGCCTCTAGATGTTTACAGTTAAGGAAACAGATTGATAATGTTTACGAAACAGACCCAGACTTGGGAATGTCCTGATATCCCAATATCTTCAGAACAAAGGCATTCCTAATTTTGCTTTAAAGGTAATAATAATGATTCTTGCCAAATATAGTAATTAAGAAAATTAATCCTTTATTACAAACCCTTGGAGCAGAGCACATCACTTCATGATCTTTTTTTATCCTGAATATAAACAAGTATTGTACCTAGGGTGGGCACATTCTTCCTCGTACTTTCAGGATTACCCTGCTCTGTCTGTGGAGTAGCTGTGCTTTCACCACTTTACTTTCTTAATAAACTTGCTTTTGCTTTGCACTGCGGACTCGTCCTGAATTCTTTCTTGTGCGTGATCCAATAACTTTCTCATGGGGTCTAGATTGGGACCCCTTTCCTGTAACACTTGCAGATTCCATGTTTGGTGAGGGTTCAATCTCTGCTTCATAAATGGCACTTTCTAGTTGAGTTGTGGTGGAAGGGTAACAAGCTTCTTAGGGCCTCTTTTATAAGGACACTAATTCCAATCATGAGGGCTATGCCTTCATGACCTAATCACCTCCCAAATTCTCCACCTCTTAATATTGTAGTATTAGGGATTAGGTTTTAACATAAGAATATGAAGTGGTGGAGGACACAAACAAACCATAATAATGTTCATTTTTATCAATGACCTCTTCTGCATTTGGAAACAGAATGAGAAAGAGAGAAATGTCTCTGCTATTCATAATCCCTAGGTCAAAATCTGTAAGAGTTCCAGTTGAGGAATGAGAAAAATGTCTCCTAAGGTAGAAGGGAGATCAGGTGGTCAAGGTCACCCCAAATGTGTTGTTGATGTTTGTATTTTCCATTTTGAAGGTAGATAGAATGCTCGGCACAAGATGGCAACTTTTCCTAGTTGAGCTCTAGGCTTTAGAGAAGCTGCTGATAAAAATTATTGGTTTTGATCAATGTTTTGTGAACTGACCTATGACCTCATGACATTTGTTATCACTTTACAAAGCAACCCCAAGTTTACAATGTGCCCCAAAGTTTTGTCTGTATAGGCAAAACTTTGTATTCCACTTTCTTGTAGCACCGGGAATAACTTTCTGCTTCATTAAGCTTTTCCCCTGTCCTGTTTCTCTTTATCATCTGGTAGCGGATGCATGGCCACTCTTAGGCAGTGTCAGGTTTCTCCTGTTCTATGTTAAGTCTTTTTAAACTGCAACTGTTGGTTTAAATGCCTGCTTCCCCACTAGGTTGTGACCTCCCTAAAGACAGAAATTCTCCTATTTACCTTATCCCAGTGCCAAGTACTGTGCTTGCCACAAACTGGGTTTTCAGTATGTTAATTTGTTCAAAATTATTTTTTGACATTTCCTGGAAAGGTTCTATTTTCATGCAGCCAACAAAGCTAGCTGTTATGAACTTGAATGAACAGATTAACAAATGATTACACCTTAATCACTAACATTTGAGATATTCAATGTAAAGGGCTTAATAAATTGCTTAGCAAAAAGTAGACAGCCAAGGCATATAACTTTTAGCAGGAATAATTAGAACAGTAGGCCTGCAGCCAGGCACAGTGGCTCATGCCTGTAATCCTGGAACTTTGGGAGGCTGAGGCTGGCAGATTGCCTGAGCACAGGAGTTCAAGACCAGCCTGGGGAACACGGTGAAACCCTGTCTCTACTAAAATACAAAAAATTAGCTGGGGGTGGCAGCATGTGCCTGTATTCCCAGCTACTTGGGAGGCTGAGGCAGGAGAATTGCTTGAACCCAGGAGGTGGAGGTTGCAGAGAGCTGAGATCGCACCACTGCACTCCAGCCAGGGTGACAGAGCGAGACTCCATCTCCAAAAAAAAGGTACAGTAGGCCTGCATGCCAAACCCTGCAGGAGTATGCAGTAGAGAGAACCATACAATTCACTTTGCCTTGGGAAGTCAGATTTGTGTCTTAAAGGTTGAGTGGCAGGTAGTTCATCCAACAAACCCGAAAGGAAATCCCAGGCTTGGGAGACAGCATGTACAAAGACATATATGTAAGAAGGTGTAAAGCTTTCAGGAGGGTTAGTATAGGGTGTGGAGAGAGAGAGAAGGTGAGATTGAAAAGGAAGGAGAGGCCAAACTCTGAAGGTCCTTCTATGCTGATAAGAAGTTTAGATATTATCTTATTTATAATTTTTTCCTATAAGCCAGAGGTTGTAAGCCTGGATGCACATGTGACTTACTTGTCTTTGTTCAGTAAATGATTACACACAGATCTTTTTCTAGACCCAGAGAGTTTATTTTCATATGACTCATCTGCCTAACATCCTAATTTCTTTAAAGATGAACTTGTTAGAATAATGATGATAAATGTCATTTCCATTTGCATAGTACTTCATACCTTTCAGAACAAATAGTTTTCAAGGAAAACATAAGTAATTTATTAAGTAATTTATTTTCATCCTCACAACAACTTTGTGAAATTGATAGGGAAGGTGTTACACTCACAAAGGAAAAATACAGAGAAGTTATCATCTTCTGATTCTATATAGCAATCAAGAGTACTAAAAAGTGACCATCTCCTACCTCATTGCTCACTCGTATTACCTACTTAACATGGAATTATAATGCAAACAACATAAATAATATTTGATCATCTTAGCAGTAGGCCTAACAATTCCTTGAAGTGGGAAGCCCACATTTGTTGGAACATTTCCATGAGGAGCTCCTTGAAATGAGCATGACACCCTTAAAGAGCATGCTAAAGACACAATAAGTAGCTTCTAAATAGTTTCAAAGAGTAATAGTAGGGTCCGATTTTGTCATAGCTTTGGTTTGAATGAATAAAAGGCCTGCAGTTCGGGGACAGAATTTTGACCTTAATGAGTTTCTTTACTAGAGGACAAAGGCATTTGAGGTTGGAAATCATGATGTCCAGGAAGAGAAAAAGAGCCAACAGAACTAGAACACTGTTCCACCTCATGCCAAAAAGTGACAAAGAACAACAGCTATGCCTGAGGTTGATAGCTGTAGAATGTGTGATGCTAACTCTCTTGCATCTCCTTAAATCATCTTCACTTTCATACACTGCTCACTAATAATTGTGTGTGGAAGCAAAACAACGAGAATGGAAAGATATCTGGTATTTGTGTAACATGGCCTAGTCTTACCGATTAAGACAATTTACATATAGTATAAAGACTATAGACATTGAAACCAGGCAAACATACTAGCTGTGTAACAGAGAACACTTCTGTTTCCTAAAATAGGATGATAATACCTATCACATGGAATCCTTTCAAGGTTTAAAGTAGTAATAAAATATCTATACATCCTAGACTGAGATTGGGACTCTGTAACACACAATTGCTGTGTGTTGCTGTATGTTAGCACACAATAAACTGTGGATATGATTATTCATGCAGTTAAGCTCATCCGCATTTATGGATCATAGAAACTCACAGATAGATGTCAAGAGTCCCTTGGACCTAGAAGCCACAGAACATAATGATCCTTAAACAAAATGAAGCAGTCTGGGTCCGGTAAGCCCTTTTCATGCCATTATCTCCTTCTACCTCCTTCAATCTTTATACTTGTCCCACTCTCATGTTTTCAGACAAGGATCAAAATCTCATTCACACTTGTAAAGTACAGGTGTAAGGTGCAAAGTTATAAGGATACATGATTCAAAGACTTTTTCCCCAGGGATTGAAAAAGCACTTTTATAGGTGATAAAAGTAAAATGAATCTTTAGTAGTAGAATTTCAGGCATCAAAAGCTGGGGCAGTGGGGTTTACAGAGAAGCTCCTCAAGCCCTTAAAATCATATCAAGTAGGTAGTCCCTTTTCCTACCTAAGCATGAGATATGCACTAGTTCCATTGCTAAAATCACATGCAGAGGGACTTAGAGTCCTATAATCTAGCAGTCTTCACATGGGGTACATGTACTTGGGCTGTATGCCATTCTAAGGTCTTTGTGGCAGCAATAGTTGTAAGGAAATCAATTTGCTGGTTTCCAACATCCACATGAACTTTTGTCTGGTAATAGGCCTGTGGTTGAGAAACAATGCTCGTTCTCCTCTTCTGCCTCCTCTTTAATAATTGTCCTTCTTCTCCTGCTTTTCAAAAGAAAGTTTTCCCATTCACTCATCTGGTCCTATGGTATAAAACGCTCCAGCATGCCAAAAGAAGGAATAATGTTTAATATTGTTATCTGTTACACCACTTGTAATCAAAGCACCATAAATTTTAAGGTCATTCTCTTTCTTAAGCATATGTCTGTTAAGAAGGAAGAATGGGATTCTTACAAGAATCTTGCCCTTTACCTCTGCCAAATATTGTCAAGCAATGAATGGTTCCCACTGGGGAGCCCCTTGAAAGCAAAGCAAAGAGAGAGTGTGCAGAAGTAGGAAGGGTCAGGTAGCCTAATTTCTTCAAGGTGACAAATTTAAGGCAAATCTCCATGCCTGATCTATCTTTATAACTAGCTACCTACTTACTGCTGACTTATCTACATAAGTATCATACATAAGTTCTAAGATACATAAGTATCTTAGAACTAGAACTCATAAGTAAGATGCGGTCACAGGGATATGTAATAACATATTTGTGAACTGAAAAATAACATCAGACTTTTTTTAATATCAAAAATTTAGTTTGATTTGATTGATTGGTTTTAGACAATAAGAACCGACATTACCTTGTAGGTTAAATGGTGAATATTTTCCCAAAATGGAATGAACTGAAATTTCAGCTCCAAGTTTTGACAAAACGTATTCAAAGTATGTGATAAGATGAAAGGATTTTTATTTTAAAATATATTCACAGGCGTATTGAAACTAACAATATTTTTATTTCTCCAACCTTCTTTTGAGTGAATCAGGGCTAAATAAAATGCTTCAAAATGAATGAGCAGCAAGAACAATGAATGGCTATCTGATAGGTCTTGGTAAAGCCTACTTGGTATACTTCCCAGAAATCGAGGCAGTGAATGACTGTAATGACTGGGTGACAAAGACTTGCAAGACAGCTTGTATATATTTCTTTTCTTTCGGTAAAACTGAAGGAGTATCTATTCAAGTTGTTAGATGTAGAGCACTAAAAATAATTTTTGATGATATATTAGGATGTGATATTTTGGCATATAGCTCACAGGACTACCAAGAATTGAGATGGTATGCTGTTAGGAAACCTTAATTCCCATCTCTATTTGTGTGAACAAAATTTTTCAGTTCTAATAACGATAAATGAGAAAATAAATGTAATTGATATGGAACTGTTTAATTCCGGCAATAAAGGTCATCTGTAAAGACACAAATCAATTAAAAATGAAGCCAGACACATCCATGTCATTAAGAAATACATGTCCAATGAAATAATGAAATTTACTGTACATACTTTTTGTTATTGAGGTTAAGAACTTATTTCTGCTGTTTTCATAATTTGTTTACCAATAAAATTAATAATGGTAACCAAATCCAAAATATTTTTACTGTAGAGCCTAATAGCAAATAAAAATATATAAGATTTTAATTTACAAACATTGTTACTACAGAGAAGTAACATGGTAGTCAATAAAAGACGTTTAAGGATACTAACATATGTATTAAAACAAAATTTAGTAGAAAAATTGGAATAAACATACAATATGAGGATAAAAGGGAAAGCTGTAACAGTCTCAATTGTTGAAGATAATCTCTTTTATGTGTTTTTCAAGTACATTGTGCTAAATTGAAATCCCAATAATATTTAGAAAATCTGTTTTCAAATGTCAATAGTCACAGCAAGTCTGAAATTATATAATTTAACTCACTAAGGAACATTTTATCTAACTTAAAAGTAGATTTTCATAATTATTTCAGGGATTAGGAGAACAAAAAGTTTGAACATTTAAATACTGTAATGGGGAATAAACAGTTGTGAAGCTTTGAATCATCTTCGTCTGTCCAATAAGTGAGGTTTTGTAGCTTTGGTCAGCTCTGCGCCTAACTGTGCTTGTAAAAGCATCTGCCACGCACCTCCTGCTATGAGAATGTACAATAAAAATGCACCTGGATAGCTATATACTAGCACATTCTAAAAGGCACTGAAGTTGGACTAAAACCAAAATGCTTCCTGATGCAATTATTTTACATTAAGATACAAATATTCCCACATTAAGATACAAATATTCCTAACATAGAAGCTCAGTTCCCAAATGCTCATTGTTTAGAAAAAAAAAAATACACGTTGAGCTCTAATAAAAATGCTTCCCTCCCTAGTTCTTCTATCATTCTTTTCCAGCAGAATCCAATGAACATGATTAATATAAAATTTAGTGGGGATTTGGCCACAGTCCAAATATACACTAACCAGGGGGAACCAGGGACATGATACTGTGCTGACTCCACAGAAATCCCCTTTGCTCCTATTAAGAAGAGTTGAATAAGGAGTTAAAGATGAGCAGCTAAATTTTTTCCAGATGTGTTAGGAAATAGCATGTTCATGAATACAAATACACCTGGAAGTGGTCACCTATAAATGTCTTAAAGACTACATTCATGTGCAGCCTTGACTAAAGGCAGACTAATGAACCAGATGACTATGATTGTTGGCATTCTTCAAAAGTCATCATAGCCAACAGTTTGAGGCTTACAGTGTGCTAAGTGCTTTCCAAACACAGTTCTGAATGCGTTCCGCACATTAACTAAGGCAAGCCTCACAACAAATCCATCCATTAGACTAACATCACCCCCATTTTACAGATGGAGAATCCAAGGCACAGAGGAGTTAAGTACTCTTCCAAAAGTCACTCAGCCATGAAGTGGCAGAGCTGGGGGTTGAATTCAGTCAGTTTGGTTCTAGGGCCTTGAACTTAACCCCCGCATTACATACACATTACTCTGTGGAAACTTTGCTGCTGTAGACAAAGAAATTTATACTTCTTAAAGGTGGGTTTTTAAAAATATGGCAAGGGCAGATGGAGGAGGGGGTTTGGGATAGTTTGGCCTTCTGCCTAGAATTAAACATTCGCTAATTTTCTTTTGCTCTCTCCTGTTTCTAAGTAAATTGCTCTACACACTTATTTTATTATCATTATTTCTATCTGACATGCTGTGCAAGAACATCATGATTTAAAATATCTTAATAACAACCCAAAGAAAGGGACTTAAAAGTAATGTTCAGAGAGAAAACAGATGGCCACCAAGTGCAAATTCTGAATTCTTATATTTTTATAAAAGGAGTAGATGTGGTTGGTAAAAGGTTATGCTAATAAGCAAAATGTTCTTGTATTGTTATGAGCTTATTATTTAAAAATCATTCTGAGATTTTTGAAGTGTTAAAATAGTAACCAAAGTAGATACTGGCAAACTAAACTCCAATTCTTCCTGAAGAAAATAATCTGATTTAAGCAGATTCTTGAGGATCAGTTTAAAACCCAAAGATTAAATGTCAGGATCTACAGGATGGAACAAGTTCTATTCATTTAAAGTAGATGCTATTAGCTTATATGTGAAGATATCAACACACTGTGTAAACCTGGACCCCACACTGGAGCTATTTTTAAATCCTTAACTTCCTGGGGAAAAGCTCAGTAAATAGGGCCAGGAAACTTGAATCCAGGATCCAAACACTAAAGGCCTTTCTTGGACGCCTTTGAACTCTGTCTTGCAATATTCCCAAGTCTGTAACTGCTGGCTGGACTCTCAACTTCACAGAAGGTCATGTCCTAGTTCCAGCGCCCCACTGTCCTTTTCTTCACCCTTTTCTGAATGACAACTGTTTCCTTCCGTTTTGGCTGTGGAAATAGTGGTTTGGGATTTTAAAAAAAAGATAAGCAATCTCTAAAATCCCCTACACAATTCTACCATCAGGATTTATTCCTATTCCTGGTCTGGCCTTGTTGGTGTTATCCTCCTAGTCCAGCTGTGATAATGTATTGTACCGGCTGCTTGCCACACGCAAAAGCCTACCTCAGGACATCCTGCTAGAGGCAAAAGGCCAATCTGGCCTGTTTCTCAGTAGTTAGATTGACAAGCTGATACCCCGAGGACAATGATAATAGTCTATGTGTATATATTTAGAAACACACATACTCTACACATGTGCTTATGTTGTGTGCATGTATATACATATACACACATGTCTGTACCATATATGCTGTCAGCTCCATCTGTGTGTGTGTGTATACATACATATACATGTGCTCAGATTCCAGATGTGCTATAAACTTCCTTTTTTAGTCTAATGTGAAATTCATCTGCCTGCAGCCTGCTTTCTGTCCCTCTCAGTCTAAAAAGATGTTGTTCAATCTTCCGTGTACTCTCAGCACTACTCTGCCCTTCTTTATTGCGTTGACATGTTTTCGCTTTGAGAATCCTTAAATTACTAACACACCTTCTAATATGCAAGTGGCAAGCATAGTAATGTTAAACATTATGCTTTGTGTTTCTTGGTTACCTATTCACACATCATTTTACTTTTATAAGCAAGTAGAGGAAATACCAATCCAAATAGATATCAACATAAACCTTAAACTTCCAGACCTTGAGGTTTAGCATGGATTTGCCTCTACTCTATAAATCACTGTCCTAGATTCTACTAAATCTAGCTAAGCAAGCTATATCAATATTTTGTCTGACAACACAGACACAGTTTGGAAACAAGTGAAGGAAAAAAAAGGTTACAAGTCCTGGAGATTCTTGGACGTTTCTCTAAATCTCCTATGCAATTAGAGAAAGCAAATTTGGATGGATTTTAACAGATTAAAAAGAGAATTGTAATGAAGCCAGGATTTCCTCTTGAAGAATTTTTATTCAAAAAGTGTCTGGGATAACTGTGCACTAAGACAGCAATGTGTGCTTTAAATAAAAAAAAAAAAAATAGTTAAAGCAAAGGTTAGGGCCAGAAAATGGACTAACATCTAAAATAGATCTTTTTTGATAAAGAGGAGATTATTTAAAGGTATAAATAGGTACTGTAAATATTTTAAATATCAAAATAAGTCAATTAAATAACTTTAAACATATTATCTATTCCAAGAAATCTGTGCAGTCCAACATGTAGGCTTTCCTCTTTATTGTCTTATTTTAGTGCTTTAAATTTCCCAACTGTTTCTATTTGAGACTGTAATCTGATAATGAGTCCTTTTGTTCTGGATCTTTTCATGTAGAAAACATGTACAACAGAATTTTGGCTCCACTAAGGCACCATGTTTGAATCTCATCCATGTGCCATTTTTCATTTCAGTGACAAAATGATACATACAGGTTATTATGAATGGAATTTCATTCAAATAGCATTTAAGGTCATTGTGCACAAAATAGTCCTTAGTTTGAGATGGAGTCAGAATAAGAAATTCTATTTTAGCAAGAAAAACTGAAAGCAATTTGAGGACAATTAAAAATGAATGTACAAATAAGCCCCTATTTCTGAGCACAATAGAAGCACAAAATACAGGAATGATCAAAAGAGTGAGTTGGGGGAACTTGGAGAATGTGAGATTTTTGATTTAGGCATTATATCCTACTGATCTCCATTCTTTGCTATGGTAATTGTCTGTAAAATAGGAAGGCCTCTCATTTAATTTTATACAGTGAACTAAAATTCATACTTCCAATGCCAATTCAGATGTTATCTTCTCTGAAATGCCTTTCTGACCCTCCAGTGGAGAAAATCATTTGCTCCTTGGTGCTGTTTCTGTGCTTGATGCATGCACCCATGTTTGCACTAATGGTTAGTCGTCATTTTGCTGCTGTTGTTTTACTCCTCTTAACTGTGAACACTTTGAGGGTAGAAACTATTTGAGTACAGAGCCCTGTACTGTGTCTTACTCAGAATAAATGTTTTATGACTTGGTGAGTGATGAATGGCTGGTTGATAGGTAACAATATTAAACAGAATGCTTGACACTAAAAGTGAGAATACCATGTTAAGACATTTCTTATCAGCTCTTCCACTGTGGCTTCACTTAATTCCCCTTTCCCGTGAAGTGGCATTAGGAATAATTCTGAATAACACTTCTTTAAAAAGTTTCTTTTTCCCTCCAAGTGGAATTAAGAATAAGGAAGGATTCTGAGTGACATTTTTAATGTTTTTTTAAAAATACGTCACATGAGGCATTATTAAATAATTGAAAGGATTTCATCCTCTTGAAAGTAAATTTCTGCTGTGAAATAAGGACCCACCTGGGAATGTTAATGGCCAGGTGAGAACTCTCCAGGATCTGCTGAATAGAGAACTTTGATAAGTTGAATAGGTGCTGTGAAATCTAAACTATATCAGTAATGTTTAGAATATATCAAGTCTGAAATATATCAAGTTTTCCCTAACCCAAATTAATAGTTTATTCATGACATCTGCCATAGCCAAAAACTTCTAGCTGATCTCTAATCAAAACTGGCCCCCCACCAAAAAAAATCACTAATTTGGGGTCTGATTTTTGAAGTGGTATATAGAGCTTTAACAGGGTTAAATAACCTGATTTTGACTTTTTTTTTCATAAGAGACTAAAGGTTTTGAGAGTATTTACAATATCCATGTATATATATTTAAAATACAGTTTATAAAATATTCTTCTCCAATACCCTTATATATTTGCTGCAATTTGGAAAAATATTGTGAGCATTTTACTTGTGGTATTCTGGAATTTCACTGCTATTGCAATTGCCACTGATCAAAACAAATATTTCACTTCCATTTATCAAAGAACTGCATTTCACCCAATGTTGTACAGGAGTTAGCTGAAAATTTAATTAGACACTAAGTCTTCCTTCCAACAAAACACTCCATTATAGGACATTTGATCTTCTGCTATGGTTGGTCATCTTACAGCTACAAGAAATTAATCTGTGATGGAATATTTTGAAATTGTTTCCAAATAGAAAAAAAAAAATAAAAAAAATTGGGGAATCAACTTTATTAGGTTCTCAACACTGCCTGCCAGCTCAATCTTCTTTTTTCTTTACAACCATCTCAAGTTTCCACTACTTTCTTCAAGCCTATATTCCACAACCTCTTTGCAAAAAATATGTGAAAAAATTCCGCCAAATTTACAGACGTCCTGTTCCTTTCACCTCTTTTAACTTGATGTAAGAAGCCTGCATTCTCTTACTCAAGGCACAGATGGCTAACTACCCTGCAGGTTCCAAGCCTAGCCCTACCCTCCTCCTCAGTTCCCTCAAAGACTTCTATCAGAGTCCAGATTGGATTTATCTTCAGCTTCAACCTCTTCCCCATATTGATGTCTTCATGTCTTTCAAACTTTAAAAATCTACCTACTGCACAACCACTCCACTATCTTCACAGTTAACGTATTTGAAAGAATGGTGCCTATCACTGCTCCTACCTTACCACCTAATTTTTCCTGAAACACATTACACTATGATTTCTCATACCAGTAATCAAAAAAAATCACTGCCTCGCCACCCGATAAATACAATGGAGACTTTTCGATTATCTCGTCTGATTGTAATTGAATTAGACACAATTAATCACTCAGTTCTTCCTGAAGACTGTACTTCCATTGGCTTTTGTGGCCATGTTGCCACTTTTTCCCAGCTCTTCTCCCACATTTCCAGCTACTTCTCCATGTGTCTTGTGAACTACTTTTCTGCTTGCCTTTTATAGGCTGCTCCATCCATGTTTATTTCTTCTTCTCTTCTCTTCTCACTCTACAAGTCATTCTTCGATGAACGGATCCAGTTCAGTGGCTTAGTGAACCAGTTGATTCCACAAACATATTTGCTGAACATTCTGTATGTGTTAATGAACTCCATATATGCAACTTTATTCCTGACCTCTTTTCTGATCTCTAATCCATATTCATATCATAGTCAGCCTATTTCATAACACCATAAGAAGGACCCACAGGTACCTCAAGTTGGTGAGCTCTTGATAAACGTAGGCACAGAGTAAAGAACCAATGACTGACTAGTGAAAAATCGGTGAATTTCTCCTGAATCTGCCCAGAAATTTCAGAAACAAGTGCTTTTTCTGAAAACTCAGAATCAAAAGAGAATCCATACATCTGAAAAATAGAAAGGCAAAGTATATATGTAAATGTTTAGTTGTGATTAAGCAAGCACTCAAATGAACACTTAATATGCGTATTCCATAGACTGTCAGTTCCCTGTGCCATCTCTTGCCAGTTAGGTGATCATGGATAAAGGTCTTCATGTATTTATCCAACAGTATTTGCTGAATGTTTATTATATGCCTGGCATTGTTTTAATGCTGGGGGACATATTATTGAACAAAATCAACACAATTCCCATTATCATATTCAACTTCAGTTGCTTATTTGTAAAAAATAAATAATATCTACCTCATAGAGTTTCGTGAATATAAAATGAGAACTAGTATGTGAGGTTCACCTAACATAATGATGGTAATTAAGCAGGTTCTCAGTAAATGGTATCTTGATTACTACTAGATTTCACCTATGCAATTTTCATAACTTTGACCTTAGACAACAAAACCAGGGTTTTAAGAGCTTCAGAATTGAATAACAAGTATCAGGCTTTTGGGGACAGCTGGTTGGATGGACACACTGAAGTGTAGTGGAGGGAGAATTATCACTGGATTTTGGTGTTTGTTTAAGAAACTCAAGCCTTCTTCTCTTTACTTTCTATTTCTAGCCTAGAATTTTAAGTAATAGTTATAATAATTATAGTAATAATGCCTTCTACTTATTATTCATATTTGATATGTCTTACCTTTTTTTAGATTGTCTCTCATACATGATAGAACCTATAAGGAATTAGTACTCTTACTTATTATTACTACTTTATATGAAAGAAAATCAGGTTCAAAGAGGTTGATCAATGAATGAATGCCACATTTAATCCATGCAGGGGTAGGACTGGAGTTTGGCTGCTCTGCCTCAGAGTCTGTGTTTTTCTATGGCTCTCACAGATCTCTCACACATCTTTATTTTGGTTTAAGGGCCCAATTCTGATACACTCTGTTGTTGATTGTTTTATGGCATGTGTGTGCTAATGGGCCACAACCAGGAGGCCAAGGTTCAGGCAGGCCAAGGCCTAGTGTGCTCGCTTACCTCTAGTCTAATCTGTTCCCAAGCCCTCCTGATAAGCCAGTCCTGGATTGTTCCATTTGCTTTAATGTTCTATTACAACCTTCTGAATCTTGTGCCCTGGTGGCTTGGATTAACTACGTCATGGAAGTTCTAGGAAAGAGCCCTTCACCTTTTATCTCACGGCCAGTTTCAACCTTTTCTATAATAGTAAGCACCATCCAAGAGGCTGATTCAGGGTTATGATGTTAGTCTCTGTTCTGGGTGAGGGTTGGTATAATACCCTAGCCCCTAGCTCCAAACAGCGTTCTTAGACCTCACTTCCTTGAAATTCTCCAGGGCATGTTTCTCCAGGTCCCCTGCTTTCTGTACTCTTGGTATCCCTGAACTTTGACTCCACTAGGCCTTGACCTACGTGAACTTTGGAGTCCTGAACCTACTTCCTCACTATCATCTACCAGCGTGCACAGCTTTACCCTTTCGTTCATAATCCATCACTCATTGCAATCATGGGTCACAAATCTGACAGCTGAAACATCTCACTCAGAGTTTTGATTCTTTCATGGTTTAGAAATTTTTGTTAAGGTGTAATTTCTTTTGTATGTTGACAAACTTTTTGTGAAAATTAAAAAAAAAAAAAAATATTTCCAAACTGTATATGGTGACTTGAGAAATGATGTATTAAAAAGGACAAACCAAATTAACACATATTTATTTTTATAAGGTAAGTTATACATGTTGGATATGCATTTTCAACATTTATGGTAACTAAAGTAGAATATAATAACTGCTAGTATTTTCCTATGAGAAATCTCATAGACATCTATGAGACCGAAGTTCATAAGGCATTTATTTACAAAATGCTCCATTAGTAGTCCCTTTTGTGTAAATTTAATAAATAGATTTGAAAAGTTAATAAAACCATTATTTTAATAAACATTTTATAATATAGAACTTGCTGTAATATGTTGTTTTAAAATGTAGCTTCTTTAGATGTTGCAAGTAGGAAGACTCTAAGAGAGGAGATAAAGTCTAAGAGATCTGAATGTTTGTTAAGCTACCCCCTGAGAAATTCCTGCGTTACAGAAATTTGATGAGAAATAGTTGAAAATATATGTTTTAATCACAATCAACAACTACTTATGTTTAAGAATTTTCATTACTGTTTATAGAAAATAATCTAAATGTCCAACAATTGGAACATTTTGTGTTTTCAATGGAAATTTCATATCAATGACTTTTTTTCTTCTATGTTTTTTGCATTTTTAAAATTTTTATTTATCTATTTTTGTAGAGACAGGGTCTCACTCTGTTGCCCAGGATGGTCCCAAACTCTTCAAATCTTCCCACCTTAGCCTCCCAAAGTGCTAGGATTACAGATGTGACGAAACTTGCCCAGCCAATTTTTTGCATTTTTGAAATTTTCTGCAGAGCAGACAAAATGATGTGGGTAGATATTAAAGCATAGTGCCCAGCAATGAATGTTTCTTTGCTTAACAATTTGAGGGATTTTTCAGTTTGGGGGATAAGGGATAGAAGGAGGACAATAGGTATGATCTTATTTACGTAGAAAGACAAAAGAAAACAATCTATTTAAACAAAGATTAGGTGCTTGTTAAAAGCATCTCCATTTGTTCAACAGATTTTCATATAAAATTTATCTATCTTCATGTTTCAGCCATAGCTAGTTATCTGGAATTAACCTAACGTCAGCCAAGACTTAGAGAAAAGGTCTGAGATTGTCTCAGCTGGGTGACAAAATGGGCAAATTAGGATGAGACTTAAAAGAAGCAGAAGGATAAGAAAAGTACAGAAGGAGAGAACAGGATGAGTTATGGAAAAGTGAAAAAAAATAACCAGATGGTGTGGAGGTTGGCAGAATTCATTTGTTTTAAGTACAATGTATAGCCTGAACTTTCATTGGCTTTGGTGAGCTCCATATTGCCAATGCAATGTTTGCTTGCATTTATGAAGTTTCCTTTTCTATTGCTTCCAGAAATGAATATGAGATTAAATACCAATAATAATGTAAACTTCAAACCATAGATAAGCTGTAGATTTTTATAAGTAATGTAATTCACCGAAAGAATGCATATTACTAAGAAGCTTCAATCTTAAAATAAAAAGTAAACAATAAAGAAAAAATAGAACCTTTGTTAAAATCATTTACATTCATTTTTATAGAGGATCACGAGTTTTGCTTCCTTTTAGGGTCTAAATCATTATAATCCCGCCTTTACTTTAGAGCAGATATGACATTGTGCAACATTTTATACAGCATCCTGGTTGAATAAAGTTCATAGGATTCAAATCTTAGCAACTATGTGCCTTAAATGCCTATTGCCTATAGCATAATGTGCTTATGTCTGTTTTACACACATGAAAGATATTAGCACATTTGGAGCACATATTTTCATCTGGAAATTCAATAGGCTTCAAGAGGAATCTAGGTGTATAAGACAAAGACAGAATGGATAGAGGAAGGGAGAAAGAGTTGAGAGGTAAGAATGAATGTATTTTTTTTTCCAGAAATTTTCACATGGAGGGTATAATATTATTTTCCTGCTGAAATATTGTCATCTTGTCTTTTTATTTCATAAACTCTTCAGTCTGTTCTAGTTGAATTTTTCTTGGAAGGCCACCCAGAAGCTCTAACCTGACTGGCAATGGAGAGAACAGCTGTAAAGATGGTCTCAGAGAACTCTAAAACAACATGGTTTATGCTACAGCATTAGGGATTTAGGTCATTTAAATGGTAGAGATTACCACCCAGAGGCCTGGAGTGTAAATAAGCTTTCAGACCTTCATTTGCCTTTCTGCTCAACTACACTCTTTATATTAGTATTAATGAGATGCCACTCCTAATGCAGAGAAATATTTTTAATGGCTCGGTATGAGTTGATATGTTCCTTGATTTATTTTTCTGAACATGATGATAGGAGCAGAATTGAGTATTGCTTTAAAGTATAGCCTCGGGCTAGACACCTGGGTTCAAATCCTGGCTTGACCACTTAGCTGTGCTTGGACAAAAAAAATTAGCCTGTGTATGCCTTAGTTTAACTTATGAAAATGGACATCATCAGGATAGTACATATTTAACAAGGGTATTGTGCACGTGAGCTATTAAATGTAAAATACTTGGAACAGTGAAGGATACACAGAGAATGCTCAGTACACACTGGCTATTATCACGTTATTGTGTTTTCCATTCTCTCTCCTGTTTACTTTCATGAACATATCATTCATGAGAGCTAGAAATGCAATCTGTGATCACAAGAGTTTGACCCTCCTAGAAAGCACATTTCAGCGAGCACTTTCTCTTCATGATTGAGCTGAGCACCAGACAACCTGAGTGAGAATAAATATCTCAAGCTAGTTTGCTTTACCCAAAGGTAGTTGGAGAGAAATATTTGAAATTAGATAGAATATTTGAAAACAAACAAACAATTGAGCACTTGATTAGGTCAGAATGTCCCAAGGAAGTAAGACATTTGTCTTGCATATGGCTTCAGAGGAAGCTGGCAGCCATTTTGAAGCCAGGCCCAATTTTTCCAGATGGCTCCAGGTCTCAGGGAAGTTGCTGCCATGAGCACGTGACTGGCTGCACTGGGAAGCCTCTTTACTGGCTCAGGCCTGTAAGACTAACCGTTACTGCCAGCAGTCCACCAATTTTGGTTAAGAAAAGTGGATTTTAAATGTATCTGCTTTGGAATATCTAATACATTTTAGTTTTTTATGACATAATATGATCATTTTCTTTATCTGTCCTAGAATTTATTTTGTGGCATCTTGTCTGTCATTGACTGAGAGCAATAATAAAATAAAATGATCTGTGTCACAATCTCAGAGAACAGAATACTATTTCCAGAATGTTTGATACTGCAAAAGACAGATGAAGAGATAAAAGCTAATATTTGTTGAGGGGTAATTATGTGCCATCTATCTCATTTAATCTTCATAATAACTCTATGAGGGAACAGAAGGTAAGAGAGATGAACTGACTGCCTAACTGGTCAAGTAAGTCCAGTTCAGTAGGACATTTAATTTTCTGTTTTCATCCTTCGTTTCCCACACCATCCAACCCATCATCAAGTTCTGAGTCCTGGATCTTCAAAAATCACAAACCCAACCACCTTTCACCACCCCACCACCACTACACTGGTCTAAGCCTCCACCATCTCTTGCTTAGATTATTACAAGAAGCTTTTGGCTGCTTTCTCTGCTTCTTCTATTGCCCCAGCACTGCCCCCCACTGCCCTCCCCCACCACCCCAACCACCATTACAGTCTATTGAGCACAGAGCACCAGAAGAATCTCATCTCAGTCAAAGCACAAAGTCTTGACATTAACCTGAAAGATCCTACATGACCCAGCTCCACTAGGTCCTTGACCTCATTCCCTACAACTCTGTCTCACAAATGGCTACCCTAATTGTCTTAATTCTAACATATTCCTTTTTATAAATAATATTTAGATTTTTCAGCCTATGGAAATAGAAGGCTAAATCTATGAAAAATGTCAAAGATTCCATTTCTGATATTAGACGAAGACAAGAGGGGGAAGTAAATGAGATCCTTTTTGGAGTAGAAGAAGAGAGAAACAATTTCCCTATACCTTAAAAGAAATAGAACAGTATTCTTTGAGCTTTATACTATAATAAGCTGTCACTCTTTTTAATAATTTAGTATATTGACTTATTATGAGAGTGGTATATATAAGAAAATTTTCAGAAGTGTCTTTTGCAGTAAAAAATACTATCTTTATTTTTAATATTGTTTAAATTTGGAGGCCCTACTTCAATATTGCACCACTTAGAGTACTTTCATCCTGGAATATGTCACAGAAGAAAAAACTAGAAAATCCATGGCTCACCAAAAAGTATTTTCCTAAGAAAACATTAATGTGAACAATGTATAATATCATGACCTGTCTATAATGGCCAAGAGGATAATGGAAGAGGATATAGGATTGAATGAATGAATGAATGAATGAATGAATTATTGGTCTAGGTTTTCCCGCTAAGACAGTAAGTTAGTTTGGCTATCACCATCATTACCATTGTCATCTGTCATCATCATTATCAATATAATCACTACTATTTTTTGAATACTTGTTCGTCACTGGGCATTGTGCTAGATACTTAACAGGTGTTTTAATCTTTAATCCTCACAATAATCCTACAATCTCATTCTACAGCTACAGAAACTAAGGGTCAGAGAGAACATGTTACACAGCTAGCAAGTGACATAAATGTATTCAGATTTAATTATTTAGTTCTAAAGACTTGATGCAGCCCATGATTTCATAAGATAAAAAACATTTCCTCTTATATATTCTCCAAAGCACCCCAGTGCTAGCTATATTATAAATTAGCAGTCCCCAACTTTTTTGGGCACCAGGGACCAGCTTCATGGAAGACAATTTTTCCATGAATTGGGGAGGGGGTTGATGGTTGGGGGATGACACTGGTCCACCTCAAACTCAGATCATCAGGCATTAGATTCTCATAAAGAGCACTTGTGAAAAGTAAATTAGAGGTTCCTCTTCAAAGAGACTTTCCTTCCTGTCTAATTAGGAATAAATAGTAACTTCTCTTAAAAACAAAATTTATTCAAAGACTTGTGCTAACATTCTTTTTTTTGTTGTAAGACAGAGTTTTGCTCTTGTTACCCAGACTGGAGTGCAATGGCGTGATCTCAGCTCACTGCAACCTCTGCCTCCCGGGTTGAAGCAATTCTCCTGCCTCAGCCTCCCAAGTAGCTGGGACTACAGGCACCCACCACCACACCCGGCTAATTTTTATATTTTTAGTAGAGGCAGGGTTTCCCCACATTGGCCACACTGGTGTCAAACTCCTAACCTCAGGTGATCTGTCCATTATGGCCTCCCAAAGTGTTGGATTACAGGCATGAGCCACCGCACCTGGCCAACATTCTTAAATATCTACTAGCCATAATAAAAAAATTAATATACTTTATGTTCTTAACTCCCACAATTTAGCCTAAATATTTGCCCTAACATACTTATACTAGTCCAAACAAACATTCAGTCATAGCCTGTTCCCCTTCCTTATTTAGAGGTATTTTTACCCTTCTCAACATTCCACAAGTTACTTCCTCCTTCCTTTGTTCAACTCTGCCTTTGCCTCTTTTAAAAAGTTCTAAGTTACTAGCCAATCTAGACACATACAAAACATAAAGTCTTGTTCCAGCCAATAAAAACTGGGCACAACAGTAGGGTAGCCGTGTCAGGTTATAAATAACCTTGTCTCGTTTGTTCAGTATACTCTCATAACAAAACTGTTGACAAGTATACCCTTTCTACAAAAAATTAAAAATAGCCTTGCTAAAAAAATTAAATTTATGTTCAAGTGCTATTTCTTTACGGCACTAGGGAACAAGCATTTCAAACACAAGCAACCTAGATCCCTCACATGTGCAGTTCATAATAGGGTTCGTGCTCTTATGAGAATCTAAATGCCACGTTAATCTGACAGGAGGCGGAGCTTAGGCGATAATGCTCTCCCGGCTCTCATCTCCTGCTGTGCGGCCCGGTTCCTAACAGGCTGTGGACCAGTACCCATCCGAGGCGCAGGAGGTGGGGACCTCTGCTATACATATTTAAAAATACTCAGAATAAAACTTAGAGTTGGACAAAACTTTAGAGGTAATCTTTCTAATCTTCCAGGGGGGAATCTAAGACTGACATTTTAGAATACAACCTTAAAAACTATCTACTTTCTTAGAAACAAAGCCAGACAGAGAGCTCAAACCTCTGAATCACAGGTTGTTCTACTCCCTCAGAGTCCTTTTGTGTTGACTGGTATGAATGTAATGCTTATAAACATGTTAAATCATACATATAATTGTTTACCTAGGATTACATATTGAGCTTGTAAATCGTTTTTATTTAATGGAATTCCAATTCAAGTCCTTTTCTCTTACAGATTAACCAAGTAAGTTGAAGCTTGGTCTGAATCAGAAGGAAAAAAACCAAACAAACAAACAAAAAACTAAAAAACTATAAAAGTATACCCTCATCTCATAAATCTACCCTTCTGATGTGTGAAATTGCTGGCAAATCTATTTATGTGTTGTAGATGTATTTGCATGTATGTTATACATAGGCATACCCATATAATCTGGCAAATACTTCCTATGTGATATAAGGATTATGTAAATCAAGATGGTGAATAAGCCCACTTAAATCCTTAGGTAAAGTTAACATTAAGGGAAAATTGTGGTGACATTCATAAGTTCATGTTTGCTTTTGAAAAATAATCATCCTGTAGACTGTAAAAAACACTGGCCCTAACCAAAAGATTATATACCAGGTAAGGATGCCAAATGCAGTTCACACAAAGCAATTACAGTAAAAGCTGTGAGTTTTACTACTGCTTGGGGAATACTTTACACATTTACTTTTCCTCTATGAAAGAAACTTGTGCTGAGAAACCACTGCCTTCTCTATGCAAATGGAAAATGTGGGCTACCTGAGGAAAGGGTAAAAATGCTATTTAATTTCTATGTAAACCTTGGCAAATAATTTAAGAAGTCAAACTGATGTGAGGAAGAAGTAAAATAAAAGGCTTCTCATTCCTGAGCTGGCTCTCCTTAGCATTTTCTTCCTTGGGTATAATCTGATTCAGAGCAGGAACATACAGTACAGTTAGCATTCAACTTTAATTGCAATGAGGTGACAACATACTGGGTAATGAGTTGTTTATGAGTTGTAGATGTGTTTACAATGAGTTGACAATGTGTTGGATAAAGTGTTCTTCTAAAGTTGTAGATCTATTTACAGTAAGCGGTGGGGGATGTTCATTAGTTGTCGATTTGTTTGTTTACATTGTTTTCGATTTGCAATTGCTATGAAACAAATTGCACACTGATGAAGGATGATTGTTTGTGTGCCTTAATGATTTACTGTAGTAGCTTGTCTGAAAAAGTACTTAACTCTGCCTCATCTGTCAGTTTCTACTGCAAAAGCTCCCAGTCACAATAGTTTTATTAGCATAGCATGGACCATTTGTAAGAACATTATGCATCTAAGAAATCTCAGGACTTTGCTATTCAGCCCATTGTATTTGAGCCAGCAGACCTGAACAGAATTCTTTCTGCTGGGTACACGTTTATATCTTTTTAAGTTATAACATGATTAATAGTTTTCAAACTCCCAGCTACAGAAAGAATTCAAGTCCTTTGTAACTCAAGGTACTGTTAATTTTCCACCTTATCTTTGACCCACTAACTTCTCTGAAAAGGCTTTTTTAAAAAAAAAAATCGGACTAATTTGAGTGTTATAATACAGTTTTACTAAATACGTGTTTTTAACATATTGGAGGATAAAAGAATAGTATGGGCCCTATATTTTAAAATTTACAATAAGCCAATTTGATCTGCATTAATATGTATTACTTCTATATCTTGGGTATTTAATAACTTTTTTTGATAGAAGGGAAGAAATGAGAAAAAGAAATGGAACACCCACACGTTCAGCATCTCACAATTCACTATGTCCCCTATATGTAACAGACCCACATGTATTCACATAAGGGAGCTGATACCCTTATATACTGTGCCTCATTCATATTCCATTAATACATCATGATAAATAAAGCCACCTTGTATTAATTTAACCATAAAAAGATATGACTCAGAATTCACAGGCCATGCCTAAAAAACCTGTAGTCTTTAAGGCATGAAAAATTAGATACTGAAATAAATTCCTGAAATAAAAAGTACAAAAAAAACCCCCAAACCTAAGAGAATTAAAATGGACAAGACAAGCCAGTAAAAGCAAGTATAATGTGAGTTTAATAAATAATAACAAATACCATTAATTTAAAATTTCCAAAGCTTATAACATACATATCTTATTTAATTGGTCCCAAAATGCTTGGGACCAGAAATGTTTTAGAGTTCATATTTTTTTGATTTGGAATATTTGCATTATATACTTATTGGTTGAACATTCCTAATTTGAAATCTGAAATGCTCCAAAATCCAAAACTTTTTGAGCAATGACATGATGCTCAAAGGAAATGCTCACTGGAGCATTTCAGATCTGGGATTTTTAGATTTTGGATACCCACCCTGTATAGAGATGCAAAGTGGTACTTTTATCCCTATTATACATGTAAAACAACTGACACCACGGAAGCCAATGGCTTTTTTGAGGTCATGCAGTTAGGAAGGACAGAACTGGAACGTAAACTTATAGGTTTTGATTTAAATCTGGTGTTAATCTTATCAGTTTCTGTTCTATTTTGTTTTTATTATGACAGAAGTAAAATCCCAAAATACTAACACTTACACTAATGCACTAACACTTTTCCCTTTAGTTTGCTGAAGTCATAGAAGAGATCTACTGATTTTTTTTTCCCCTACTGGTATACTGTTATTTTCCATAATACACTTACCTCCATTTGAGATTTCTAACTCATGGAAAAACAAGGAAACTTGATAAAAATCACACAAAATTAGTGTTCTCCTAAAGAAGCACCCTGAACAGAAAGATTTCTATTATTCATAAGTCTGGTTTCCATGTTTGTCCCTGAGGAACATGTTTGGCCTCCAAACCTGAAGTCAGCTTCATAGGCATTTTTTTTTTCAAGCTAACTAAGGAAAAGAAAGACATTTTAATTGTCTAAAAAAATTAATAGATATACAAAACAAGTATTTCTAAAGATAGAACCTAATAGGTCCCAAATGCTAAATTGGGCTTTTGAAGATCACATAGGGGCTTTCACTTACTAACATCAATGGTGCCAAAGCAAACAAGAAAGAGCTTACATTTTCCTCTCTTGATGTGCCACTGTGAGCTTGAAAAAATAAATTCTTCGCGCTTTCCAACATGCTGACCCTAAAACAAATCTGTCATTGGAATCTCAAGAAAAGGCACTGGATGAAGTGCTGAGGTGTTGCTTCCTGAGAGTCATGTTAGCATATTCATGTTGGAAAGGATTTCATCTTGGAGGCTTCTGTTCATCTAACCAGATACTTTGCAAGTAAAAATGCGTGAAATTTAAACCAGCTTTCACATGGCCATTTTTTATGGCAGACCATTTCAGCAGTGTAACAGGGGTAGACACCTATAAATGTATAATGTGATGAATTCAATTGTAATGCAGCCTGGATACATATGGAGGTAGTGTTTGCCCTTCAGTGCAAATCCATTTTTATGTCAAAAGGAATCCATTGAAATTAATAGGGCATTATCCAAGCAACAAGTAACTCTATACATACAATGCAAATATTTCTAGCAGGAAGACACATTTTCTCTAAATAATGTAAAAAATAACCATGCTAAGAAATTGTATGGTAAATTAATGCACTCAGGAGTGGTAACATTTCTTATATTTTTAAAAAGAAAACAGGTGGATAGATGACTAAGATCTTTAATCTTTATTGGGATAATATCAAGTAGCAAAATAAAATGTATTACTTTCTAAAACCGCATTTATTTTGGATGCAGGCACACAGGTATTTTTTTTTTTTTTGGACAAAATTAGCTGATGCACCAATGTCACTGTACATATTTCAGCTATATAATGCAGTTTAGTTTGCTATCCAAGAAATTATTTCATTCATTCATTTGTGCATTCATTTAAAAAGTATTTTGGGTTTCTACCACATCCTAAAAAACCAAGTCGAACGGAGGACAGAGCAATAAACACAATAGACATGATCATTGTCTTCATTGTGTTAAAGGGTGAACTTTCCAGTCTCTGAATCTGAGATTTCTAAACTTTCCTCTGCAACATTATTTTTTAATATTGAATTACTCTTTATATGTCCCTTGACTATTTTCATATTTCACATTCTTGTGCCCAGTGCTTTCTTAAAATGATGATATGCTCTCATACTTTGTACTTAAAGTAATTTTTATCATATCTAGTTTTTACTGTTGTATATGCTCAATTTTTCTTCTTTCATCCCCAAGAAGCATTTTCTGGCTATAAGAAAGATAAAATGTCTATTCCTCAGCAGGTACTCAATACATATTACTTTCACCACCCCACCTGTAATATAAAATACTGATCTCTTCACTCCTCATGTGTTTTACAGAATTCAATGAAGAACCATTAAAGGGGGTTGGGAACAGAGTTTATAGTCACATGCAATCAATATTCTTTATCTTTGCTGTCAGTACTAAGTCGTGGTCGGCACTGGCCAGATATATCTGGAATGACCAGACACAGAAGTCGTTTGATTAGGGGAACCTGGCAAATGGTATTTATCTTGTGGCAGGTACTCAAGAAGAAAAGGAGTACAGACATGTAATAGTGGGCAGGGCCAGTAGCTGCAGCTGAGTACTGAGTCTAGCTTTCAGTGGCACTGAAATGGGCCAGCAGAAAGCACAGGCCACATCAGGCTCCAAAGCAAATGAGGGAAAACAAAACACATGAATTGGTACAAACCAGTAAGTTGGTATAAGACCCAGGGCCTGAAGGAGCAGTCAAAGAAAAGATAAGTTCTCCCAATGTAGGTTGATATGATATCCTGTGTTGCAGAGATAGTGGAGAATGGGGAAGGAGGGGCAGTCAAATGTAGCACCCCTCAAAAAATAGATTCTGAGCAGTAGGACCATAAGTTATGGCTGAAGTTCAATAAACACTTCTTCCTTTTACATAAATTATACAGGCTGCTAAGTGTTATCTGAGGATAGAGAGACGGGCCTCACCGCCTTTCTCAAAGCTGGGTAAGGGCTCTTGCATGAGATGTGTGAGGTGACCACCACTTGAGCCTTACATTTATGAGGATATTATTGGTTTGAGCCTTGGCCTCTCCATCAACCTCCAAGGCAGGTGCATGGAAATGAGGAGACTTGATATGAACATATTCCAGCCTCATTAACCTTCTGCAATTTGCTTGACCTACAATCTATTTTCAGCTATTGTGTTGTGGGGAGATTGCTTTCTGGAACCTTTACTGCAAAATTTGTGCAACCAAATGTCGGGTATTTATTTAGAATCAATAAAACTGATTATGTACCAGGTAAAGTATGAAATAGATACAGCCTTCTTTGAAAGGACAATTATGTCACCTGCACTCCTGTGATTGTGGCCACTGACTGAACAATGGGACCACTGGCTGGTTCAACCAATTAGTGCTCAGAAATGCCCTGATCTTGCTCTGCTCACATACAGAGCCATGCATTTGCTCCAGCTCTCCAGCTTCTCTAATGAGGCTGTAAAAGAAGTTTATGTGGCACTTCATAAGCTGCATAGGGCAACTGAAAGAAATAATTATCCACTCATAATGAAATGATGATATTATGCCCATCCCCAAACTGTCCATGAGCAGGATACAAGGTACAAGAGCAGATCATTTGCAACAGGCTGGACAAAAAGTTGAGGATGGGTCATTTTGGAAGAAGGCAACTTTTTTTTTTTTTTTGTCTTAAAGTGTAAGCAATAGAAGTGATTTTCCTGCTGAAAGAGAATATGGCAAGTTTAATATGTGTGGAAGAAGCAAGGCAGGATCTGGCTCAAAGTTCCCCAGATAATCAAAATAATTATTCATGGCCTACATCAGTAGTTTTCAAAGGTATGCTCAAAAATTACCCAGAGAGCCTGTAAAAATGAGGAGTCCTTGGCTCCGTCTTCAAAGGTTCTGAATCAGTTGATGTGGACTTTGACTCAAGTATCTGCATTTTTAAAGAAGCACGTCAGTTGCTGTTTTAAGATAGGTAGTTTGCAAATCATGTGAAAAACATGATCCTAGAGTTTTGGTGGAGTAGACCTTGACTTCCACCCATGAGCAATGTGGTGTGTGCTCCTCACAGTGGTTTGAAGAAATCTCCTAAAAGGCTCAGTTATGACTGCTGGGATAGAAATCTCTAGACCTCTCTTAGGAAAGAAGCCATACAGATCTTCCCAATGAGTCAACTGTTAAATTTCTTATTGAAAATGCAGAATGAGGCTTCAAGTGATAGCAAATCTGGTTTAGGAAGGAAAAGATATATCATCTTCCCCTTACAATACTAGAAACTTCAACAAGTAGAATAAAAAGGCCAAGTAGACTATCAGGGATTTTACTGTGAGAAGAGAAGAGATACCTAAAAGTAGAACAAGCTATTTATTTGAATTTTCCTATACCCTTTAAATATCAGCTTTCTCTATGTTACTTTTCAGAGACTATAACCTTTTAAGAAGTGAAAAGTCACCAGAATGCTATACATTATATTGAAGCAGTTTATCAAAATGTCACCCAGCAGTTGATGCCAATTGCTAACAAGATATTGTGTTTCCTTATTTAATTGGCCGGCTTACCTAATTATGGCTGCCTTTGGATATCTATTGATGGTATCTTTCAAAGGAATAGAAAACACCATTTGAGGCAATTTTATATAAATATATGAAAAGGGAGATAAAGTAAGGGGATATTCCCCAATGAGAATTATTCTTAGATAATAAAATTTACCTGTTTGCATGGGTCCTTAATTTGTAGAAACACCTCCATAACATATCCAAAACAAACCTGGATAATTGCCAATTACCCATGCTGTTATACTGTCCAGAAGTTATCTTGGCATACAGCTCAGTAGAAAATAGGAAGTACCCTGGAAATTACTCATAAAATGTGAATACCACATGTCAGAGTCAGTGAGCTTTGGATAAACTATAAAGGGTTTTCATTATTTAGGTCTATGAAAGCAAAGGAAACAGAAATATATCCAATAATGTAACGCAACAGAACCAGGAAATTTATAAGGCTTAATCTGTGGATTTAATTTAAAATATTGGGCCCTGTTCAAACTGCAACATTAAAAACATTATCCCTGGCTGTGGTACTGATCACTCAGAGGTCAGGAAAAATAGGATGTCAAACATCCCAAGGTTTTTAGACAAAGGACATTTAATGAATCACTTTCCTTCCAGCTTTCCTTTCTTTCCTCTCATGTGGACATGAAAGACAAAATCTTAACACATTCTGTAATCAATGGAGAGGCTTCCCAGTGCCACTTACCTTAAATACTATATTAATCTTATTTATTACCACTAGGCTGAAGCTATAGATAATTAAGTGGGCCTAGGCCAATCCATTTTAAGAATGCTAACTCTAAAAATTGCCAAATCACAGAGAATTAGACAGGATAACGCCAAAACTCGCTGCCCTGGATGCTATCACCAAAGTATTGCTCAGCTTTGGGAGAGACAGATAATATCAGAGGGTAGCATAATCTTGGGTTCTCTCTACAGTATTCATTAGTTTTGGAGAAAAAGCAGAACTGTCTCAATCTAGAGTTCCTGGAGAGGAAGTCTGGACATGCTTAGCCTGGCTAAGTCCCAGTGATTGTCAGGGCATTCACACCCAGGGCTTGTGGGTACAGCTGTGCAGTGTGCGCTGCTCAACTCCAGAAGCTAAGATGCATATGTGCTGCTACATGAATGGTGCCCTATTGAGCAGAGCAATCCCAGAAACCCAGTTTATTTCACTTCTGAAATATTTGTGGAGCTGAATGCAGAGAGAAAATTAAATGAGGCGAACAAAGCCAGTTAAAATTGTTTAGGGTGTTAAATGAACTATTTTGTAATGAAAATAGCACCTGCTCCTGAGAGAGCACAGGCATGACACTGAGGCCTGACACCACTGTACAGCCTAAAATGTCTTCTCTCATCTGGAAGGCATCAGAGACTCTAAGAACTCACACTGACTTTTGCCTAAAACTACCTGAAAATGCTAATTGCTACATTGGAGATAGACATTTCACTTAAACTTCTCACTCTTTTCTTATTTTCCCCCATGAGAATGGCTGCATTAAGGGTTCATTGTAAGGAAGAGAAACATTATGTATTTAAGCATTTATTTATAAAATAATTCATTAAACCTGAAGCGGTTTAGTGATACTATTATAATGAGATGATCATATATATAATTTTGGTTCTAAAAATGGCGACTTTATTCAACCCAGTTCTTTAAACTTGGCCTGGGTGCAAATGACAATTCTGTCTAATTAAAATATGTAGTAAGATTCTGTATGGAATTGCTTCCTTTCTGAGTATGTTGAAAAGTTTATGTGGTGCATTTGATCACTTTCAAATATCTAAATTAATCATAAGAGCAGCTTAAGGAGTAGCTATTAGGGAGAAAGTGTAATATGATAAGATGAAGAATAACAATACAGTTAACCCAGCTACCCACTAGAATTCCAGCCTCCTGAGGACCCCGGAGGTGTGAATGAAATGAATGCTATGATCATATATATAATTTTGGTTCTAAAAATGCTGACTTTATTCAACCTGGTTCTTTGAACTTGGCCTGGGTGCAAAATGACAATTCTGGGTGTGGGGCCGTGTTATGAGCTGAATTGTTCCAACCTCCCACATTACTATGTTGAATCCCTAACACCTAATGTAACTATATTTGAAGATAGGGCCTTTAAGGAGGTAGTTAAGATTAAATGAGGCTATAATAGTAGGGCCTCAATTCAGTAGTGCTGTTGTCCCTAGAAGAAGATAAACAAATACCCAGCATGTAGGCAAAAAGAGGAAAGGCCATGAGAGCACACAGTGAGAAGATGGCCATCTGCAAGCCAAGAAGAAGAGAGGCCTCAAGAGAAACCAAACCTGCCAATACCTTCATCTTGGACTTCTAGCATCAGAACTGTGAGAAAATAAACTTCTGTTATATAAGCCACCTGGTCTGTGGTATTTGTAATGGCAACTCGAGCAGGCTAGGACAAGAAGGGTCCCATGGATAACTCCCATGCACTCACAAATGATCATGTTTTCCTCCTTTAGCCTATAAATGATTCCTTATTGTCATAGTCCCAAGGTATGGCTGGTATGCATTTGTGTGGACATTTGATAGCAGCTACTACTCCTGTCTTGTCCTCTGGTGTCCCCACATTGTCTATTTGAATCCCAAACTTTGGAGGCTACCGTGATGACCTCGGCTGTTTCTTTAGCGGTCACTCAGCTGATATGAAAAAAAAAAAAAATCTTCTAACTTATGGGCTACACTTTGTACCAGCCTATAGTGAGGCTTCCTGGTGCTCTCAATTTATTTGTTTGAGATACTCTGAAGATAGCAGTTTTTATTTGTATTTTTTTATTATACTCCACCTTTCCCTTGAAGTATGCTTCCAAAATCTGAATAAAACTGGACCTTTCCAACTTAAGATCCATCTTAGCTTAATATTGCAACTAAGCAAAATACCAATCCAAAGTGTAGAAAAACATTGAAAGTCTTATTGAAATTTCCTGATAAAGAAATGAAAACAAAGGAGGAAAATTGCATCACAAAATGTAAATGTAAAACAAAACTTCCTAAGAATCTATTTTATTCACCTGTGTCCCAGAGTTCAATACAGTATGGCAAGTGCCCTGTCCAGAAAAGAGTTAACATAGCAGGCCTGAGACTGCTATCCTTATAAAGGCCTGCATGCAAGGTTGACTGATGTTTGTAACCTTGGATTTCAACAGAGTTCTCACCACTGTCATTGATAAGAATTGCTAACTGTGCCTAAACTGTTTGCATAAACAATGAGGTTTACATTGAACACCTGCTTTCCTTCTGGGAGTCTAGAATTTTGTTATGTGCCAGGCAGAGGGTGCCTACGTGATAAGCTACCAGTAAAATCCCTGGACACTGAATGAGCTTCCCTGGTAAATAACATATTACACATATTATCACAATTTGTTGCTGGAGGACTTGAGTGCAATCTATGTGACTCCACTCAGAGAAAACTCCTGAAAGCTTATACCTGGTTTCCTCTTGACTTGTCCCTATGTACCTTTATTTTTTGCTGATTTTGCTTTGTATCTGTTAACTATAAAAAATCATAGCTGTGAGTACAACTGTTTGCTGAGTCCTGTGAATCCTCCTAGTGAATCATGGAACCTAGGTGTGGTCTTGGGGATCCCTGGCACATGTTCTAATCACTCTTTTCTCATTTTCCTGTTAAAATTCTAGCTATGCCTTTCCAATTCTACAGGACTTAGAAAATATAAATCAATTATATGAAAATATAAATAGAAAATATGAATCAATTTATATTTGACATTAGCAAAAATGATAGGGGTAGTGAACTCCAAACTATTTTCTTTCACAAAGCAATGACTAAGCTAGCAAAAACCATCAACATCAATTTTTTTAGGTCTCTGGAATCTAATCAAAAATTACCACAACCAGAGAAATGCCTAATAAATAAATAATAGTTTGATTTCAGTAAAAGAGCTCTGTTTTATTTTACTAGGCTTGCTACCATCCTGTACTTCCTAGCTCTGCCTTGAAGATGGCAGATTGCATTGCTGCTATAGGTTGCTGATACCAGGAAGTGCAATATGGGATAAACTCAGGGAAATCCCTATTGAGCCAAATTCTCAAAAGCCAAAAAAAAAAAAAAAAATCTCGAAAGCAGAAACAGAAAAAAAAATTTGTCATGTACAAGGACACCACAATAAGATTAACAGCCAATTTCTCATCAGGAAATATGAAAGCTAGAAAGAAGTGGGAGGCTATATTAAAATGTAAACCAAGACTCCTATATCTAGGAAAATTACCCCTCAAAAATGAAAGAGAGATTAAGACATTCCCAGGTAAACAAAAGCTGAAGGAGTTCATTGCTATTAGTCCTTGCTAATGAGAAATGCTAAAGACTGAAATGAAAGGACACTAGACAGTGACCCAATATCGTATGAAGAAGTAAATAACAACAGTAAAAGTATACATAGGTAAATATAAAAGCCATTATCATTGTATTTTGGATTTGTAATACCTCTTTTTATTTCTATGTGACTTAACAGATAAATGAATAAAACAATAATTATGAAGCTATATTAATGGGTTCATAGTGTGTAAAAATGTAATTTATTATGGTAACAACACGAGGATGGAGCACAGATATGTTGGAGTAAAGTTTCTCTATACAGGCATATCTCAAATATACTGCAGGTTTGGTTTCAGACCACTGCAGTGAAGCAAATATAATAAAGTGAGTTGTGCAAATTTTTTGGTTTTCTGGTGCACGTGAAAGTTATGCTTACACTCTACTATAGTCAATCAAGTGTACAATAGAAGTATATCTACAAAACAATATGTATACTTAATTTTAAAATACTTTATTGTTAAAAAATGCTAGCAATCAGCTGAGATTTCAGCTAGTTATAATTTTTTGCTGGTGGAGGGTCTTGCCTCAATGTTGATGGCTGCTGACTAATCACTAACCAGGATGGTGGTTGCTGAAGGTTGGGGTGGCCATGGCAATTTCTTAAAATAAGACAATGATGTTGCTGCATCAATTGACTCTTCCTTTCATGAAAGATTTCATGAGATGCTGTTTGATAGCATTTTACCCACAGTAGAACTTTTTTCAAAATCAGAGCCAATCCTCTCAAACCCTGCCACTGCTTCATCAACTAAGTTTATGTAATGTTGTAAATACTTCATTGTCATTTCAATAATGACAACAAAGAATTCATGCCGTCTTCACTAGGAATTCCATTGAAGAAATCACTTTCTTTGTTCATCCATAAGAAGCAATTCCTGATCCATTCAACTTTTATTATAAGATTGTATAAGTTCTGTTAAATCCTCAGGCTCTATTTTAATTCTAGTTCTTCTGCTATTTCTATCATCTTCGATTACTTCCTCCACTGAAGTCTTGAAGTCTTCAAAGTCATCCATGAAGGTTGTAATCAACTTCTCCTAAACTCGTCAATGTTGATATTTCGACCTCCCCCTGTAAATCATAATTTTTTTTTTTTTTTGAGATGGAGTTTCACTCTTGTCACCCAAGCTGGAGTGCAATGGTGCGATCTTGGCTCATTGGAACCTCCACCTCCCGGGTTCAAGCAATTCTCCTGACTCAGCCTCCTGAGTAGCTGGGAATTACAGGTGCCTGCCACCACACCTGGCTAATTTTTGTATTTTTAGTAGAGATGGGGTTTCACCATATTGGCTAGGCTGGTCTCGAACTCCTGACCTCAGGTGATCTACATGCCTTGGCCTCCCAAAGTGCTGGGACTACAGGCATGAGCCTCTGTGCATAGCCAGTTATAACTTTCTTAATGACATCTAGAATGGTGAATCCTTTCCAGAAGGTTTTCAGTTTACTTTGCCCATTTCCATCAGAAAAATCACTATGAATGGCAGCTACAGGCTTATTAAATGTATTTCTTAAATAATAAGACTTCAAAGTAGAAATTACTGCTTTATCCATGGGCTGCAGAATGGATATTGTGTTAGCCAGCATGAAAACAACATTAATCTTCGTGTACATCTCCATCAGAGCTCTTGGGTGACCAGGTGCATTGTCAGTAAACGTTAATATTTTCAAAGGAATCTCTTTTTCTAAACAGTAGGTCTCAGCAGTGGGCTTATAATATTCAGTAAACCATGCTGTAAACAGATGTGCTGTCATCCAGGCTTTGTTGTTTCATTTAGGGAGCACAGGCAACATAGATATTGCATAATTCTTAAGGGCCCTAGGATTTTCAGAATGGTAAACAACATTGGCTTTAACTTAAAGTCACCAGCTGCATTAGCCCCTAATAAGAGAGTCAGCCTGTCCTTTGAATCTTTGAAGCCAGGCATTGACTTCCCCTTGCTAGCTATGAAAGCTTGAGATGACGTCTTCTTCCAATAGAAGGCTGTTTCACCTACACTGAAAATATGTTGTCTAATGTAGCCACTTTCATTAATTATCTTAGCTGGATCTTCCAGATAATTTGCTGTGGCTTCTACATCAGCACTTGCTGCATCCATCTTGTACTTTTGTGTTACAGAGATAGCTTTTTGCCCTAAACCTCATAAACCAACATTTTCTAGCTTCAAACTTTTCCTCTGAAGCTTCCCTCTCTCAGCCTCCATAGACTTGAAAAGAGGCCTTGCTGTGGATTATGCTTTGGCTGAATGGAATATTGTGGCTAGTTTGATCTTCTATCCAGAATACTAAAATTTTCTCCAATACAAGCAATAAGGCTATGTACTTTCTTATTTGTGTATTTACTAGACTAACACTTTTAATTTCCTTCAAGAACTTTTTCTTTGCCTTTACAACCTGGCTATTTGGCACAAGAAGCCCACCTCAGCTTTCAACATATTTTCCTCACTAAGCCTAATCATTTCTAGGTTTTTGATTTAAAGTGAGAGACATGTGACTCTTCTTTTCACTTGAATACTGAGAGGCTATTGTAGGCTTATTAATTAGCCTAACTTTAATACTGTTCTGTCTTAGCAAATAGGGATCCCTAAGGAGAGGGAGAAAGATGGGGACATTGGCCAGTCAGTGGAGCAGTCAGAACATACACAACATTTATTAAGTTTGCTGTTTTATTTGAGCATGTTTTGTACACCCCAAAACAATTACAATAGTAATATCAATGATCACTGATCACACACCACCATAACAGATATGATAATAATCAAAAAGTTTGAAATATTGTTAGAATTATCAAAATGTGACTCAAACATGAAGTGAGTACATGCCGTTGGAAAATGGCACCAATATATTGCTTGATACAGGGTTGTTACAGACTTTTGATTTGAAAAAAAAAACTGCAATATCTGCAAAGCACAGCAAAGCAAAGCACAATGTAACAAGGTATGCCTGTACTATTGAGTTGCTATTAATTTAAACTAGATTATTATAGGTTAATATGATAATTGTATTCCCCAGAGTAACCACTAAGAAAATGACTACAAAATATGCAGTAAAAAAGTGAGAATCCAAATGGTAATAAACACAAAGGGAGGCAGTAATGGAGGAACTGCAGAATAAAAAAGATAAAAGACATGTAGAAAATAAATATTAAAATGGCAGGAGTAAGTTCTTTCTTATCAGTAATTATATTTGATGTAAATGAATTAACCTCTCCAATTAAAAGGCAAAGATTGGCAGAATGGACTAAAAACATGATCTAACTGTATGGTATATATAAGAGATTCACATTAAATCCAAAGACACAAATGAGTTGAAAGTAAAAGAATGGAAAAAACACAATAGCCAAAATATAATCTACTTATTCTGCTGCTCCACTATATTCAATTTTTTTAGACGATGCTGACATTTAGGTAGAAAAAACTCAGATATTCATCTACTGATTAATGGATAAACAAAAGATTGTGTATAAAATATTATTCAGTCATAACTTAGGAATGAAGTACTGACATATACTACAACGCGAATAAACCTTGAAAACATGACACTAAGTGAAATAAGCTAGACAAAAAGACCACATATTGTAAAACTCCATTTAAAATAAATATACATAATTAGATATATTCATAAAGATAGAAAGCAGATTAGTGATTGCCAGGGGCTGAGAATGGGGACTGACTGCTTAAAAGACATGGGTTTTCATTTTGGAGTGTGGAGAGAATTCTGGAACTAGACAATTGTAATGGTTGAACAACATCGTAGATATACTAAAAGCCACTGAATTATACATTTAAAATGGCGAAAATGGTGAATTTTATGTATAAGAATGTTACCCCAATCCAAATGATTATAAATCAACAGCCGCTGTTAACTTCTTTCAGTTCTTCACTTCTTCTAATCCATTACTTCAGTCATCACCATAAAGTTCTGGAAAGCAGTAATAAAAATAGCTAACATTTTGGAGTACTTCTGTGCCATGCACTCTTTTATTTTAATCCAATGCCAACAACTCTAAGAAATAAGTAATAACATCATCCCCACTTTTTAAATAGTAGCATTGAGACAAGGTCAGGTAGTAAGTAAGCAGCAGAAATGGAATACAAACTAAGGCAAAATTGCATTCTAAACTATTGTCTATAATACTATCTTACTGGGTAAAGGGGATAGTGGTGAAACTGTGAATGTGTATGTTTTAATATTTTTCACACCATCAGGCTATACATTTCTAATGTTTGGATTAGAGAATAATTTAAGGGGTAGATGCAGAGATTTGTTAAAAGTTTTCACTCTCTTCCAACACCAAACCATCTTTGGAGCAAGTGTGTGTCCAAAAAGTCTGTCACCTCTTAGAGTGAGCTCCTTCCTTTGGTATATACCCTTGAGGTTGGGGTAGGTAGCCTTTCCCCACTGGTCTTAGTCTAGGGGACTATGATGGGGAGGATTGAAGTTATCTTCCATCAATCTTATTGTTTTTCCATGAGGTTCCTGGAGTCACCAGCTAGGATTTCCAAAATTTGTATTAAGTACACAGAAACTCCTACCACATGCAAAACAGACATGTATATCAGAGGCAAAAAGTGTTGGGATAGAGAGATGGGGTAGGCAGAGAGAAAAGTTGGGCCTTTGTATTTAAAAGAAAAAAAAATCCAACACACTTTCTATATAAAGAAATTATTCTGTTTTTAAACATAAATGATCAAATCAGGAAAATACCAAGGCACAGTGGAAAGCAAATAGGATATAGAGGCTGGTGAGCCTGGGATAGAGACCAGGCTTAGACACTTATGAGCTGCATGAACTTGAGTAACTGATTAATTTCTAAGATTCTTTATTTGTAAACATGAAAGATCACCAACTCTTAGGGGTGTGAAGATTAGAAATAACAGACTTACAGATCTAAACACAATGCCATGCAAAGAAAATACTATCCTTAGGACTGTACATTACATAAATCAAATTTAAAAGGAGGTATCATTAACCCATCTCCAAGTTAGAGTCTTTCTCAGAACTTGAGGAGCTAAGCAGGATACCCTGTTATGAATGCTTGCTGCCATGTGAGACACAATAATACAGCTTGAGAGACACCTTATAAACATTTGCAAAAGTTACTGGTATTAAGAGAAATGTAAAACATATACCAGATATTTTATGTACCCAAAAGGTACTTTCAGAAAAAGATGTTACTTGTAGCTGAAGAATCAGGAAAGATCTTTTGGTGGAAGAAAACTCAGATTGGCCCCAGGTGGTGAGTGTTACAGCTGAGGCAGCAATTTGAACAAATAATAAGAGGCTGAAAAGCGAGAGGCCTAAGCAGTTGAGTTTAAAGCTGAAAATTCATACTTGCAAGATAAAGAGGCAAAGAGGAAATGCATTTCAGCAAAAAGCTCTGGAAAGATTTGCCTGCTAGGTACGTAAGTGTTCAAGCTTTACCCAAAAAGCAGCATTGAGAAGTTAAGCCTCAGGTAGTGGGAAGTTTAGAGAAATGGTAGTGAAATGGACTAAGGCCAGTGCACACAGAATACCCTTTCATAAACTCAGGGTTCATACATCTGGCCCTTCTCCATCATGAATCAAATTTCTCCAGGTCACAGGATTTTTTTTTAGTTTTGCAGTTCTTGACTAAATGCATACTCAGATTGGAATTCAAAACATAGATTGGGGGATGAGTTAGACAGTACTAAACTGTCTGGACATAGAAATAGTCTCCTCCCTTTCTGAGATTCTTTTTTCTAGCAAGCAAATATTCATAATTGATTGCTCCTTATTTTTATTCATGAGTCACACTTGACACCCATCTGAAACTCTTGCAGTGTCCCTGTCAGCCTTCATAATGCAGCTGAAGTGAAACACTGACTTTGTAAAAATCTGTTGTTAGCCTCTCCTCACTGCTCTGCTTCCTAAAAGTGTGCCCAGGGTGGGAAAGTGCTGCTCCCACGGGCCGAATGAAAATATCTGACCATGTAAAAAAGAACTAAATTACTCCTTCTTGGTTCTCTTCTCTGTAGATTTCCTGTCCATGCATCCTTCTTCACTTGTCCTGGCTGTCCTCATCATTACTAATCTAGCTTCTGTAATCCTTCCACAGATTCGCTCTCATTGACACAGTTCACAAACCAACTCTCCTGTTTCCATGCCTGTGAGGAAAAAGCAGTACAAATAATCCAAAGGCCGTTTGCTTTCAATTTTGGAATGCCACCTTTGGTTAAAAGCAGACTCACCACTTAATTTTATTTGTTTAGTAGCATATCAACATTATTTAGCATTGCCTGAAAAACACTGGCTGGACAGTGGGACAGTGGAACAAGGAAATCACGTCATCTGCTGTGAGGCAAGGTGGACTAAGCTATAAATAAGCCACTAAGTAGATAAGCAGATATTTAAAGGCAGATTGAAAATTTGAATACAAGGAAAATATGTTAATATGAAATCATCTGGAGGATTATTTTTTCTTTTTCAAATCAAGTTGTTAAAATACCTTTGGCTTTCCCCACTTTAAAAGGAACACAATAGACTTCCAGTTCTGAACCATCACACATAGGTCAGGACTGAGGAAGGTGCATCCATATGCATCTTCCCAACTGCTCCAGAGGCACTTTGACATTATCTCATTATCTCAAAAATCATCTTGTCTTAAACTGAGCACAGCATTTTCCCCTGGAAGCTACTGGCAATCTCAATGTTCCAAACTTCATATCACTTATTCGTTTCTCTCTTTAGTAATCTGTGTTGAGGGGGGACCCCATTTGCCCAGGTGACTTTAGAGTCAGCAAATGCCACGCAGTAAAATATAAATAATTGAACAATATAAATATATGAGATTATTCATTTGTAAATATATGGACAGATACCCAAATGAGAAAATATAAGTGACACTATTCTATATGTAACTGATACAAAACAATTTATAACTTTGAAAAGGTGATGGTCAATCTGTAAGAAGCCAAAGAAATGAAAGTCAAACAATAAGAATTAAGTATTACTTTTCCATTGCACTGTACATAATCTTCATGAGCTTCTCTGTTTTGTTTAGTGCTATATCCTCAGTACATGGAGCAGTGTCTGACATAGAGGAAACATTTATAAATTGCTGTCTGACTGATTAAATGAATACATGAATGAATAATTCACTTTCTGGTGAGAGCACACCAGACCTGTTCGTCCAGTCATCAGAGTTGATGACAGTACCTCTTAAAGTGTGGATTGAGAACCTAGAGACCTAATAGTAACATTCATGAAGAGACTTAGTAGGTTCTGTAGTGAATTGGAGAGAGCATGTATCATCTTGAGGAAACAACTATTCTCCAGCTCAGGATAACTATTACTTTCTGTATTGAGGGTATGGAGGGTATGGCGTTATCAGATCTTCTGAATTATCAGTCAGATTAGAGAATTGTTTTTATCAGGTCTAGACAGGCCATCAAAATGCACATTTTTGGACATTATTTGAAGGACAATATTCCCATAACAGTTCTAAAAGTGATTGAATAGTGTTAAGAGTATGCTGAGATAATCTGTAAAAATCATATTTCAATATAATACTCCAGTAATTATTTTCCAGAATAGAGACCAGATTTCATCCAATCCATCATAAATTTCCACTATTAGATTAAAACCTAAACTGGCTTCTGGCTTCCAAGGCTTAGACTTAGACATTTCCTTAGAAAATTCTTAAATTACTTAAGATTCCTGTGCCTAGTTCTGACTTAGCCTGAGGCTCCATGAGGCCCACTGTACTTATATTCAGGTTTGTCCGTGCACCCAAAAGTAGGATACAATCAAAGATTGATTTGCATAAGCCAAGCCATTTACAGACTGATTTTGAAGTTAAAATTAAAGCCTTTTTTTTTTTTTTTTTTTTTTTGAGATAGAGTCTCACTCTGTTGCCCAGGCTGGAGTGCAGTGGCGTGATCTTGGCTCACTGCAAACTCTGCCTCCTGGATTCAAATGATTGTCCTGCCTCAGCCTCCCAACTAGTTGAGACTACAGGCGTGCACCACCACACCTGGCTAATTTTTGTATTTTTGGTAAAGACAGGGTACCACCATGTTGGCCTCAAACTCCTGACCTCAGATGATCCGCCTGCCTCTGCCTTCCAAAGTACTAGAATTACAAGCGTGAGCCACTGCGCCCCACCAAAGCCATTCCTTTAATAATGAGGAAGACAAACACATACACATGCACATTATGCACACACACACACACACAACTATTAACCAGAATGTCCTTTTTATCCCCCATTTCAGGATCATATATCGGAAGAAGCTAAAAACAATCAATAAGTGATTACCGTGTGTATCAGTCAGGGTCCCAGGAAGAGGGAGATGGCACATAGAAAGTAGAAATCAAAGAGCATGGTGGTTATAAGTTTGTTTAGACAGTTAGGATCAGGATTTAGGGATGATGATGGAATAAAGAAGCATCCAAGAAATTTCAACACAATAGCATAATGGCAAGTATTCCCAGTGCTTGGCCTGAAAGGCCAAGGGGAGAGAACTGTGACAGGAACCTGATGAGAGCTGTAGCCCTAGAAAAGAGGCCACCTGACAGCAGCTGCAGTTGTAGGTAGAGGAAATCAGCCTGACTTCTCCTTCTGCCCTCCAACCTTCTGCTAGGGCATTCCAACCTCTACTACATTGGCCAAGAGCAAGTAAAAGCTTTAGTTAAGGGAGCACTAACATATAGTCTGAGGAGAGCAGCCTCCTAGGGCACAGAGCAAGGCAGAGAAGGGTGGAGAGTAGCTCTGGACGGGCAAATGGAAACTATTTAGCCCATAGAGTCAGAGTCCACGGAAATCCTAAGCAATGTTTTATCAATGCTGTGGAAGAATGAAGAGATGATTCCTTCCTCAGAAGGCTCCTATCCTCCTAAATTCAGAATCCCTCTCCCTTTGACAGTGCTGACAAAAGCTCATATTCTCCAATGTCTTTTTATTTATTATTCTTATTGTTATTATTTGAGACAGGGTCTCACTCTCTCACCCAGGTTAGAGTGCAGTGGCATAATTATAGCATGCTGCAGCCTCAAACTCCTGGGCTCAAGGGATCCTTCTGTCTCTGCCTCCTGTGTAAGCTAGGACTACAGGCACATGCTGCTGCTATGCCCAACTATTTTTTTTTTATTTTTTGTAGAGATGGGGTCTTGGTGTATTGCCTTGGCTTGAGGCCAGGTCTTGAACTCCTGGCCTCAAACAATTCACCCACCTTGACCTCCCAAAGTCCTGGGATTACAGGGATGAGCCACTATGCCTAGCCCAACTCATCCTTTATGACTTGGTACAGGCCAACTCATTTCTGCTAACACCTCTCTTTAGACACATTTTTACCTAAGTGACTCCTTACTGGTTTCCAAAGTCATTCTATTTCGGAGCTAAAGTTGAGATTGGACTCTCATTGTCTAGATCAGGCTTGGGCATTCTTAAGGTTTCTCAGTCACATATCACAGTTCTGAGGTGACTGTCTGCAGAGAGCTCCCATAAACATTTGAATTTTTTCTCATTTCACTCTCAGGTCTCCATGTTCTTATGGGGGAAGTGGAGCCCACTGTAGCTTTTAATATTTTTCTGATGTTATCTGTGGCATTTTTCAAAACCTCCCTTTCTCCCTTTAAAATAACAGGGCACGGCATGATTTTGTCAACAATAGTATTGATTGAATAAAGAGCAGGTGAACCTTATTCATAAAGCTTCATTCTATGTTTGTGAGAGAGATCTATGGGAGTTAACAGTCCAGTTAGGAAGTTTCCGTTTACAAAGTCACATAAAGCTGAATGTCACTTAAAGAAGTCCAAAGCAAGGGTGAAACGGGGTTAAGTAGATTGGATTTGAGAAGAGAAGGCACATATTTGGAAAAAAAGAAGAGAATTTCATTTGCAAAAGAAGCACACAAACTGTATGAATTGGGCAACAAAACTTAACCTGAAAGAGAGTGAAACAACCATTTGGCAAGGCCAAACTAAATAATTTATAGTTGATATTACAAGCACCAAGAAGTCCATGGAGTAAGGCATTTAAAGAAGTTTTTCTAAAGTTAAAAGCTGTATGATTATCTATGTTTGGAAGCAAGAGGTGAAGCCAGCTGGACCTCCTGGGTACAGTGGGGACTTGGAGAACTTTTCTCTTACAAGAGGATTGTAAAATGCACCAATCAGCACTCTGTAGCTAGCATTGTAAAATGCACCAATCAGTGCTTTGTAGCTAGCTAGAGGTTTGTAAAATGCACCAATCAGTGCTCTGTAAAATGGACCAATCAGCCCCCTGTGAAATGGACCAATCAGTACCCTGTAAAATGGACCAATCAGCACTCTGTAAAATGGGCCAATCAGCAGGACACAGGTGGAGACAAATAAAGGGATAAAAGTTGGCCACCCCAGCCAGCCACTGCAACCCACTTGGGTCCTCTTCCACGCTGTGGAAGGTTTGTTCTTTCACTCTTCAGAGTAAGTCTTGCTGCTGCTCACTCTTTGTGTCCGTGCCACCTTTAAGAGCTATAACACTCACTGCGAAGGACCGCGGCTCCTTTCCTGAAGTCAGGGAGACCACGAACCCACCGGAAGGAACCAACTCCGGACACAGAAGTATAATGGTAATGGTTGGGGCCTAACTTGTGGTGGCCAGTCTGGAGATGGAAAGAAGGTGTGGGTCTTTTTGTAATGTCTAGTGCACAGATGATAAGGATGAGATAATAGAAAATAACTGCATGTTTTCAAGAGGAAACAAAGTTGCTAATGACTTGAAAAAAATGGAAAATTAAAAGCATCAAGTTGTAGAGTAGAAAAATTGCCAACTTCAGTTTCTGACTTGTCTGTCCACCTTTAGGTTTTTGTAGTTAATCTAAGTGAACTTTTCAGTAGAAAGCTGAAGCTTCCTAACCACGAGAGGATATGAAGGCTGAGAGAAGACAAAATAAAACTGGTAAAATGTTCCTTCTGAGTAGATGATTTCCCTAAAGCAAAAAAGAGAAGCAATTCCATAAATATGTTAGGAGTTACCAACTCTCATGGCAAAAAGTAATCAGAGAATAGCAGTTGAGAATTAAGGTTAGGAGCATAATATATCAAGGAAGTCAGGAGTTGAATACAATGTCAAATGGTCAGAAGAAAAAATCATTGGTTTGCAAACAACAGACTATAAATGTAATGTAAGTTCCATTTCTGAAGACTTTGTTCTGTTTCCTAAACTAAATACAATAATAAGATTTACTAAATATGTTGCATACACATAAAAGAGGTCCACCCAATAATTACTTAGCTGATAAATCTGTTATCACAATATTCAATATGGATTTTACATTGCAAAGCCTGTAGCGGTAATCAGATTATCTTGGATTCTGCTAAGTTAATACATTTGCTTTTTCTAAATGAATTAACAATTTTGATATGTTATAATCTGAGGACTATTAATATAATTATTATAAATATGAGATATATAACTTGGATAATTTTTTCTGATATTTAGAATACCTCATATTTCAGCTTTCGCTAAAGCAATTTTGACTACAATTTGTGTATGTGTGAAAGTGAGATGTGAGTTTCTCTGTGTGTGTATGTGTGTGCTAGATCATAAAATGGAATATGTTAGAATTTCTCTTATTGGCAAAAAGGTATTGAAAATAAACAGTTCAGATTCTTTTCCCAGTCCTTTTTCAAAGAATGTTGTTTTGTGTTAAAGGTTTTGATGTGTATGTTCCATAAATAGTAATACAGTTGTAAATGGGTTCAAACTTCATTTGAGAACATCAAAGACCATATCAGGAAGCCAGGAGATGTCAGATTATTATTCAGCCTACTAAATAAACACCCATTGTAAAATACAGTACATCAACTGGAATTGCTTCTTCAATGAAAGCAAGTATGGGAAAGTTAATGAGTATCACTGTCTTCAATATTGAAAATAGTCTAAACATAGGCTGAAATAAAACTTATTTCTAGTCAGGTTGAATTAAGGGTGGCTGTATGTACCTAAATATAAGTTACACAATTATGAGGGCAAGCCCAGATACATGCTTCTGAATTTATTAGCTGGCAAATGTCAATCTTCTACTATTCTCAAAAATAGATTTGGAAACGTTAGGGCACAAGCTATTAAGGAAGGAGAGCATCATACAAAATATTATTTTTCCCCATATTTTCTACAATGTAACGTATAGCTACAATTCTTTACCTAAAGTCATGTATTCTGTTTGACAGATATTTCAATTCTTTGTTACGTATTTCTTAGATTGATTTTTTTTCCTTTTTCTTTTGTAAATTCAAGATAAAACACAAAAAATTGTCATCTGGAAGACTAAGAGGATAATTATTTTTATCTTGAAAAGAATGTGTTTTAAATTTTCTAGAATAAAAGTCCATCTATAATGCTCTATACTCAGATTTTATTGCTATTTTCCACTTTTATTTGTTCTGTCCATAAGGAAAGTAGCAATTTTCATTTATAAGTTTTTATTTATAAAGCTATCTTTCTGTTAATAATGTATTTTGATATGGCTAGTTGGTAAAGCAATTTGGGAATATATCAAGGGCCTTAATAATGTTAATTCTCCTTGATTCTGGAATTCTAATGGAACTAATCCTTGAGGATTCTAAGAAAATAATTTCAATGTGCAAATTTATTTATATGCCGATGTTTATTACAGATGTACAGCCGTGAGAATAGCATCAATTGCCAACAATAGGAGAATGATTTAAAAAGCCGGTATATATGGACTTGATGGATTTGCATTATTCATTACTCTGAGTTTGAATACTAGGTAATAGATTGGAAATACAGTGATTTTGTAATATTAAAATATATAACAATACAAACCAGCACCAAAACTAGTGTCTCTGTAGATATTTCTTAAGTAAATGAATGAATAAGTGGATAAATAGATTGTGGTCATATCTGGTACGCTATTATTTTTTCTAGGCCCTTCTTCTGTCTGTAGAATTAGAAAAAATAAGCACTAATTTGCTGCATGACAGTTGGGAACAACTACCAAAATAAAACTTGCACAAAAAGAGAGGATAGTCAAATACATCACATTTCTTCAGACTCTAATACAATCTTAGAACCAATTGTCATTGTTGATGTAGAATTTTTAAAACATTAAGAAGCTTTAATATACTCCATAATCAACAAAGAGAAAGGCAATCAGTAGTAACACTACAATGTTGAATTATTAATAAAGACACATTTAAAAAGATTTTCCAGGATATTTTCAGAATACATTACTCATACATTTTTGCCTGCGAGTCAGGCAAGTAGTAAAATAAGTATATGTATATATCACCTAGTGACCGACCGAAATAATGTTTCAATTGAAGTCATTTCAGCCTCACAACTGTTCTATGCGTTCTGTAAACACTAGGTTAGATGGACTGTAGAGATCATAGGTATAGAGGTATGATGTTCCCTTACAAACATTCTCCATCAATGACTTTTGTGCTCATGATATTTTTTCTTCAGTTATCTATGCCTGTTAAAAGCCCTGCTCCTTACCGGATGACACTTTTGTTGGCCTGTTGTGAATAACACCTTGTCCAGCTGATTCTCATTCTTCTGTGGGAAAGAAGAACACATTTGGAAAACCGTCAAGTAGTCTAGGGATTCAAACAATGCCTGAATATTCTAGATCATATCAATATTACGTCTGAATGGAAATGGAAGTGATGCAGTTTCTACCGCTAGTCGTTTTTGCTTACTGGCATGTCAATATTCTCTCAGAGCAGCCTCAAGAAATGATTATGCATATGAGTAACCTAGAGCTTCCTTTTTTTTTGCATTATAATTAGAATGACCATATTATTTGTCAACCAAACTAGAATATTTTTGAGTGAAAAACTATTAATAGTTATTTGGGGATAATAAACATAAAATGGGAATGTTGCGGGCAAACAAGAACATTTGGTCATGTGAATTATAATGATCAGTAAGAATATCCTTGTAGAAACTTGTTAGCTTCGTTATTTAAAAACTTTTTTGTTGTGCTGATTAAGCTGCAATGAAAATGGAGCGTTAAAGTGCAATCCTTTTCTAAGCATCTCTGTGATTTAATTGCTTATTATTATTATGTGTTGATGTTACTATTATGATTACATAACATGCTCTATGACGGTCCCGAAATACACTTATAAGCTAATCAAATTGTTCAAATCATGATAATACAATCTCATAGAAATCAAATAAAATATCTTAGAGCTCATCTAGTCTCATCTTTTTATTTTACAGGTAAGAAAACTAGTATCCAGGAAGGCAAAGTAACTTGACCAGTGCTATACAGTCAGTTAATTTCAGAGCCAGAGATATAGCACAGGTGCCCAGTTCCCAGTTAACACCTATCAAATTGAACACACTACTTCAATGATTTAATATCTGCTTCTTTCCTTTTAATATGATATTTAAGACAACTGCTTAGAAGTAGGGTAGAATAGCATGTAGCACACCAACCTTCTCATTGAGCACCATTAGAAAAGTCATATATTAAAAAAACACACCATTTTAAAAGCATCAGAGTGCTGCTGAAGCAACAAGGGCAATAAGGAAAAATGTTTACAGAGCAGAGAAACTGTGAAAAGATGAGCTTACCTTCGGTAACCATTTTCCTTTGGGGGCATTTGTTTATTCTAGGGCACAGGGTAAAAAGTTGAGAATCTAGATTTTGTGTGGACTGAGAGCCATTGATGGGGCACAGAGAAATAAGCAGTTGTAAGACTACAGAGACAAAATTGGAAACTGGAGAGTTTAAGATCACAATGGGAGGAAAAAGATAAGAAATGGGGCCTGATATACAGCTGATTTCCCCCTCAAGATATTTGCTGCATTCTGAAGCTACAGGAGAAAGGAGCACATGAAACTAAGCAGAACACTTTTAAAACTCAGAGGGGGATTTTAGGGTTTTTTGTTTTGTTTTGTTTTTTTCAGTCTCACCTTACTGAAGAGACAGTGTTGAGTATAGGAGCCCCCCAGAGGGTGTTCTGATGAACATACCACATCCTAAAATGAAAAACATGTAGATCTATACCCTAAAAACAAGAGTAAAACTAGAGGGGTGGCCTGAGCTTTACTAAACCTGCAGTCTTGTCTTGGCTCAGTTCAATATTTGATTGGGATTATGGTGAAAAGACTCTACTCTGTTTGCCTGGTAGAAGAAAGTATCTCTCTGAAAGAGATACTATCAGCTGGAGTCCCTATGACTTTTTAGATACACAATATCTACCACTCAGTCAAAAATAATTAGTCATGCCAAAGAAGAGGGGCATACAACAACAACAACAACAAAAGGCAAAACAACCAGGTGATCCAGGTATTTGAGTTAGCAAAGACTTTCAAATCAACTGTTAATGATATATTCAAAAAACAGAGAAAAAGATGGATGAAGTAGATATAAAATGGAGGATTTCACCAGAAAATTGAACTATGAAATAGAATTAAATGGAAATTCAAGGATTGAAAAATACAACTGAAACTAAGTACTAAATAGATGGATTTAACAGCAGATTCAACACAGCAGAAGTCGACATTAGAGACTTGGTAGATAGATAAATAGGAAAAATCCAAGCTGAAGCACAAAGAGAAACAATAATGAAAAATAATAAAAGAGCATGAGAGACCTGTAGGACACAATGAAAAATATGTAATACACTACAAATTAGAGCCCCAGAAAAATAAGAGAGAATAGGGTGTGAACAATATTTGAAGAAATAATAGCTGAGACATTAAAAAATTTTTTGGATAATTATTTTTTATAAACATTGACATCAGTCTGTATCTATGTGTGAACAAAGCAATAGAGCACACTGCAGGGGATTAACTCTAACTATGGACTGCTAAACGATATTATCCCTTCCCATGCCAGAGCTTCCTCCCTGAAGTCCCTTGCTTCTTTTGAGAACTGTTCACCAGGCCATTTCTGCTCGAGTGACCCATGGCAATCCACGCTCACCACTACCTATATCTGGACCCACGTGTGTAAAGGTTGTATCCAGTGATGTGATTTTAAAGGTCCAACAAATATCCCTTTCCTCTCAGGGTACTTTAAACATTCACTACCAAACTAACTCACTTGTGAGTTAAAGCACTGTTTCTGAAGGCCCTTCTTAAGAAGCAACAAGAATAACAAGTTAATCTCTCCACATCCAAAAATGTCTTAGCCAGTTACATTCTTTTTACTTCTAGATTGACCCACCCTCCCTTCCCTACTCTGCTGTGTTTCCCAGTGTGTTCACAGATTGCAGCAACAGGCTCCTCAGATGAAGACTGTCCACAATATGTCACCAACGTAAGCAGCCTTACTTCCCACAAACTCCAAACGTCCTCTACGATATGCCAGTTCCATGCCTCTACACGCTCTATTCTCTCTGTATATAGTGCCTGTGTTAGTCATAGCTATCTGCCAAAATCCATTCTACTTCAGGAATTTATCTCATTTACCACCTTTCTCATGAAGTTTTTTCTTACTGCCTAAATGTAATTTTTCCCTTCTATGTTCTTCTTGAGAAGAAATATGTCATAAAAAACATGATCTCTGGAATTGTATATGACTCAGTTTGAACCATAGCTCTACCATTTACAAACTGTATGTCTGTAATAAATGCTGTGACAACCAAGGCACAGGGTACCCAGGAAGAGTACCCAACATATCCTTGGGAGGAGACAGGGTCAAAGGTTTCCTGGAGGCTGTGATATTGAAACTAATCATAATAGATCAAATTGGATTTGTCAAGGAAGGGGAGAAATGGAGTGGATATTCATCCATAAGCTGATGCCTCAGTAAATGTTTAAGGTGATTGTAATGTAGAAAGTAAATGAATTCAGTAACCTAGAGAGAATTGTAAACATGTACATGAAACCATTCCACTTTCAAGAAGATTTTATCTAGTAAAGGAGGAAAACAGGTAATTTCCTGGGGTACTAGGAGGCATGTGATAACTACTGCACAATTGGCTCACACAAAATACTGTAAGAACTCAAACACCAGAGGCCTCATCTCTGCCTGGGACTGTCACTTTTTAGGACAGGCATGGAATGGAGGCATCTGAGCTGAATATTGGAATAAGAATAACTGAATTATGTGGTGTTTTTTTTTAAGATCAGATTGTAGAGTATAAGATAAATAGGAGGGAAAGGGGGAAAAACTGATTAGGCAGTTATTGGAATAGCTATGGATAAGGGATTTGAAACTGAACTTCTTTGAATTCTTACAACCAGAACTTGGAGTGACTTAAGAACGATGTAGACATTTAGCATGTTAGAAAGGAACACTCTAATCAAGCTAGAGAAAAAAGATAAGAATTAGATTCCTGTATTGATTTTTCTTCTATATCCCATCCCGTTCATGAATCCAGTCTGTATCCTCCTCTGTCTCGCTCTGTGACCGGTTGGCTGATGCCTAAAGACTGCTCTTGGACTTCTTCTGTCTGGGTTCAACCCATGGGAGACACTGGCAGGAGGAGACTGTGTTTGGGGTATTTCTTCTCTGCTCCCTTTCTGCTTTGTCTCCTCTAGAGATAGCCACCTTCTTCCCTGCCTCCTGCTTGCTCTCTGAGCTCCAGTGATCCCATTTTCTCACTTTCTCCTTTAGTCTCAGGGGTGTTAATGGTTTCTTCTGTTGCTGGTTTCTCAACTCCTCACCATTCTTTAATTGTTCCTTAAATGCTGCCCACACATCCTTTCATAAAAGTCTCTTCCTTTTGAACAATCTGTGGAAAATTCTGTTTTGTATTATGAATCAGACTTATACAATGAAATAGTGACAGATAATCTAAAGAGTTCTAGAAAAGAAACCAAATTATCATCGAATAAATGCTTATTTATTTATTTATTCTTAAACATAACAATACTATTTTTTCAAGACAAACACCTTAGGCAGTCATCTTGGCCAGCCCTCAATTTTAGGTATAAGGACTGCACCTGAGACTGAAGGAGACTTATATACCTTACATCTAAAATGAGAGTTGGCCAAAAAGACTGCTGTGAAGAAGAACAGATCTGGACAAGAGCATGGAGGGCCAGGTAGGAAGAGCAGGAGCAGGCATTAAGGCAAACGTTTGCCTGTTTCAGATTTTCCTTCAGTGCCAGCTTTGGCCCTGAGCTTGTGCTGCTGATTTTAGAAGAGACTGTGAGAGGGAAAAGCAGAAACACCCATGAGCCTGTGGTTGTCAGCCCTGGGCATCTGTGGCTGGAGTGATGGGCTCGTGACCACCTGTCTCTCTGGGGATGCATTGCTTGGTTATTCATAAAGCTGAAGATCCTGACTATTTGATAACGCAGCACACTGCCCAACTCCCTTACACCATTGTGATTTCTGGGATGCATCTTTCTTGTCCTGACCATTAGTAACTTATCATTAGGTAGGGACTCAATAGTTCTATAAATTTTCCAAAGTGCCCTGTTTCAGCTTGTTGTATAACCTAGTCCTGGCTTTCCTAGTCATACAGCTTGAGGACCTGGTGGCAGTTTTTTGTCTTTATTTAACGCTTGTCTATGTTTCTCACTCTCTGGCTACTTTCTGCACTTGAGAAACCTATTCAGCAATTCAGACTATGATTAGCAAAGGCTCAGGATCCCGGTTCCAGTCTTGCTACTGAGAGAGGCCACTTGTACTTCCCAGACCATCTGGGAAGTATAGAAACTCCTGATGGAAGAAGTACAGATTACTCCAAAACACACTGGAATAAGATTACGGGCCCTAGAATCTTCTTCTGGGCAAAGGGTAAATTCCTGCTCAAGGCCTCTCTAATACCAACCTGAAGCTCTGAGCACATCTCACGTTCCCAGGAACCTCTGGAGCTGTCTCTGGGCTCATAATGTAGCCCTAGGAGCAAAAGCTGTCCTGCAGTGACTGAATGAAAAGCACTCATGTATCCTTCATTACCCGGTTCTGCTTCAAACAGGGAATGGACAAGCTGCCCTTGCTTCAAACTCTCTAGTGGCTCTATGGGTGTGGATTTCTTTTTTCATGATCAGCATGATTTGATAAAATCTGAAAACCCCCCATAATGTATGCCAAGCACATTCAGATTCATTTGCATGTAAATCATCACAGATGACGCTTTATAAAGATTTCTAAGATGCCTCTTAATAAGCATTTTCAAGCCTCTTTTATTTTTCTGTAAACATTCTCTTTAATCTCAAGCTCTGGAAGGTTTGAATTTGGTTTGAAATGTCAAGCCCAGGAATTTTGAGCAGATTCTGACAGGCCCAAGCTCTCCCAGTCCTACTTCTCATCCGTCAGCGATTGACTCAGAATCCCTCGGCCAGACGGATAAAGAGTCCCAGCTGTCAACTCACGTCTCCTACTGGTACTTTATACTCATTGGCTTTAAAAACAAGAATGTTTTCATGTTTTAAATGCTCATTTACAAACCGTTTCTCATCTCCTGAGTCTCTGCAATGTTCCCTCTGAGTCCTCGATGCTCCCAGGGGAATTTTCCCTGGTTTAGGAAGAAATAGAAAGAAGTGGGTGGGAAGAACAACTCCCTTCTGATAAGCTGTCCCAGCTGACAAGCCCTTCCCCTCAGACCCATCCAGTTAGATCAATGAACATTTCACAGGCTGAACCAGTTACCTTCATGAAAAGACAAGGCAGTTATGTAGCCACACATACAAAGAGGTACATAACATTAAAAATGCTTCCCACAGATTCCAAGTCAGAAAAAAATGTGAGCTTCCTACCTAATGCGACCCTGTGGAACTACCTTTCTTCTCTCACTCAATTGCTCTTTAAACCAGTCATTCCTTTTCTTATTTTCTTATGGCCGTTTTGCTAAAACACATCCCATTAGCCTTCTAAGCCATGTCCTCATTTGTTCTCTACATTTTTCTATATGCATATGTTCTCTATATACAAACACATATCAAGAAATGTGCAATTGAGAAATTTGCCCTTTAGTGATATGTACATTTCAGTGCCTTGTGTGAATATTCATCTGAATTCGAACACATATATTAATACAATTTGAATCAGTTTTTGCAGGATCACTGTTACATTGACCTGTGATACATCCTCTGCCAGAGCTTTCTGCCTATTGACCACAAATATATGTTGAATGAATAAATGTAGCATTTAAACATCCTGTTGTCTGATTATTAAAGTATATTTAAAATACTGGCAGATATGTTATTTCAAGTCTCTAAGCAGGCTAAAACACAAATAATAATTATTACATTATATCAGTAAAATGATGACGATATAACTAACACTTTGCGGTACACAAAGTTCTTATATATACAGGCTATTTCCACATTCAACCTCATTTTTCTGTCTTGAGATATTGGTTCAGTTTATTTGCAAGCTGTATTAGCCCTAATGCTAAAGGTGTCCGGTCACCTTTTGTTGCTATTTCAGTGATGTAATTGTGAAAGTATTTCCTTCCAAACATCTCCTGCCAAAATATAGAAGAAAATTGATTGAGTTCATTGATTTACTACTTTTTCTGGTACATAATAAAATACATACTGAATGCCTCCTCTCTTTTCAACCATAGTATTTTATTTGGAGTACAGGTCAAAATGCTGTAATAAAGATATTCAAAAATAGAGTGGGGCAAAAACACTAGAAGCCTATTTTCTTCTCAGGTAACAATTCAGAGATGGGCAGTCCAAAGCTGGTGGCTCTGCTTCCTCCATGGGATCTGTAGAGCCCAGACCCTGGTCCTCTCTGCCATCCCCCACATGTGGCTCCCATCTCTGGGCCCAAAGCCGCTGCGCCAGCTCTTGTCATTCCCTGAAGGGGTAATGAGAGAGAGCGGATTGTATGTAAGTGAACCTTAAATGGTCACTTCTTGTTCAATCTACCACACAAGAATTTAGTAACCGAGTCACCTCTCACCAGAAGGGAGGCTGGGGAATATAGTGTCTAGCTGATTTACCGTGTCTTGCTGAGATTTAGGGGTAAATTGGTGGAGAGTTTCTGTTACTAAAGTAAAGGAGCAAACACACAATGGAAAAAAATCATCAGTGTCTGCCACAACTAGGCAAAGCCGTATCTGTATCCTGGGTGTATGGGTCCATGATGGGGAAGTGGGATGAGCAGAGGAGGTGACTGGAAAAGAAATTGTCCTGAGAGGAAGCCAAGGGCAAAACTTTACTCTTGTAGCCTTTACTCCATAGTCAAAGGGAAGGAACAGTGTGAGGATAACGTGGAGTTGGCCACTTTTCGATCTCAGCCCCTATGCACATGAATCTTGAGTTACCGGGAAAGAGAAAGGAGACATTTTTCAACAAACACTTTTTCACCCAAAGGCTCTAGGATATGATGGGGAAAGAGCTATGCAGAGTAGTGAGTACAACGTTTTAGCATCTCTAGAAGAGGCAGTATTGTGGAAGCAGTTCCAATGGTAACTATCTGAATGGTGCCAGGACAGTGTAAATAGCATTAGGACCAGTATTGGGTTAGAGCTGGCATTAGCAGATGTGAGGACACACAAGCAGGCTGGAGGACCAACTTCAGTGGACGAGAGGAGTAGGAGATAATGAAAGGCATTGACAGTGAGAAGACACTGTAAGCCCTGCCCCAATCCCCAGAGCCATAGTGTCAGAAGATGGTTGTTTGGAAGGGGTGCTCAGGAGGGACAGTTGACCTCAACTCTGAATGAGACTACAGAGTTATGTGATGTCATTGGAAAAGTTCATTTTTGAAAACTGTACAAACAGTAAAACAAATTTCCCTTTCTGTTTCTCTCCCCACTAGAAATGTTGACATGTGGCATAGTATCTGCTTATCTTATGCCCAGACATTAGTATTTTGTAGATTCAATAGTCTACGGTGATTTGGTACAGAAAAGTTGAAATAAAACAGCATTTACTGAAATGACTATTTACATTATTTAATGAACACGTATAAAATAATCCAAATGACAAATCCTAAAATACATTCATCAGCAGTTTTTCTCTAAATTAACAAATATAGAACTCAAAATTGTCCTCTTCTAAGATCATTAGAAAAGCCAAACAATATAAAAGCGACTTCCCTCTTTGTATAAAAGGTCCATCCATTTTTGTCTCTCAATACACAGTAACCCTATCTTCAAAGTGATAGACAAAAGAAGCATCTTTATGTAAATGCTTTGAACTGCATGTAGTGCAGACTTTACATAAGAGTCAAGTTAAAATTCATTCCACGTGTTCTGAAAGTATAGCATTCTACCAGATGAGTTTGGGTGGATGCAGAACGGTTCAGCACATTTGATTTTCCATTGACTTGATGTTTATGTTGGGTGTTCAATTGTTTTAAAGCATGACTAAAGATTGTAAAATGCTATAGAAATTAATGGGTCCAGAAGAATTCTCTGCTCAGCTGAATTCCCTATGCTACATCTATATGTATTTTCTGGACCTATTATTTTTTTTTCCAAACCTTTCGAGTGTTTGGGAATTGCAGTGTTTGAGAAAAGTGGTCATCATAAATAACAATTTTCTATTTAAAAACCTTTCTACAAATAAGGTTTTTTTTTTCCTCTCTCATAAATATGGAGAATTCCTTAAAAATTTTAAGAAGAAGAAAGTGAAGAAGAAAGGGTAATTTTCTACAGGGCAATGAGATGTCTCAGGGATATGTTAGTTGACTTTTATATTTTTATATCTCTCTCTTCATGCCAAGGAAGATTTCTAAATGTTGACAGAACATGGGGTGGGTAGGAGGGGAGGGAGTAATGTTGTCAATGTGGGATAGATTCTTAGAAGTAATTGGCCTTACTTATGATTTAACTCTAAGGGAAAATGCTGTAGGAAGCTCAAATTTTTATTTCCATGTTTTGTTATTTTTATTTAGTATTAGCTTTTCCTTTAAAGCATCTGGCCTCCTTCACTTGCCCTGATCTTCTCCACAAGTAAATGAATGCTGCTGATCATGTGGTCATCCCTGGATGAGACTCTACCTTCCACCTCCCCCTTGACTATGAGGTTGTTACATTATAATTCAAGATTTCTTTCTCTTTCCTTTTTTTTTTTTTTTGCTGGCAAAACCTGCTTTTCACTTGTATTAAAACTGTCAAAACTGCCCAAAGGGAAAAAGTATATGTTTTCCCCTTGGTACTGAAAAGAGTGAAGAAGCATATTTTGGCAGTTTCAGTGTAGGTGTGAAATTTTTCACAGAGCTCTACTAGGGAGGTACACAAGTCTGGCCCTGTTGAAGCATCTGATATTTCATGGATGGCATTTTCTTTAAAAGGTATGGCCTAGGGCTAAATTAAAAGATGGGGATTTAAACTAGAAATGATAGCATTCCGTTGAAACGATTGTCAATTACGTGAAAGATACTGTTGCATATTTAGAAAACAAATGGTGCCCCTTTTTAAATTTTCCCCATGGCAAGTTGTATTGTAAAGTAAAGATCTAGAGCTATACATCAAAAATATATTTTGGCTTACAGAACCCACAACATAATAATGCAAAATATATTAGACTTTGAGGTATTGATTTTACATGAAAGCTTATCAGTTAGTGAAATGCAGAAACCAATGAAGCATCACCATGGCTGGGTAGGAGATCTGTTGATGCAATTTATGTTTGCATTTAAACCAGTTACTGGCTTTTCTGCATTTAAAAGGCATGGCATATATTCTTAGAATTTTTTTTATTCAATCAAATTGATTACATTGATTTCATATTCCATATTAAACAACAGTCTTACTTTAGATTTGACACATTTTGATGACCATTACGAAAATACCAAAGCTTGGCTAAATTCTCTGGACTCTTTTTCCCCTTGAAGATTTGGCTGCCCACACATGAATATAAATATTGATTTCATGTCATACACAATTTATAGCCTGGCCTGTTGGTGAGTTTACCCCACATTTGTTTAATAACAGTGGAAACTTACTGAGCTAAAATGTCTACTGTCCATGCTCTGATTTCATCACTTTTAGAATATCAGGCTAGTAATATATCAGATTCATAGAAAAGAGAATTGTGATTTTTAAATCTAATAATATTCGTGTAACCAATCCTTTAGACTTGACCAGCAAAGATGTCTCAATACAGTGAAGTTTTATTTTAGTACATTTAGAATACTTAAAAACTCATGATGCATACAAGAACTACTGATTTCTACTCCCAATAGAAAGTGTCTGGGATATGCTTTGGATTCACAATCTCTTTTCAGTCCTCACACATTTAGTAATGTTGATTTTCTTCTCAGATATTGTGTGTGTCCATAATTTTAATTTTTATTCTAGAATCAGTTTTAGAGATGTGAGGAAACTTCTCTAATGAAGAAATATCTCCTAATTTATCACTTGTCTTTGCTTAAACATTGTTTTTCTTTTTCAGGAAACACCATTATATTTTATAACCACTCAAACTTTAAAGGTGAATTCTCATGATAAAATGAAATCCTCTTCCTCATGATTTCCACTTAAATTAATTTTCTCTGGGGCCATAGAGAATAAATCCACTCATGATTATAATTCAGATATTAATGGATGTTTTTCATACTTTCCTTTGGCTCTTATTTCTTCAGGTTTAAAGCCCTCAGTCCCCTTCAGTCCATTGGCAGTAAGTTTGTAATCTCTTATGTAGGACATTTATGAACTCTCCCCTTACCTTTTTGAGTTTCATCCCAATGTTTATGTTTCTACCTTAGTAGTCTTTTTAACTACTTTTTAACACATTTATTCTGATCAAGATAAAATTGTAGCATAGAAATTTGACATTTGCATGAATCACAATTTGGGTTCCCACAACACCAAGTTTCCAGAACACTGTGTACATATATCCTTTCGTCATTATGCATCTCAGCATTCACCGCATGCAGCCATCAAACCAGCAGCCTAAGAAGCAGGCAGGGAATTTCTCAAATGCTCCAAATAGCTGCACATCACTACAGATTACGACTGCTTGGATTTAGGGAACATTTTTTTGGCTGGGGAAACATTCCAATGGGATAGATTAATCTATGTAAACCACATAGCTCAGCTGAAACTGCTGTTCGGCATTCTAAATTGCCAGCTCTGTCGCCTTTCTGCACAAAAATGCACATTTCTTCCTATAATAAAGATATTTTATAATAGCAATAAGGCAACTCCAGGGTGTGTGGTTATCACAAGATAATCATACCCTAGAGGGATTACAGACACTTGGCTGTGCCTCATAACACCCCATGTGTGTGTTTATCTCATGATAACCACACTCGCTTTTGTATCTTATTGCCTAATTATCCTCTTCTAATGCAAAATACTAATTTTTTGTCTGAAACAATATGTGCAAGGATGCATTGCTAACAATCACAGGAGGACATTGACAAACAATGCTGCCATTACTGTAGATTCACTTCCCAGAAGAAAATTGATACACAAGAAAAAACTTGTAAGAGTGATATGTGACAATTCCAGTCCATCTTTGAATGAGCTGCTTCTTCAAAGAACTATATAGAGGTCTCTGTTTTACCCACTAATGTCATAAGATAAATTACCCAGACATTTTTTTCTCTCTTTTATGATAAGATTTTTCATTTATAATTGAAAACTAAAGAATGAACAGAAATTTCAAGCCTGAAAAAGTAAAGACACTAACTTCATTTGCTTCCAAAAAGTTAGTGACAGAAATTGATTTTGATTTATTGTTACCTAATTTAAAAAGAATATTTGTATGCTGCTTAGTCACTCCTCTACATATATTTCCCCTGTCAACCTTTCAAGTTGAAAAATACGTATTAAATTTTGTGCCTTACAGTAATGTGATTTAAACAAGTTCATCAATCTCAAATCATTTTACTAATTTTTATGGAGTGGAATTATTGCCTACATAATTATCTCAATTCTGCATAGTAATATTTATTATTTTTATCTTATATTATTATATAACAAAGCCAATTGTGATTATAAGTACAGATTTCCTATGAATCTGATCTCAAAAATGAAGATTTTCAAGTTTATTTTCTAATGTTGTATTTGTAGATCTTTAAGTACAGTTAAGTCCCTGAAAAGATCATTAAGGACTTTCTAGTATTTCATTACTTCAATTAAATTATTTCAAGCAAAAATAAAATCTAGTTTTTCAAGACTTTTATGAAAAGATAGATATATTATTGAAGTTCATTTTATACATATATCTAGAGAGACACCTACACACCTATACTCATACACATAATACATGTGTATATGTATGTATGTATGTGTGTAGGTGTCTCTCTATATATAGTGCATATACTGTGTGTATACATAGAGAGTGCACATATATACTCTATTCTCATTTTTCTATATTCTCATCAAAATGGCTTGTGAAAAATTATATATTTATATTTATATATATAAATATATATAAAATATTTCACAAGTCATTTCGATGGCTCAAGAAAACTATTCTTTTGTAAGTCCTAAATTATAAAGCTCAGAATTTTCCTGCAACTTGCACCCAAATACCACCTGTATTTTTCATAAATAGTACTTCAGTGCTTGTTTTCACGGACCATAACTATTACTCTCAAGGCCACTCTTTATATTTTCTTAAACTTACAAACTTAGTTTCCTTTTCCTGGATTCTGCCTTCATAAATATCACTGGTTCAAATTTGCTTCAATTCAATAAACTGTTCTTTCTGAACTATCTGGTTATGGGCTGCAAGACGAGCTGTTGTTCTATCCCAGGAGTCCTGTTCCAAGGGTACATTCTTGAACTTTGATTTTAAGAATGGAGTATCCATCTGCATTTACTAACAGAGACTGCACTAAATCTCAATCTATAAATGGCAGGTAGATACAGCAACAATTATTAGTGACTTGCGGGCACCATTAGGTTGTTATTAAGAACTAAAGGGTAAAAAAAAAGTACTTTAGAAGTTGCTGCTCCACTAACAGGAAAAATGCAATGTTTACTGAAGTCTCAATTATTCTCTGGTGGGTAATTCATGGGAAACACTATTTTCTTGTTTTTAGACACGAGTATATTTTCTTAGAACTGAAAGGCATCTTAGAGCTCATCTATTCCAATCACCTCTTTATACAGCCAAGAAAATTTGAGAATACCATCTATTTATTTATCTTTATGTAAGAGCTGAAAAGGAAGATCCTTTAAATCAATACACATAATTATCTACGCCAGAGATGGTGTGAGCCTGAGATTATGCAAACTTAGCTAAAGTAAACTTTTTTAGACTAGTGCTATGTATTATCCAATCCTTTCTTAGTATGCAATTGGGGAACAATACAGGGTAGAATAGCCTGAATAGGTGAAAATATTGTGCAGCATTTCAAACTTTTGAATGCCCTGTATTTTCATTTGGCTTGAATAAATTTCTAAATGTAGTTGGAGAACCCTGTTAGAATTCACTAGATACGAAGCAGATATTACGAAGAGCACCACTACTAGAAAACATCTAGATCTTGGATACGCTCGCACAAATACGATTCAATGCATTGCTGAAATCACATGAAAGAAAGGGAAATTTTCTCAGAATGAATATATACATAAATAAATAAAAGGGAACAGTGACCTGAAAGCAGAGTAAGAGTGGCAAGATGTGAGTAAACAGGAAAGAAAATGCTGCTCTTGGGGTAAATGGGAATGCTAGTCCTGGGACAGGAAAACTATGCCTTAGGCCCATGCTTTTTTTTTTTTTTTTTTTAAATGGCAATCCAATTTGTGGAGAAATTAATAACAAAATTTTTCAAATACTTTGGAAACTAAAAAATACAGTTTAAAATAACATGGTATAGATAAGAAAACAATGGAATTTGGAGAAAAAACACAATTGAATGATAATTAAGATACTATAAAACAAACTTTGTACAATGCTGCAGAAGTGACACATTTAAGGAATATTTACAGCCTCAAACTATATTAGAAAAAATTTTTAAAATGATAACTTAAGCATCTAATATAAGAAATTATAAAAGGAACAATGAATACTTAAATATTGTAGATAACCTAAAGCAATAGCCACATTTATGGAAAAATATAACTTATTATAAATGCCTTGAAAAGGCATTGAAAATATATATATTATATAGATATTAGAGTATTTGAAAACCAAGACCACATGGTTTTACCAGCAAAGTCTAAAACCTTTCAAGGAGCACACCATTTCAATCTTACATAAATTCTGCCAGAGGACATAAAAATAGGGGGCACTACGAGTTATACTATGAGACTAGTATAACTCTGAAATCAAAACCAGAAGAAGGGTATACAAGGTAAGAAAACTCCAAGTCCATTTCATGCATGATTTTATATGCAAAAATTTCTCAAAACACATCCAATTTTAGAAAAAAAAGAAACAAATATCAACTTACATTTATTATAGAAATATTCAAGGGTGATTTAATGCCAGGAAACATAACTGTGATTCACCAAATCTGCAGATTAAAGAAGAAAACTCAAATTATTTTCTCAACAGATACAGAAAAATCATTTGATAAAACTGAATATCCACTAATATATTTGTATAAAACAAACAAACACAAATCTCTTATAGCATACTAGGTCTTGAAGGAAGTATTCTTTAACTGATAATCTACCCAACACTGGTATTGACCGATGGAACAGACTAGAGAGCCCAGAAATAAGGCCACACACATACAACCATCTGACGTTGGACAAAGCTGACAAAAAACAAGGAGGAAAGGACTCCCTATTTAATAAATAGTGCTGGGATAACTGGCGAGCCATAAGCTGAAGATTGATACTAGACCCGTTCCTTACGCCATATACAAAAATTAACTCAAGATGGATTAAAGACTTAAATGCAAAACTCAAAACTATAAAAACTCTGGGAGACAACCTAGGCAATACCATTTTGGACACAGGACTGGGCAAAGATTTCATGATGAAGACACCAAAGGCAATTGCAACAAAAGCAAAAACTGACAAATGGGATCTAATTAAACTAAAGAGCTTCTGCACAGCAAAAGAAACTATCAACAGAATCAACAAACAGCCTACAGAATGGGAGGAAATATTTGCAAACTATGCATCTGACAAAGGTCTAATAGCTCCATTTATAAGGAACTTAAACAAATTTATAAGAAAAAAAAAACCATTAAAAAGTGGGCAAAGGAAATGAACAGACACATTTCAAAAGAAGACACATGCAGCCAACAAGCATGTGAAACAAAATATCACTGATCATTAGAGAAAAATTCGGATCAAAGCCACAGTGACATACCATCTCACACCAGTCAGAATAGCTATTATCAAAGTAAAAAAAATAACAGATGCTGGCAAGGTTGCAGAGAAAAGGGAACATTTATAAGTTGTTGGCAGGAGTGCAAATTAGTTCAACCATTTTGGAAAACAGTGTGGCAATTCCTCAAAGAGCTAAAAACAGAACTACCATTAGACCCAGAAATCCCATTACTGGATATATACCCAAAGAAATATAAATCATTCTGCCATAAAGACACATAAACACATATGTTCTTTGCAGCTCCATTTACAACAGCAAAGACATGGAATTAACGTAAATGCACATCAACAGTAGACTGGATAAAGAAAATATGGTGAATCTATACCATGGAATACTATGCAGCCATAAAAGAGAATTAGATTATGTCTTTTGCTGGAACATGGATGGAACTGAGGGCCGTTATCCTTAGCAAACTAATGCAGGAACAGAAAACCAAATACCACATATTGTCACTTATAAGTGGGAGCTAAATGATGAGAAGGCATAGACACAAAGAGGGGAACAACAGACACTGGGGCCTACCTGAGGGTGGAGGATGGGAGGAGAGAAAAGAACAGAAAAAAAAATATCTAATGGGTGCTAGGCTTAGTACCTGGGTGATAAAATAATCTGTAAAATAAAGCCCTGTGACACGAATTTACCGATAGAACAAACCTGCACGTGTACTTCTGAACCTAAAATGAAAGGTTTTTTTAAAGTATCTACCCAAACACCTATAGCAAACAACATTCTTAATGGTGAAACATTAGAATCATAGCTATTAATATCAGGAAGGAGGTACACTAAAACTAATTGTTGCCAACATTCTTCTAAAGTTTCTAACCCCTACAATAAAAGGAGCAAAACATTTATATGATTTGGAAAGGAAGAAACATAACCCGTATTTGTTGATAAAATATTTCTCAATATAGACAATCACAAAGAATGTTATGGAACAATATTTGGAAAATTAGATCAATAAGTAAGGTTACTAGACATATAAGATGATACAAACCATTATATTTGTAAACAACAGCAATAAATGATTTGAAAAATTAAAGTAACAATGTACAACAAATAGATGATTCCTAAAAATCTAAGAAAAACATGCAAGACTTTTATAAAAAATAAACACAGAAAAACAATAAAGAAAATCTCAAAAAGCAATACTATATTCATGGATTTAAAAAATCCCCGAATCACTGAAAAATTTCAACGCAATTTCGATCCAAACCCCAAAGGAAATTTTTAAAGGAACTTGACAAACAGACTCTGAAATGTATAGAAAAGACATAAGGCATAAGAAAAATTAAGCCACTCCTAAAGAATAATAAAATGGGGAGCTTACTCTGCCAGATATCAAAACTCATCACGCAGCTGTGGTTTAAGACAGTATGGTACCGGTGCAGGGATAGACACAGAGATCAATGGAATGGAAAAGAACAGCCATAAACAGATACAGGCATCTCTGGAAATTTGATATATGACAAAGGTGGTGTATAGTCCGTGGAAAAATATGATACAGACTAAATGCTGCTGAAACAATTGTTAATCCACATAGAAAAATCACTTAGAACCTTACATTATACAATACAAGAAAATAAACAGATTAGAATTAAATGTGTAAGTCAAGATTTTAAAACTTTTAGATTACATTTTAGGAGAGTATCTTTAAGAACTCAGAACTGGAAATATTTTCTTTGGCAAGACACACACATGCATACACATTAATCAAAGAAGAATAAATCTTGATAAATATTATTTTGTAATTTTATTTTATTTTTATTTTTTAAATTTTATTTTATTATTATACTTTAAGTTTTAGGGTACATGTGCACAATGTGCAGGTTAGTTACATATGTATACATGTGCCATTATTCTGTAATTTTAAATTTGTTTTATATGAAGAGGTGAAAGAAGATAACAAACTTGAAGAATATGTAATCGGCAAGCATTAATAGCAGAATGTCAAAACAGCTACTACAAATTAAAAAAAGAACCTGATAGAAAATATTATGTTTTAGATTGCTAAAACCTATAACCCCTGACTAATTATGAGAAAAACCCTAGACAAAGAACAATAGAGGAGCTGTGTACAAAATACCTGACCAATACACAAAACTGCCAAGGTCGGCCAGCCATAGTGGCTCACACCTGTAATCCCAGCACTTTGGGAGGCAGATGCAGAAAGATTCCTTGAGCACAGGAGTTTGAGACCAGCCTGGGCAACATAGTGAGACCTTATCTCTACTAAAAATCAGAAGAAAAAAAAACTAGCTGGGTGTGGTGGCACATGCCTGTGATCCCAGCTACTTGGGAGGCTGAGGTGGGAGGATTACTTGAGCCCGCAAAGTCGAGGCTGGAGTGCAGTGGTGTGATCACAGCTTACTGCTACAAGACTGTCTCAAAAAAACAAAACAAAACGTGCCAAGCTCATCAAAAACAAGGAGATTTGAGAAAATGTCACAGCCAAGAGGAGCCTAAGGAGACATGAGGGCCATATATAATATGGCAGCTTAGATGGGATCCTAGAATGAAAAAAGAACATTAGACTAATGCTAAGGAAATCTAAACAAAATGGAGATTTTATTTAATAACAATGTGTCAAAATTGGTCCAATTGTAACAAATGTACCACATTTTTAAAAAGATGCTAAACTAGGGGAAACTGCAGGACATACAGAAATCTCTGCACTCTCTTCTCAATTTTTCTGTAAATCCTAGCACTTTGGGAGGCTGAGGTAGGCAGATTGCTTGAGCCCAGGAGTTTGAGACTACCTGGGCAACATGGTGAAACCCCATCTCTACAAAAAGAAATACCAAAAAAAATTAGTGTGATGGCGCACACCTGTAATCCCAGCTCTTTGGGAGGCTGAGGTGGGAGGATTGCTTGAGCCTAGGAGGCCAAGGTTGTGGTGAGCCAAGATCACATCACTGTGCTGGGCAGCAGTGAGATTCTGTCTCAAAAAAAGATACAGTATATTTTAAAAATGCATATATATACACATACACACACACAATATGTAGATATACACATTATTACACATATAGTATGCATACATACATAATATGTATGTATGCATATATAATATGTGTGTATATCTAATATGTAGGTGTATATATTATATATATATACATACATATATATGCGTATGTATATATGCATTTTAGAGAATAGGAAACATTCTCTAAATATGAAAAACTCTCAATCTTTTTGGTAATCAGGGATACACCTAGTGAGATGAGGGACAAATGAAAACTCATATTGTACTGTTGAGAGTGCAAACTAATACAATCACTGTAGAAAACAATTTGGCATTATTTTGTAAATTTAAATACCTTATATCCTATGACCAGCAATTCTATTCCTAGGTATTTAATAAAAACGAGAACAATAATAAGAACAACAACAACAAACTATTGCATATACATATGCAAGAGGTATGCACACAATGTACATAGCAGCATAATTTATAAATGCAAAAAACTAGAACTATGACCATAAATGAAGAAAATGACAATAAATTGAGTTGTATTCATACACAGAATATCACAAAGTAACAACACTGCAAATACTATAACATGGATGAATTTGTTTTTAACTTTTATTTTTATTTATTTATTTATTTATTTATTTATTTATTTTGAGATGGAGTCTTGCTCTGTCACCCAGGCTGGAGTGCAATGGTGCAATCTCAGCTCACTGCAACCTCCGCCTCCTCCCGGATTCAAGTGATTCTCGTGCCTCAGCCTCCTGAGTAGCAGGGATTACAGGCACCTGCCACTACACCTGGCTAATTTTTGCATTTTTAGTAGAGATGGGGTTTCACTATGTTGGCCAGGCTGATCTCAAACTCCTGGCCTTGAGTGATCTGCCTCCACTCAGCCTCCCAAAGTGCTGGGATTACAGACATGAGCCACTGTGCTGGTTGACGTGGATAAATTTTTGAAACATGGCATTGACTTGAAAAGCGACTACATACAGTATGATAATATTTCACAGCTTAAAAGGAAGTGAATATAAGCAGCATTTTCTTTAGGGATGCATACACATGTGACAAAACAACTAAAGGTGAGAAAATGAAAAACACAAAATTCAGAATAGTGTTTTCCTCTGGGAGGAAGCAAAAGATGGAGCAGGAAAGGAATGTTGCAGTAAATGCAAACCTGTGGTTTATAGTCTAGATCATAAATGTGGTGGATTTAAAGGTATTCATATTACTATTGTCTCTCAAAACGTACATGTATTCTCCTATCTGTATTAAACATATTGAATAATAAAAGCATTTAAAACTGAAGAAGACTTCATGCCTGGATGATTGGGAGAATTCAGTAAAATTCACCAAAATGAGTAAGTTCAGTGGGAAGATTACATTTAAAGGGGAAATGAAGTTTTCAGACCTGCTGAGCTTTAAGATTATGGCAGAATATGAATCAATCTGACCAACCAACAGCAAATTGGTTGCGGTAATGAAGGGTGTGGGAGGAAACATTGGCCTGGCCTGGTGAACCAGTGGAGGGGTTCCTGGAGCTGAACAGATGTTGAACCAGTCTTCATCCTGCCGCCTGGTTCAGATTACAGCTGTGCCCCGAACTCCATACCCCCTATCTTGTGCCACGTTCTACAGGATAAACTGACTTGCTTTTTATTGGCCTTGCTTTCCCCCATCCCTTGTGGATAATAAGAGTTCAACTTTCATTTGTAAATTTATTTGGATTGCTAAGTGTAATGTACACCTTTCTCAACTGCTGTCTTTATCTCTCCCATTGTCTTTGTCCTTGTGAGCTTGCGATGCTTTTTATTCTCTGTGGTTGATTTGGTGTGGGGTAAAGATAAATTCATATGTCCAATAGACCATGATTTACTTGGAATGTCTACTAGAAACTTACCTTTAAATTTTCAGCATCTCCTCTCAGCGGAGTATATTGGTTCCCTGGGTCCCAATCTGTGTGTTATAGAAAGCCGTATTCTCTATGTGTGAATTTTGGCTCCAGCACTTCCTAGCTGCATTGGGCAGGATAAGCAATTGAATCTCTCTTCACTGCCATTTTCCTGTCTACAAAACGAGGCTTTTTATTGTGTACCCCACAAAAGTGTTTGAAGAATGAAATAATGTAAGTAGAGACCAGGCGTGGTGGCTCACGCCTGTAATCCCAGCACTTTGGGAGGCCAAGGTGGGCAGATCACTTGAGGTCAGGAGGAGTTGGAGACCAGCCTGACCAACATGGTGAAACCCCATCTCTACTAATACTACAAAAATTAGCCGGATGCGTTGGCAGGCACCTGTAATCCCAGGTACTCGGGAGGCTGAGGCAGAAGAATGGCTTGAACCCAGGAGGCAGAGGTTGCAGTGAGACAAGATTGCCCCACTGCACTCAAGCCTGGGTGACAGAGCAAGACCCTGTCTCAAAAGAAAGAAAGAAAGAACGAAAAAAGAGAGAAAGAAAGAAAGAAATAAAGAAAGAATTCTGGGTTGTGCTGCATGCACATGGGCACCCTGTAGCTCTCATCCCCTGGTAGAATAGTATTAATGCCCACAGTAGGGATTTGATTCTTGACTGTAGCCCAGAAGTATGCTTTTTCTGACTTTCCTAGGTTGCTTTCAGCTGGAGGATGAAGGTCCTTCCCTGACAGTCATTATCGAAGGACTTCCATTTGGGTTGAAACACTGGACTGAGTGATCATTGAGGCATTTTCCTCTTGAAATTTTGATTTCACCTTTTCCTTTTGTTTTTTCCTTCACTTGGAGAGGGTTAGCAGCAGTATCAGTTAGTGTAACTGAGAAAAGCTCAATTCAAATAAAACTGTTCACCAATCTATTCTCCCAACCCCCTTTTGGGGATCGCCATAGAACATCCTACTGAATTTGTCACTGTAGCTTGGATGCCCAACAGATTGGTGATCTGATCTCTTCTGTTCTCTAATCTAAACATTATAATCTTAGCCCCAGCTCACTGCTTTAGTTTTTTGGGGTTTTTTTGTTTTGTTTTGTTTTGTTTTTGTAGGGAAAAGGAAGGGGAGAGCTTGGCCAAGGTTTGGTCCAGCCTTCAATGAATATAAAACCTTAGTGAGGAGGCCAGGCTTATAGTGAGAATATAATGCTGGCATTAATCCACTTAGAATTGCACAGTGCTCCCACCCCACTACCTATAATGTGGATTGGTTTAACACCCTTTGTTGGTGTTATTTGACCATTCCCTTCAAATGCTAATGACCAGCTAGTTTAACACCCTTTACTGGTGTTATTCGGACAGTCCCTTCAAATGTGAATGAATAGCTTGCTTTGTTTCCATAGACAGGAGAGCCAAATAACTTCGGGGCCTAGAAGCAAATTATTTCTCTGGTATAGACCCACCCTGAATGATGAATTGGGCTCTATGGTGACTGTTTCACTGAAGACTGGGATTTCGCTACCCATCGCAAACCAGGCCATAAAGGAGCTAAACCATTTTCTCCTCATTATCACCTCATTAAGCTCCCCAAGCCAGTGCAGGGCTGGGGTAGAGGCCTGCTACAGGTAGCTTAATGAGTTTCTTATTTATAGGCCCCAGTACTGTTATGCAAAAGCTTGTTATTCCCAGGCCTGGAGTATAGCGTTTTCTAAAGGGAGTTGAGAAATGCAATTATCAAGCATCTTAGTACGGGCCTCACACTGCTTTTTGGCCACTTGATCGACGATAAATAAATACATTTGTTAGATTTGTAGAATTTGATATTGTGCTGTGGCATTTACCCCAATTTTGTTGTTTTCTTCTAACAACACAGAACAGATGCTGCCCCAGATGTGAAAGATGCAGATGTTTGACAGCTTTAGGATAACTCTAAATTCATAGCTGTGCATGGCATTGTGCAGATTCCTCAGTGTGATTTTTGGGGGGGAAATTGCCTTCCCCAAATGTTATTTAAATATTTTTCCTGCTTTATGTGTGACTTGAAGATCACGTGTAATTGAGAAGTGGAAAGCAATCCCGCTTTTAGTTCCCACATACAGATATTAAAAATTGCTCTAATTCATGTACACATATACAAGACTGATCAGTGCTCCATATTTTGAGTTTTCAAAAAATATAATAATTTACTAAAAATGGATACTAAACATAAAGCACTGACTATGCATCCAGCATTGAGCAATGTACTGACAGGACACAAAAAGTTAAACACACAAGTCATTGTCATAGATTCCAAGAAATGTTTCATCTCACAAAATCCTAGTAGTCAGAACATAGACATATATAGAGATATACATATGTTTATTTAAGTGTGTGCATATGAATATGTATGTATGTATATACATTTCTCCATAAAGATGCAGTACATATTAGGGAAGTTTATAATAACTTTAAAACAAAATAAATTTGATCAGTAGAGAAGAAGTCAAATAATAGACACAATGCAATGTCTTTGTGAAATGAAAATATAAATAATTACTGGTTTATAATGTCAGGACAAAAACCAAACAAAAGGGACCAGATTAAAAATGGAGAGAATCTAGCTTGACACCTACTACTATAAAAAATTTAGTTAAGCGGATGCAAATAGTTCATATATTTGAATGCCTTTGTTAGGTTATATGGAATATACAGAAATGAGTGTTATAAAGATTCTCTTCACCTTGTTTATAAACTAGAAATGAAGGGTAAGGTAGGTACATAAAACAATATAATACTATAACGGAAAATAGCTCCTTAGAGAAGTTAATAGAATGCTATAGAAGTGCTTGGAGAAATTCTTTCAATTTAAAGAATAAAAGAAAGTTAAATGGATGTGTTAGAATTTGAGTTCAGACCGAATAGGACAGGAAGGTATCAAAAGAGTGGTTGCTTTAAATATATCCATATGAGGCAGACTTACCTATGACAATGTTATTGTCAGGGGCTTCAAAGATAGAGCCTTTCCTTGAAGTTGTATTTTCAATGCCGGTCCTCCGTTTTTTGTTTGTTTGGTGGTTTGTTTGTTTTTTGAGACGGAGTCTCGCTCTCTGTCGCCCAGGCTGGAGTGCAGTGGCGCGATCTCGGTTCACTGCAAGCTCCGCCTCCCGGGTTCACCCCATTCTCCTGCCTCAGCCTCCCGAGTAGCTGGGACTACAGGCGCCCGCCGCCACACCCGGTTAATTTTTGTTATTTTTAGTAGAGATGGGGTTTCACCATGTTAGCCAGGATGGTCTCGATCTCCTGACCTCGTGATCTGCCCGCCTCAGCCTCCCAACGGTCCTCCCATTTTCACCTGGGTTTATGTATTTAGGGGGCAAACTGGCCAGCAGGCAAGGATAAGAAAGTGGTCCAATCTGCCCCTACTCTGTGCTATTTCTGGCACAAAAACTTGTCAAAGGTGTAAGGTAGGGAATTGCAAGTTACAGTCAGAAATTATGGGGTAATTTTTATTGATAAAAACAGATTATATGCATAAGAATAGTAGCAGATATAGATTAAAAAAATAGGTTAGAGAAAGAAGGAATAGGTGAAGATGAGAAAAAAGGTGGATCAATAAAGTGAGGTTAGGAATTTGGGGCTTTGTTGTCCAGGTAGTAGGGAGCATTTTTTTCTTCTTTGGTTTTCCCAAGCAGAAGGATGGAATAATGAGATGGTTGGTGTAGAAGTGGTATGATGGATGGACTAGCAAAGTGAAAGACTATAAGTAGGGAGATTGGTTAGGGTCTATTCAGCAGTCTAAGTAAAGGTGAAGATAATGAATTTGCAGAAAAAGTAGGAAGAAGAAAATAAATTCAAGTGATGGTTTAGAGTTAGAACACTAAACTTAACAAGTTAGAATGAGAATACTTTCATAGTGAGAGGTTTGTAAAATTGAGGGCTAAGACTTCCAGCCTGGATAACTAGGTGACTAGCAATACCATTGGCGGAAACGTGAATGTCTGGGAGAGCTTCTGCTTTTAAATTTGGTAGTGGGAGAGACAATAAAAGTTATATTTGGAATGTCATATTTAAAGTTCAGACAACTTTTACAAGAATGTCCAGCAGAAATAGCAAATTTGGAACTGAAGATAATCACTGCCATAGAGTAACTAAATACTAAGATGTTGAAGATTTGCATTTCTCTAATGATCAGTGATGTTGAGCTTTTTTCCATATGTTTGTTGGCAGCATGTGTGTCTGCCAACAAGCATGTTTTGAGAAGTGTCTGTTGATGTGCTTTGCCCACTTTTTAGTGGGATTGTTTGATTTTTTTCTTGTAAATTTGTTTAAGTTCCTTATAGATGCTGGATATTAGACCTTTGTCAGATGGATAGATTGCAAAAATTTTCTTCCATTCTGTAGGTTGTCTGTTTACTCTGTTGATAGTTTCTTTGGCTGTGCAGGAGCTCTTTAGTTTAATTAGATTCCATTCACACCAGTCAAAGTGACTATTACTAAAAAGTCAGAAAATAACAGATGCTGGTGAGGTTGTAGAGAAAAAGGAATGCTTTTACACTGTTGGTTGGAGTGTAAATTAGTTTAGCCATTGTGGAAGACAGTGTGGCAATTCCTCAAAGACCTAGAGGCTGAAATACCATTCAACCCAGCAATCCCATTGCTGGGTATATACCCAAAGGAATATAAATTATTCTATTAAAAAGATACATGCACACATATGTTTATTGCAGCACTATTCACAATAGCAAAGACATGGAACTAACCCAAATGCCCATCAATGATAAACTGGATAAAGAAAATGTGGTGCATATACACCATGGAATACTATGCAGCCATAAAAAGGAATAGATCATGTCCTTTGCAGGGACATGGATGAAGCTAGAAGCCATCATCCTCAGCAAACTAACACAGAAACAGAAAACCAAATACTGTGTGTTCTCACATATAATTGGGAGCTGAATGACGAGAACACATGGACACATTGAGGGGAACACCACACACTAGAACCTGTGAGAGGGTCGGGGGAGGGTGGGAGAAGGAAGAACATCAGGAAGAATCGCTACCAGATGCTGGGTTTAATACCTGGGTGATAGGATGGTCTGTGACGCAACCCACCCTGGCATACATTTACCTGTGTAACAAACTTGCACATCCTGCACATGTACCCCTGGACTTAAAGTTTGAAAAAACAAAGACATCGTAGAAAGAAAATCAAGACTTGAAAAATCCATTACGTGTATGTTATGCGAGAGGAAGAGAAATCTGAGGAGAAAATAAAGAGCAATCAGGGATGTGAGTTGTAAGAGCAAAAGTAGGCTAGTTCAGTTTGTGTTAAGAGAAATGTTTGTCCATGCGTGGTGGCTCACGCCTGTAATCCCAGCACTTTGGGTGGCTGAGACGGGCAGATCACCTGAGGTCAGGAGTTCGAGACCAGTATGGCCAACATGGTGAAACCCTGTCTCTACTAAAAATACAAAAAAATTAGCCAGGCATAGTGGCATATGCCTGTAGTCCTAGCTACTTAAGAGGCTGAGGCAGGAGAATCACTTGAACCCCGGAGAAGAAGGTTGCAGTGAGCAGAGATTGCGCCACTGCACTCCAGGCTGGGTGACAGAGTGAGACTCTGTCTCAAAAAAAAAAAAGAAAGAAATGTTCAAGAAGAAATGGATGGTAAACTGTGTCAGACATGCTAGAAAAGTCAAGTTCAATAAATGAGAAAGTGTTACTGGATTTGTTGAATATTAATGACAGCTGAATATTAATCTATAAGAGTTTCTAAACTAATGTCAGCAGAATTACCACTGTGTTAACTACGGTGTACCTAATCTTCATGTTGGTTTGAGAGATACTGTCATACCATTTTACAGTTAAGAAAGAAACAGTAATTTTAACTCACATTAAGGTGAATTTTCTATTTTCCAAAACGCTGATGACTTCAAAATATTCTCAAAAATGAAATCAACTTTGACTGAAATCATTTCAATTTTCATTGAATAAGTTAACATTTTAATTATCACATTACTTAATTACATTTTAATTTGTGCAGTATTAAAATATTAAAATAACTATATAGAGATTATAAACATAACTAAAATGATATATTTTGCAAAATCTTATGTAAATATCTGTATTCTCATTTGAACCTCAAAGTGTTAAACTTATTTACCTCCAGGGAATGTCTAAGAGCTCGAATCTTTCTAAATATATGATTTTCACACGTAACACCATCTTGAAAACATCTGGACTTCACAGAAACCACAGGGTAACCAATAATCCTTCAAGACCTAAAACAACCACATTCCTATCAGGGTAAAATAACTTTCTAAGAAAATGTTAGATACTTTTGTATCTACAACTAAAATATAAAAATATGTAGGCTTATTTCTAATATGTCTATCTGATCTTTGTATACTTTTGGGGCAAGGTCAGGCAAACATTCTCTCTGAAGATCCAAAAACTTGTTTTTATGCTGTAGCAGAATCTCAGGGAGCATTTGGTGGGCTGACAAAAAAAGACAACCTTTTGGTAGCATGTAGACGGCTGAATATCAGTGGAAATTTAGAAAGGAGAACTGAATTATTTTTGCCTGTGCTTTACAATCAGTATCCCAGTGCCTCTCAGTAAAAGTGGGATAAGTTTGAATGTTACTCAGCCAATAAACATATTAATATAGGACAGAAACAAGGAGGGTGAGGAGCCTGTATGATTATGATGAAAAAATCAAAGAACACAAGGAAAGAAACACACCGAGGCCTGTCAGGGGTTGGGTGGGGGGAAAGGGAGGGAGAGCATTAGGACAAATAATGCAGGCCAGGCTTGAAACCTAGATGATAGGTTGATAGGTGCAGCAAACCACCATGGCACATGTATACCTATGTAACAAACTTGCACGTTCAGCACATGTATCCCAGAACTTAAAGTAAAATGTAAAAAAAAAACTCCACCAATAAAAAAAATCAAAGAATTTTAAAAACATGAAAAGTCAACGTAATTGTCAGAAATAATATTTTAGACCCTAATTTTAGTAAGTTTCATAAAAAGCTTGAAATCAAACGATGTGGGACATTGCTTCTGTAAGCAGCTTCTGAGTTTGCTTTGCCTTGGCCTATAGTGACGTCACAAGCTCACACCATAAGGAAAACATGTGTTGCGCATCTCTAGTTTGATATGAGCTTTAGTATCTCCCCACTGTGGTGAGAGAAAAGTCAGGGCAAAGGATTGAAAAGAAGTTCACCACAAAAAAGTTTGAAGACAAGCAAACCTGAAACAGATGCAGTGTAGTAGATCTCAAGGGTGCATTGCTCACTCCAGGGCCTGCTGCCACCCAGATGGCTGGCAAACACCAGGACTCCCCACACAACAGGATTCGGGGATTCAGACAGGAGTCTTGCTCTACCAATTATTATAGGATCTTAGGTAAGCCACTTTCTTGCTAAACCTTAATTTCCTTAAATCCAAAGTCAGGGTAAAACACCTGACGTAATTAACTTAGGGGATGGTTCTGAAACAAAAAAAGATAAAGATGTAGGAGCACTCCTTGGATTCTGACTTCTTTATAAATATACTTTTTATCTTTATCTTTGTACACGTTTAAAAGAATCACAGCACTAGGGGGATAGGTTTTGCTATGGGAAGGAACATGAATTGGAAGTCAGAAAACGTGGGTTTGAAACCTAATTCAAATAGTAACTTCTACTATAGGCCAATTGGTGTAATAGCCACTTAGGAGGCAGAGATGGAAAAATCACTGGGGCTTCTTCATTTTTACAATGAAAAATGTGGCTAGGTAATGTCCACTAATATCCAGAGTCACTCAATGCAAGAGTTTTATAAACTCCTGCCCTGTGGAACTAGAGCTGAGTGAGTCATGTGGTTCGCTTTGGACTATAAACATGGGTGGAGGTGATATGTGTTCCTTCCACGGAGAAATATTAAGTTACAATGTGTGGGCTGCCTTGCTCTTTTACTTTTTCAGACTTCTCATCCTTGTGGGAGGACGTATCAATTCCTCAAAAAACAAACAAACAAAAAACCAAAAAAATCAGTATACATGTGGCTTGAACAAAGAATGCATTTTGTTGTTTTATAAGCCCTGAGGTTTTAGATTTTTTTTCTGTAGAATAATCAACTTTATCTTTACTGATACAACAATGAAGTTAGTTATTTGATAAAGCTAAACATTCAATTTAAAGGACTACACTTAATCTGAGTTTATATACTTCCTACATTTGAATATTGTGATAAAGTATCCTTTCTATTTTGAAATAATAATTATGCTGTTAGGGATAGTATTCCAAAATGTTGGAATTACACAAATATAAGAGGTTACGTGATTACAATGAGAGTGTACCACATGACTAGTGCCTTAGGAGAAAATAATTATCTCTAATAACTGTTAAAATGTGCCTTCAAAAGATTTACCAGTCAAGCCTTATTCCCTAGCAATTCCAACTTTCTGCGTGAAAATACAGGTCAAGTTTTGGGTTTCACATTGGTAACCAAATTGTGATAGCTTTGATCATGAACTTTGAAATAAAATAATACATCTCTGAATATCGCATTGTATGATGGAGTAAAGATGAAGTATACTAGGCAGCTGCCCTTAGTACATTAAGGTGTTTTATGGCCATATTGCAATTTATTTTTTTCAAACATTTGCTCAAGCATTTAAAATGGTGTGAACACTGGTCTGTAATTCCTGTATAATTTAAAGGCTTCTGATCCAACACCAAATAGTCCAGGACTCAAGCCTATTTGAGTCTTCTAGTCTAAAATCTTTCTTAATGTTTAGAAAAATAAAGTAAATTTCTAGAACTGACATCCAGGACTAGTATGGAATGAGCAGTTTCATTTAATGAGTGGATTGGATTGGATTGAAGCTGAGGAACAGAGAGGGAGTGGAGAAAAGGTTAAAAATTGTTAAACTGGGTTCAAGTTGGCATTTGCCAATTCGGAATTATGAAGGCCTCCCTGAAGCCCTGATGTGCCTTTGCACTGCTAATTGCTTCTGTTTTGTTTTTCTTTTAGATGCCTTTCCAGTAAAGCTAACAAAAAACAAAACAAAATAAAACCATATCCAACATACTAAACAGCTGTCTCCAAGATCAGAAGGCATCAGAAAAGACCCTCAAGAGTTGTCTAATCCCAGAGGAAGATCTTGTTTAAGTGGAGAAGTGCTCACAGCAGAAACCTTGGAAATTTCAGGGAGTGGAATTTTATTGTCAGAACTTTCAATAAAAGTGTAGCCACAGATCCTGGGAGCATTAAATAAAAATTACCAACAAGCTGTCTTACCTGTGTGCACTCCACTGAAAGGAAGGGCAAACATGAGCAAGGAGCTCTTGTACATCAGTCAAAATTCTGACAGCTACCCTGTGAAGTTTGACGGGCTGCCATGTGCTAGACTACCTAAGATACTCTTAACTGAACCATAAAAAGACAAATAAATTAGTAATTGTATCCCTCCTGTCAATGTCCTTTTTCGTGAACTTCTCAAGGTGTTGGTTAACATTGTCTGGAATGATTTATCAATATATTCTTAGCTTTCTTAGAAAAGACAGATAGACTTGATTTTTTTCCAAATTGTTTTTTGAATTGATTTAAGAAAATGATACAGATATTGCCAATTGCTGGGCCTCTCTTTTTCACTCCCTGCTCTGCCTCCTCCGATTATTAAATCAAACCAATAAGATTAACATAATCTTTCTTAGAATTGACTGTTCTTTTTAAATAGATCCCATGATAGACATGTGTAAAAATCAATAACAGCCTCCTCATTTGTCAAAGCTAATGACTAAACTCATTTTGAAGTTCAATAGTGGTTACTGGAGAGTGGCCACACATTATATATCTAATCCTGTATGTCTCGACACTTATTCTGCAGAACAGAGGAAAAGGCTTTGTTGCTTGAGGCACAGTATAAAAGCTGGTGTCTCCATTGTATTTGTACATATTCACATTTCCTCCAAACTATGACAATTGTTGATTGTCCAAGCTAATACGTTAAAGGAAATAAAAGGAAAAATAAATCTGGTAAATTTGTAACACTCCCCACCCCACCTTTTAGCTAATTCAATTAATTGTAAGTTCCTTCAATTATATGCTTAACTCCTTGAGGTTGCGAAATATGTCTTACATATTTTTAATATCCCCAGACACACTAACGTAGTGATTGGGTCACAGGCTAGCATGAAATAAAGATTTTGTTGAATTACAGAGAATTATATTATCCAATACTTTGGACAATGGCATAGCAGTTATTTTAGACCAGACACTTTTATCCAGTGTAAAGTGCAAAAGATGCAGCTTTCCTGCAGACTTCTCTTTGATAGATGCTTTGCATCACAGGGTGGTTTAAATAGTGTTTGCTTCTGAGGTGTTCCTGCTACCTTCCACAAAGCCTTTTCCAGGCACTGCAAAAGTGTGAGAGCTAACAGCTTTTGGTATAATACTCTCTTCCTTTTCAAATATCCTCTGATTATAGATAAATGCCAGCAACAGAGCATCTTAAAATCCAGAATAGGTATTTGGATGAAATATAGGCATGACATGTAGCCCTGAACTAATTGAGATTACATTTAAAAATTATTAATAAAAACACTATCTTATATCTGCATAATGCTTTATGCTTTACAAAGGTTCTTCATATATCCCAACTCATTTTCTCATTTTCTCACCCCAAGTCACAACACTTAATAAATATTTCTTTCATTTCCCTAAAAATTCCAGATTGTGGTTTACTGTTCTGTCCTCCTTCCTTCATCAGCAAGTTGCCTTTTTCTGGGCTCCAGGTTGTATATTGTATTGCATGCCCATTGAGCATGGCCATCTCTTGGAATCAATAGGTCAGATACAATTTGAAACTCCCTAGGTAATGGATTTTAAAAACTGCTTGAGGGTGGGGGAGAGAGAGGAGGAAAAGGAATCCACAGGAACAATAACTGAAGTGGAGTGATATATTCCTGGTGGGAGCTGGAGAACTGTTCTTTATAATAGCTTCTCAGGGGAGAAGCCGCCCTTTTCCAGCAGGAGGTGTCCTGGGAATAGCAGAGCCACTGCCATTCCATTCTTCTGATGAACAGAAACCTTATCAGTGTAATTCCCCTTGAAAGCTGATGGGAGAGGGAAGGAGTTTAAAGACGTGAAAAATTTGGGTTGTGAGGGGTGGAAAGCCCAGACTCCAGCTTGTTCATTTGGAATATTTCTTGTGAGGGAGAAGATATTCTGCCAAATTTAGGGTCCTTTCAGAGCTCACAGATTCTGACAGCTGATCTAAGTTCAGTGCATGAGTTTATCCTTGCCAGGGAGAGAGGGAGCAGTAAGTGAAAAGAATGTTTTATGAATTAAATACAAAGTATAAAAACCAAAATGCTTGCCTCCAATATATCACTATGTGCTAATATTTTCAGTTGCGGCTATGCAATAAGGATGTCAAAGCATTAGTCTTTAAATAATAAGGCGCATCAATAATTTTGACTTTAGAATAAAACACAGACACCTTGCATTTGCACCTTGTTTGACTTTTTAATTATTTTTAGAAGCTCGAAGTATCTCTTGGCTTTTTCTCTCTCATTGTGACAAGACTATGATGTTGGAAAAATCAAGGAAGCAGGTGAAATGTACTCTCTCATGTCATGGTTGTGTGGTATCTATGAGGCAAAATATTCTTTTTTTCCATCCATAAAATTGCCAAAGCCTTAATTATTTGGTGACATAAGATGAGTAATCTAAAGCCAGTCCATGTTCAATATTAGGCTGTTTCGGGATACAAAAAAATCTGGGTTATAATGAAAAGCACTGTCATGTCATGAATACCTCTCACATGAATTGCACATGTGTATTTTTTTCATTTATATTGTTTTCTCCAATGGCTTTATCCAACAACAGTTTGTTTCATGACCATGTCACATGTTCAGTGCAGGTCAGTATGGTGGCTTTGCTCATTGTAGTCACAAAGACACCCAGACTGATGGAAGTACTGGTGTTATACTTCTTATTCCCATGACCACTGAATCAGGGAAAAGAGAAAATGACTCACAGCCTGACTATTAATGTTTTCACCTGTAAGAGATGCATGTTTACTTCACACACTTTTCAGTTACCAAAGCATGTTCATATCTACTATTTTTTTCCTAAAACCCTTATTGATGTATCATTATGTACCCATTTTAAGAATGGAATAATTTTAGTAAGTTTATAGAATTGTGCAACTATCATTTTAACCCAATTTTAGAGCATTTTATCACCCCCAAAAGATCCCGCATGTCCACTTGCCATCTATCCCTATTCCCATCCTAGACCAAGGCAACCAATAATTTGCATTCTGTCTCTATAAGGTTTGCTTTGCTTTTTCTGGGCATTTAGGATAAATAGAATAATAAAGCATGTGGAGTTTTTCATCTGGCTTCTTTCACTTAGCTTGATGTCTTTGAGATTCATTCACATTGCAGCACATATCAGTAGTTGTTTCTGTTTATTGCTAAGTAGTATTCCATTGCACTGATGTATCACATTTTGTTTTTTCTTTCACCAGTAGATAAACATTTGGAATGTTTTCACTTCTTAGTTATGATGAATGCTATATATTTGCATACAAGTTGTATTAGTCCATTTTCACTTGCTATAAAGAACTACCTGAGACTGGTTAATTTATGATGAAAAGAGGTTTAATTGACTCACAGTTCCACAGGCTGTACAGGAAGCGTGACTGGGAGGCCTCAGGAAACTTACAATCATGGCGGAAGGTAAAGGGGAAGCAAGCAGCTTCTTTACATGGTGACAGGAGAGAGACAGCAAAGGGAAAAGTGCCATACACTTTGAAACCATCAGACCTCATGAGAAAGAATTCACTATCATGAGAACAGCAAGGGGGAAATCCACCCCCATGATCCAGTCGCCTCCCAGAAGGCTCCTCCTTCAATTTGACGTGAGATTTGTGAGGGGACACAAATCCAAACTATATCATAAGTTGTTGTGTGAAAATATTCACTTTTTAAAAAGAGGTACCTTCTAATGTAATGAGATGGAGACATATTTATTCTCCACTAATTCCTTTTGAGGACGCCGTTACCTTTGAGAGGTGTATAAATAAGTGTTAAGGTAGAAGTTTCTGCACACTCCCCACCCCTCACCTTAAGTTCTTTGCTACCTAGTATTGCGACTTCCCACAAAGAAAAAGGAGTCAGAAGGCCTAGATATTTTCTTTAGGAAGTTTGAGTGACATAATACTAGGTAAGGGAGGGTTGATAAAAATATTGGGATAGGGAGGCAATCATAACTGAGATGGAATTTTGTTATAAAATATGCATTGTAATATGCATATTACACCAATACTTCTGTGTTGCTTAGATAAACTTTGGTAACACCTACAATTTTCATTAGAGCTCTGTGTGCGGATAGATTGTTTGGAAGGAACTCCAATGGGAAGCGAGTTTTATGTCTAGGTGGATGTAGTGGATATTTTGGGTTATGTACAAAGCATTTATGTCTTGTTCTCCTTTCTTAATGATACCCAGATTTTCATTTGGAAGTCTGCCCCTTCAATCACAGTTCTTGCACTTGAGGAAAGATAGCCCAACCCACCTAGTATGTTGTTTTCCTGTCCAAAGCCATAGTTTCGGTGGTGGGCATAACTTTACCTGTACAAAGATCCAATTTAGAAATTTTGCTGGAAATGTGAAAGGAAAACCTTCTCTCATATAGACTTGAATGAAGAAAAATGCAGCCTTGGTTGCATCCTGTGGCCACAAGTGAGCCAACCTTAGATGAAGCTTACAGTGTGAACAGTAGAACTCAGAGATAGCAATGATGTAACCTTGAATTAACCAATCCTTACCCTACAATTTCATTTTCCAGTTAGGTAAGTCAGTAAAGCCCCTTTAATGTTTAATCCCCTTATTGTTTGAGTTGGAATTTTTATTCCTTAAAGCATAAAGATTCCAAGCTGACACATCATACTTGGAGTAAAACTAAAGGCAGTACAAGGTTGTAGGAGGCAGAAGTCCTGGGGATGCTGAGATTGTAAATTTCAAAAATTAGCAGCTATTATAGGTTGTGGAATTGTCTAGAGTCTGGGCCAATTATACCCTGTAGAAAAGAAGGTCAATTCTTTTCTACAGTGTTTTTGTAACTAATATGTAGTGGACAATAAAGAGCTGAAAGTACTTTGACCTATCTCTGTGATACCTGGGGAGATGTGCCTTTTGATCCTGTAGAGCAGTAGAGACCTTTTAAATGGAGAAAATCAGAATGTGCCATAATGACAGGATTTGTTTTCTTTCCCTTCCCAACTGCCACACTAAATAGATCTCCTTTTCCTCTGCTTGTTGGAGAATCCTATTCACATGTCTATGATAGCATTTAACACACTGTGCACGTCATGTGTTTATTTGCTTACCACTCAAATGGACTGGGAAGTCTTTAACGACAAAGATAGTGCTGTTACTCTTTACATATTTAGTGTTCAGTACTGCACTGGGACACTAATGTGACACCCCATAAACTTGTTTTACAAAATCAGTCAACATGCTTATATTTTTTCTTTCAACACCATAGGCTTTCTTACTAGAGAAAGCCTCATTTTGTAGTAGAAAGAAACAACACAAAAATCTATGATTGCTAAAGTTAATGTAGTTCTACTCTGGCTAGTAACTACAAAGTCTGGGTAAAATATGAAAAACATCTGCTTGTAGTCATCAGAGAGTTTCTGAGAAGTTCATAACTTTGAGGGACCAAAATCCTGCAGAGGGAGAAATTCTCGGAGGTGATCCCAACATTCTACTTGCTATTTCTCTCCTTAAGACATATGCCAGTTTCTTAAGCAGGGCAGGCAAAGGGCTGAGAAGCCAGGAAACAGTAGCTGCTAGGAGAAGAAATATAAGCAAACTTTTGGTGATCTCATAGGACTAAGGAGACGGCAAAATATGTATTTTCAAGTGCACATGGATTATCTACCAAAACTGCAAAACTGACCATATACTGGGCCATAAAACAGGTCTCCAATAATTTCTTTTTCTTTTATTTTTATTTTTTGAGATGGAGTCTTGCTTTGTCTCCCAGGATGGAGTACAGTGGCGCAATCTCGGCTCACTGCGACCTCCACCTCCCTGGTTCAAGCAATTCTCCTGCCTCAGCCTCCCGAGTAGCTGAGACTACAGGCCTGCACCACCATGCCTGGCTAATTTTTGTATTTTTAGTAAAGACGGGGTTTTACCATGTTGGCCAGGCCAGTCTCAAACTCCTGACCTCAGGTGATCCACCGCTGTGGCCTCCCCAAGTGTTGGGATTACAGGCATGAGCCACCGCGCCTGGTGTCTTCAATAATTTCAAAGAATTAGAATTATACAGAGCATGTTTTCCGACCACAGGACAATATCTGGGATTGCTTTTGGAGGGAACGCGGTTGGATCCCTCTCAGAGTTGGTCACCACAGCAGTGGCTGTGCATGCAAGTATTGTTAAGTGTTGGAGTGAATATTTATATTTCAGACTGCCAATTAAAAAATGTAGTGTAGCTGGGCTAACCTCAAGAACATGAAATACATGCATATACTCAAATACACACATACCAACACACACACACATGTCCTTAAAATACTTGTAGAGCAGGTGGAGTTTGGAAAGGCCCACCAAACCACATGGATTCTTCCAGGCAGGTTAACCTTTTGTTTCTCTGCTTGTGTCCACTTGAGTGACCATATAAAGGAGACTCTAGTAGCTAAGCTATGCTTAACATAATTAGAACTGGTGCTAAGTAGTATTATTCCTCTTGCCTTTTTTACTTAAATCATGGTTTCTCACTCTGTCTCCTGGTGGCTTGGAAAATATTTTTTAAAAGATAGAAAAAGAAGTCTAAATGTTACTAGTTCTTAGACAGACTGTGAGTCTTTCATCCCAGTTACATCCAATAAAAAAATTTAGTGTTAATTTGCAGGGACCTAACCTTCTCACACAGCTCATGTGACTCTGCTCTCCAAATATCAGATATAAAATGAAGAAGACACAACGTGAAAGGGCTATAATAAAATTATATTTAATATGATGAAAAACAGAGAAGCTGAGCGATTCTTTGGAGGGCGAGGGGGAATCAGGGAAAATATCATTTCAACGGAGCGAATGATTAGGACATTTGCAGATGGATCTGGCCACGTAAATGGAAAGAAGTTGCCCACAAGCAAGGGCACAGAGGTTGGACATACGCAATGCACACAAGGAGGTGGTGAGTTGTCTGCTGTGAGTACAGGATAGAATGAAAGGAAGAGAATACTGGGTTCAAGTGTGGAAAGACATGGTTAACATGTTCACATGCTTGGATGTTCTATTGCAAGCAGAGGGAAGGAAATACAATTTTTTGAGTGGAGAAGAATCATGATTGAATCAAAGTTTTCCAACAATGGTTCCAATAATTTGTCACACTGAGAATAGAGTGAGGAGAAATTAGATTTACGGTTTATGGGTAGATTTCATCAAAGACATAGGGGTTTAAATCTGAGCAGTGACAGTGGAAATGAACAGAATGGGGGATATTGACTATCCAAGGCATTTTGAAGGTAGAAAAAAAAACTTTGTAATTGCATATGATGAATCGGGGAAAAGAGTCAAGAATAGTGCTAAAGTTTCTAACATGTCCTGCAGAGTAGATGGAGATACTGTTATCTAAATGTGGAGAATCCAAGAGAAGGGTGAAGCCAGAAAAGGGGGTATCATAAAGCGATCTTGTGTCACAAAAGCTACATGGTGATAACCAAGAATTTTTTAGAGAGTAATGGAATGACCTCTTCTACACAAATTTTTCTCCAAAACTTAATCAGCAATCATTAGAATGTTATTAATATCAGATGAGGTGTATATGGAGATATACATGAAGTTTTGAAAAGGTCCAGAAGTGGTAATAGGATCAGGATGGTAGAGTGAAAAAGCCATCAGATTATAAATCAGAAATCATAGGTTACATTAGCTACCTGGTTGACTATCGATAAACAACTTGACTGTTTAGCTCTTCATTTCATACTTTGTAAACACAGGACAACAGTGTTTCTCTTCCTCCCAATGTGTGTGAGGGTAAAGTGAGATGATGCAAATTTAGGCATAGTGAAAAATGCAAAGTGCAGCATGAGTGATTTGGGTAGCATTTTAATATGTCATTGGTTAGTTTGATAATTAAAAATTCTTGATTTGAAGATAATATCCTAAAATATATTCAAGGAAAGTATTTAAATTCTAAGAGGTTTAGTTACAGTGGGGATTTTCTTTCTCTCTCCTTTTTTATTTTTCAATTCCTGAATACAACAAATCTTGCCCTTGCCCAAATATTAAATCTATGAGGCTATAAATGTATCATTACACATGGTATGCATTATAAAAACAAACCCTGAAACATTTGTCTGGGGCAAAATAAAAGAAACTGAAAAATTGAAGATGTGAAGCATTTTTACTTAATGCAAGCTATTCCCATTATTTCTTTTCCTTTTAATAAAGTTCACACTTAGTTGCTCTCTTGAAAACCAATTCTTCCTAAAGCTTCTCTCTTCATCTTTAATATGACTCTTCTCTGAAGCTCTCATTTCTATCCAGGCAGCATTATTACATTTCTTACAAAATCGAGCATTAGAGATTAATTACATGTGAAGTACATCTGATGGCTCTGGGGTTTCTTCGGGTAGTAGTGAAGGCTACCCACTGGTATAATAAAAGCAGCGTCAATTTAATTAAAATGTAGCTATTTCGTTGGGTCTACTATGCAAGTAGGGCCTCTGCTTTTCTGTAAAATAATAAAAATGATCTATAAAAACTTACAAAGTTAAAGTGAAAGGGACAAAATACTCTGAAGTGAGTGATAGGCTGCCAGAGTGGCCCAAGACACAGGATGGAGAATGCTAACAGAGAAGAAAAAGGCTACCTATGTCCTCCCAATGCCTCCAAGCTCCTTTCTAAGCACTTTGAGGCAGAGAAAAAACCAAGTTCACTTTTCTGCCCTCTCTTGGCTATTTACCCAGGAAACCTCAGGGGGTTGTAAGCAAATACTAGGCTACTATATCATGGTGATTTATTGGCATTTTATTCTCCGAAATAGCTAAATGAGTCTTTCCACCCTTACTTCTCCCTGGTGCTACCCCAATGTTCAATAAACTCGTACAGCAGAATGGTCAAGTTCTACATCAAAAGTCAGATCTGGGAACGCATCCACAGCTGATAAGCCTCATTGCATACCTGTTTGAGAAATAAGCCAGGGGCTTTTGATTGTTCGGAGAGGTAAGTTTCTGTGAAAGCCCCAGTAAGCTAGCTTGTCTCATTTTTATTTTGGCTACTGGTAGTAAGTGGCCACAAGGTGAACTGAAATTGGAAAGCAGACATTCTACAAAATAACTTCTATACAGGTAGCATAGGACCTATGCTAATCCACCTGGACATAGTGTGAAGTAACAGTAATAATAATTGCACAATACAGAATAAACACTGATTTCATCCTGTGTGCCAGGAGATACACATGTATCATTTCCAGCCCTCACACCAATCCTACAAAGAGCATACCACCATGCTATGGTACAAAACCCACAAATTTTAAAGAAAGACAAAAATGGTTTGAATCCTGGCTCAGCTACTCTTATTTTCTGATTCCCAGTGTCTTTACCTATAAGACAACACTGTATTTGGCTGGTAGGCCATAAATGATACTCAGAGCGTATATACATAAGACCCTAACACATCGTCTGCCGCACGGTGGGAGTTTCAAAGTGTTGCTCCATCTTAGTCTTCAGTAAGACTGTGAGGCTCAATATTATACTTTTCAAAACTTTTCTGAGGATGAGGACTTGGTAATTACTCACTTGTAGTGGCTTCTAATAGTGTTTAATTAATTTTATAAAATAAAGTTTCAGCCTGTGCAAAGTAAAAATATTCATGATGTGAAAGAAGCAGTTGTTCTGTGTTAGATGAGTCAGTGTTTATTTTCTCTTATTTGACATGTATAAAGAGATATAGGCTTAGTATGCATCAGAATATCTATTTATTCTAGTGACCTTTCTGCATGTGAGTAACACATGGAGAAGGTAGGAAGAAATATATTTTAATATTTACTTAGGTCCTACTATGAGATTATCTTTTGACCAGAATTAACTTTGTCCAGGATATTTTGCTCCTTTGTTCTTACAGCTATTAAATTCAATCCTGGGAAGTCTGTACAGCCTCTCCTTGTGCTTAATCTATAACTTTCAGACATAGAGGTCCTAATGAACTCTCATTCCACATAAGTCTGTGGGCTTCCCAAACTTTGAATGGTTTTGAATTGAAAGCAGAGGGGTGTGGGCAAGGTTAGAAAGAGGACATGGGGTAGATTTCCTTTGTTTTTACTACAGCTGTTGGCATACTTGTGGAAAAGGGTAAAGTCCTTAGAATTACTCTCTGTAGTTCTTAATTCTCTATCCTTGGATATTTCATTTTCAACTTGTTAATAATCTCATTTACTCTTTGGGGATAATTTCTAAGTGATCTATTATATCTCAAAAATTAGACAAGTTATTTTTAGAACATCTTAGTTAACAGTGAATCAAGAGCTTTGATTTATTTTTAAATGACATATTTAGACCACAGAAAGGTTACAGATACAGTTTTCTCTAAATGAAATTTTAAAAATTCACATTGAGAAGCTCTTAGTGCAACTTAGTGTTTGTAAACGGCTACAAAAAGGCAGATCTTCCTCTCCCCCCAAAATGTCACATATGGAAAAAATTGATTATATTTTTCTATTTAAAATAGAACGGTAACAAATTTCCAGACAACATGGCACAGTAAAATCACAATTTGTAATACTCCCTCTCCCAAACACATCAATGATAGGTAAAATATACAAATAGAAGACCAAAAAACATAGCCAAGCTAAAAAAAAAAAAAAAAGAAATAACTTTTCAAAGTGAAAATTAAAATAAATGCAAAGTAGTGAAAGAGTCTGAACCCACAATTTTGCTGTCCTCCAAGTTAAGAAGCAGGTTGACAGTGAACACAGGTAACATTCTGCTACCTGGTAAACAAGACTGCTTAAACCAGTGCTTTCTAGATTACAAAATGAGACTGAAAACAAGCTGCTAAATACTGCCAAAGGCTATGGCTTTTAACAAGTTGTAGGCTGGGAGTCAAATATGGACATATTCTTGCAACAAAGAAGTGGTCAAAGTAACCTAGCAGTGCACTGACTGGATCAATATTATCCCCAGCACTGTCAAGGGACAGCGGCCCGGGGAGTTCACTGTATGCTCTTGGTTTGGGATTTGGGACCTTAAGCCTGGATAAACACTATGCTAAAACATCTAAATCATACATAAAAGGAGAGTACAAAGAAACAAGTGAAATTCCTATTACAAACCAGCCAAAACGTGGAAGCAGCTAATGCTGTAACAAATACTGTCCTTATCTCCTTGCACTCACCACTTCAGTGCATGACATTGGTTCGACTTCTAACAACTGCCTTTCTTTGTCTTTGTTTTCCTATGGTCACTGAAGCCTGCTTTGTCCACTGGTCTGGCATGCTAAAAGTGATGGAGAATTAATGCCCTTTGGAAGCAGCCTCAAACCGACTAAAGGAAATTGGTGCATAAAGATTCCCTTGACCCTTGGGTGGGCTAAGTCTGAGAGATCGGCTCTACACAGGCTCCCAGAGTTTTCCTTGTGAGTTTCACCTCTAGTTTTACACAAGAGTAACTGGCATGGTGATCCATCTTTTATTGGCCGCTTTCCTTCCTTGTCTCCCCTTTCCATTCTCCTACTGGTGCTTTTGTTGCCTTCCAAATAAACTACCTGAACTCAGATTCTTTACCCAGGATCTGCTTAATAAAGAGCCCAACGTAATACTGAGAAAGACAGACAAGAAAATTCGCAGATGGAACACAAATTTTCTCAGGGAGAAATCAACGGGATGAAATAGTCTGACAAATCTTTAATATAAATGTATTTAGTGCCCAAATAAAAATGAAGAATAAGTTCTATTAAAGAAAAGCAAGGACTAATGGAACAAAAATAGGCAGAAATGGAGCAAGACCAAGACGATATGAAACAAATCCAATTAGAAATCTTGGAAAGGACATACACAGTCTTTGAAATTCAAACACTCAAGAATTCAAACACCAAGTTTACTTGGTATTGGACAAAGCTGAAGAATAAGTCAGTGACATAAAAGAGGGATTGACCTGGAATATAGCATGCAACATTTAAAAAAAAAAAAGTGAGAGGAGGGGATATAATGAAGCAATGGAAAATAGACTGTGGGCTGTGCAGACCTACCTTTTATCACGTGATAGTTCCTAAAGAAGAGAATAGAGGAAATGGTGCAGAATAAATATTTGAAGAAATCTGAACTTTCTAAGCATCCTAAGATCAAAAGTGGACTCAAAGCATCAAGGATAGCGAATACAAAAATAGGAATATAAACAAAAATAAATTTAGATACAGCTAAGTTAAACTATGAGACTATGTAAAAGAAATTATTTTAGAAGCTAATAGTCAGAAAGGATGAATAACCCATACAAAAAAAGGTATTTGGTCCGACAGCAAACTTCTCATTGGAAATAATAGATGCCAGATGATAATGGAGAGATATCAAAATGCTGAGAGTGCTAAGTATCATTAAAGACAGTAAAAGATAAAACTCCTGCAAAGTCCATGAGTGCAAAACACTAACCAGAAATGGTATAGGCATAGTTTACAGGAAAAAATTTATAAGCCAAGAGTCATAAGTAAATATTTTCTCCCCAAAGCCCGTTATTCCATAAATTGTCTGACCTAAAAAGCACCATGAAGCAAGGTCCTGTCTCTTAACTTTTGCACATTTCTTAGGAAGTTGGAGATAGGAAGTATGGCAAGAAATATCCGGTCAACTCTGTAAAAATAGGCACTTCCTTCTTGGGAAAAGCCTTATAAGAGAGGGTCATTTGCATTTTATTCAGACCCTGCCTTCTTGCTCTGTTGTCAGCTCTGCTAAGCTAACTCATTGCAAAGCAGCACAAGGGGAAATGGAAAGAGCCACTAAAGCCATACACGTAATCCATTATTTGTGTCCCCTAAAAAAATGAAAAGATCTTTGAAAAATATAAAGACTAAGAAAGTTGCCATGACTAATCTTCCCACTGCAGCATGTCAAGCCAAACACCCTGATTTACTCTCCTGCTGATATTCACTCATCTAAACATACTGATAATTGTATTAGTCTTTTAAATGCATTGAAGCTGGTGAGAATCCTTACAGGCCACAAGTAAGTACAATATGTACTCACAGAGGTAGGCAGAGCCCAGGAGCCCACCTTTACTCTGAGGGATTAACAACCCTGGGATATCATGAGCTTCAGTTTCCAATGTCCTTTTGGTTCCTGAAGAATAGGAAACAAAACTTGTCTCAGATGAAAAGTATTATAGGAGACATCCCACACATATGGATCTGAGACCATGAAGGGCTACATTTTCAATGTAAAAGATAATAGGAAATAAACTACTTTTACCCATCACCATGTGGAGACAAATCATTAAAAAGTTGGGAATGGATGCTAAGTGCTAACCTTTTAGCTACTCAGAAACCACGCTCAAACTTTTATCTTTATTTAACTTCCAAATGACAGTGAAAAACAACATGCTATCCATGTTATGAAACTAGATCTTGTATCATAGAAATCCCCTTAACCCTATTCTAAAAAAGCAGAGGTCCGGCCGGGCGGGTGGATCACGAGGTCAGCAGATCGAGACCATCCTGGCTAACATGGTGAAACCCCGTCTCTGCTAAAAATATAAAGAAAAATTAGCCGGGCCTAGTGGCGGGTGCCTGTAGTACCAGCTACTTGGGAGGCTGAGGCAGGAGAATGACGTGAACCCGGGAGGCGGAGCTTGCAGTGAGCCGAGATAGCGTCACTGCACTCCAGGCTGGGCGACTGAGGAAGACTCCGTCTCAAAAAAAAGTCCCAAGTTGCTGGGTCCACCTTGGGGAATGTGTTGGCCTTTTCCAGTTTAGTAATTATTCCATCATTTTATCCTTTATCTTATAGACAAATTTATAATTTAGTTTCTAAAAGCACTTTTATAAAACATAAGGGAATGAAAGGTTGAGAATTTAAAAAAATTGACTAGCTTGCTCACAACACACATGCTCACAAATATATCTAGCAAAGCAAGGAAAAATGCATTCGGACTTGCAATTATTATGAGACTAAAACTTTTGATACCTTCTTCCATTGCTCATTTCCCGTTTCATTTTTCCTCTTTAAGGATTGTAGTTGAATATGATTCTTTACCTACTGAGGTAACACAAACTTTTATTTCTCTTGGGTCGGAGCCCTTGGTGGTCTTGCCTGTATTGGGCCATTGCCGTTTTGATAACTTTTGTCACTTGATGAGATAGTATTGTAAGTGGCCACAGGGTATCCCCTGGGTTGCAAAAACACTCATTATGCCCCTGTTGTTACAACCAACCTATTTTCCCTTGATAATCAGTATTAATCACATCAGCCATTAAAGTGAGAAAAAAAATAAATGGCTAAAAATACATGATAAATACGTAGGTAAATCCAAATGAACATTGATTTTTTTAAAATAATAATTTCCTTAGATTAAAAAAATAGAGAGAATTGTAGTGCTGATAATAAACTGGGAAATGATAAATAAAGTGTTTTAAGGTTCCTGCATTATCTGGGAAATGGGTAAATTTTAACTTATGCATTCTAACATTGTAGAAAATGGATTGCATAAATCAGTTTCCTAAAATTGGGGTCAAAAAAGTGGCATAATAAAAAAAAATGAATCCAAAAGAAAAGTGGAATAGTAAAAAATAATCAGTCCAAAAGAAGACACGAAGAAAAAAATGAGAAATGCAATAGAAAATCCAAATGAATGAAAACTATTATAATTACTATAAAATGTGATAACATTTAATTTAGTTAAATTCATTAATTTTCAAACTGGACTAAAATAATAAAAAGCTATATATTATTTACCAAAAGTAAATCTAAAATATAAGGATATAAATGTTTAATATGAAAGCATCAAAAAATACAGAAGGCATGTAATAATCCAGAGAAAGCTTTTGTAACTATGCTAGTCAGACAAAATAGCTTTTAAGGCAAAAGCAGTATAAATGATAAAAGTTGAATTTAGCAGAAATATATAACAATTTAAACTTTATGAATGGGGTAACAAAAAGAAAAATATGTAATGCAAAATTTGTCAGAACTATAGAGAGAATCTGATAAATCTACCATCAGAGTAACATATTTTTTAACATACATTTCTCAGTAATTATTAGATAAAGTAGATCACAAAAAAATCAGATATAAACATAGAAGATTTGAACAAACCAAACCAATTTGATTTAATACATATATAAAGAATTTTTCTTCACTCCAGTAGTGAGTAAAGATTCCTTCCAAGCACATGTAAAACATTTACAAACTGATGACAAATACAGACATAAAGAAAGGCTTAACATATTTATTTGACTATACACAAGAAAATTGAAACACGTAAGAAAATGTTACTAATGAAACAAAATCCAATCAAATCCACACCAAACATTTGGAAATTAAGAAGCATATTTCTCAATACTTCATAGGTTAAAAAGATATCACAGTGGAAGTTAAAAACATCTGGAACTGAATGATACTATTGTCTCAGGACCCTTAGGGTGTGGGTTTTCCAGCTGGAACCCTTTGTGGTTGGTGAGGCCTTTGCCTGAGTTTTGTTTGGGCTTGCTGGGCTCATTACATCCACCCAACCTGGCAGGCTGTTCTCAGCTTGCACTATCTGCCCAGATCCCATCCCATGCCTGCCAAGCACGATCCAGGCGCAGAACAGCAAGGGATGTGTGAGCAAGCAAGCACAAGGCCCAGCCACTGTGCACGGCCAGGCATGCCAGCTGCTGCACTGGGTCAGGCAGCTCCAAGGGCCGGCACAGGTGCTGGCTCCATGCAAGCCTGTGGCTGGATAAGATGCATCACAAGTAGTTTCTGCTGTGGATACTCTTGTCTAGAGGAGGGGAACAATGCGGTGCCCAGAAGCTTGGAGATGCCATTAACCGCAGAGCCCCAGGAGGGTGTCACAGCCCTGGCTCAGGGAGTCCCTAGGTCTGGGCTCCCTGAAGGGCCACAGCTCTTCTCTCCTTCTCTTTGCCTGTAATGGTGTAAGGGGTGAGGAGGTGTTTAGCCCTGTTTGTGTTACAACTCCTTCAGTCCTACCATTTGACCGGCACTGAATTCTTGTCTCACATCCAGGAAGTACGAGGTACAACTGGAGCATGAGGAAGGCAGAGAGGAGCCCTATTGAGTGACAGAATAGCTATCAGAGACCGAAGTGGGTAGCTTCTTTCTGCAGGCAGGTCATCCTGATGAGCGTTCAGCTCTCAGTGAAGAGGAGACCAGGAATGAGTAGTAGCACCTTTCAGCAGCGAATAGTCCCCATATCTGTGTGTGAGTCAGCTGGGGTGGGGGGTGGCGGGGTGGGGAGGGGGGGGTTATGGCTCAGCAGAGAGGAAGTGCGTGCTGATTGGTCCATGGGTGGCCATGGGCCTACCCAGAAAAAGTAACATAAGTCATCACTCCGGGCTGCAGACTCCACCCAGAACTGACAGCCTGGTCCCCAGGCTTGAGACCATCCCTGGCTTGAAAGTGCGGCTTCGGGGGGAGGAGCCAAGATGGCCGAATAGGAACAGCTCTGGTCTACAGCTCCCAGCGCGAGCGACGCAGAAGACGGGTGATTTCTGCATTTCCATCTGAGGTACCATGTTCATCTCACTAGGGAGTGCCAGACAGTGGGCGCAGGTCAGTGGGTGAGCGCACCGTGCACCAGCCGAAGCAGGGGCGAGGCATTGCCTCACTCGGGCAGCGCAAGGGGTCAGGGAGTTCCCCTTCCAGGGGTGAAAGACAGCACCTGGAAAATCGGGCCACTCCCACCCGAATACTGTGCTTTTCCGACGGGCTTAGGAAACGGTGCCCCAGGAGAGTATAGCCCGCACCTGGCTCAGAGGGTCCTACGTCCACGGAGTCTCGCTGATTGCTAGCACAGCAGTCTGAGATCAAACAGCAAGTCGGCAGCGAGGCTGGGGGAGGGGTGCCCGCCATTGCCCGGGCTCGCTTAGGTAAACAAAGCAGCCTGGAAGCTTGAACTGGGTGGAGCCCACCACAGCTCAAGGAGGCCTGCCTGCCTCTGTAGGCTCCACCTCTGGGGGCAGGGCACAGACAAACAAAAAGACAGCAGTAACCTCTGCAGACTTAAATGTCTCTGTCTGACAGCTGTGAGGAGAGCAGTGGTTCTCCCAGCACGCAGCTGGAGATCTGAGAACGGGCTGACTGCCTCCTCAAGTGGGTCCCTGACCCCTGACCCCCGAGCAGCCTAACTGGGAGGCACCCCCCAGCAGGGGCAGACTGACACCTCACACGGCTGGCCAGGTACTCCAACAGACCTGCAGCTGAGGGTTCTGTCTGTTAGAAGGAAAACTAACAGAAAGGACATCCACACCAAAACCCATCTGTACATCACCATCATCAAAGACCAAAAGTAGATAAAACCACAAAGATGGGGAAAAAACAGAGCAGAAAAACTGGAAACTCTAAAAAGCAGAGTACCTCTCCTCCTCCAAAGGAACGCAGTTCCTCACCAGCAACGGAACAAAGCTGGACGGAGAATGACTTTGACGAGCTGAGAGAAGAAGGCTTCAGACGATCAAATTACTCCGAGCTACGGGAGGATATTCAAACCAAAGGCAAAGAAGTTGAAAACTTTGAAAAAAATTTAGAAGAATGTATAACTAGAATAACCAATACAGAGAAGTGCTTAAAGGAGCTGATGGAGCTGAAAACCAAGGCTCGAGAACTACGTGAAGAATGCAGAAGCCTCAGGAGCCAATGCGATCAAATGGAAGAAAGGGTATCAGCCCTGGAAGACGAAATGAATGAAATGAAGCGAGAAGGGAAGTTTAGAGAAAAAAGAATAAAAAGAAACGAGGAAAGCCTCCAGGAAATGTGGGACTATGTGAAAAGACCAAATCTACGTCTGATTGGTGTACCTGAAAGTGACGGGGAGAATGGAAACAAGTTGGAAAACACTCTGCAGGATATTATCCAGGAGAACTTCCCCAATCTAGCAAGGCAGGCCAACATTCAGATTCAGGAAATACAGAGAACGCCACAAAGATACTCCTCGAGAAGAGCAACTCCAAGACACATAATTGTCAGATTCACCAAAGTTGAAATGAAGGAAAAAATGTTAAGGGCAGCCAGAGAGAAAGGTCGGGTTACCATCAAAGGGAAGCCCATCAGACTAACAGCGGATCTCTCGGCAGAAACCCTACAAGCTAGAAGAGAGTGGGGGCCAATATTCAACATTCTTAAAGAAAAGAATTTTCAACCCAGAATTTCATATCCTGCCAAACTAAGCTTCATAAGTGAAGGAGAAATAAAATACTTTACAGACAAGCAAATGCTGAGAGATTTTGTCACCACCAGGCCTGCCCTAAAAGAGCTCCTGAAGGAAGCACTAAACATGGAAAGGCACAACCGGTACCAGCCACTGCAAAATCATACCGAAATGTAAAGACCATCGAGACTAGGAAGAGACTGCATCAACTAACGAGAAAAATATCCAGCTAACATCATAATGACAGGATCAGATTCACACATAACAATATTAACTTTAAATGTAAATGGACTAAATGCTCCAATTAAAAGACACAGACTGGCAAATTGGATAAAGACTCAAGACCCATCAGTGTGCTGTATTCAGGAAACCCATCTCACGTGCAGAGACACACATAGGCGCAAAATAAAAGGATGGAGGAAGATCTACCAAGCAAATGGAAAACAAAAAAAGGCAGGGGTTGCAATCCTAGTCTCTGATAAAACAGACTTTAAACCAACAAAGATCAAAAGAGACAAAGAAGGCCATTACATAATGGTAAAGGGATTAATTCAACAAGAAGAGCTAACTATCCTAAATATATATGCACCCAATACAGGAGCACCCAGATTCATAAAGCAAGTCCTTAGAGACCTACAAAGAGACTTAGACTCCCACACATTAATAATGGGAGACTTTAACACCCCACTGTCAACATTAGACAGATCAACGAGACAGAAAGTCAACAAGGATACCCAGGAATTGAACTCAGTTCTGCACCAAGCAGACCTAATAGACATCTACAGAACTCTCCACCCCAAATCAACAGAATATACATTTTTTTCAGCACCACACCACACCTATTCCAAAATTGACCATATACTTGGAAGTAAAGCTCTCCTCAATAAATGTAAAAGAACAGAAATTGTAACAAACTGTCTCTCAGATCACAGTGCAATCAAGCTAGAACTCAGGATTAAGAATCTCACTCAAAACTGCTCAACTATGTGGAAACTGAACAACCTGCTCATGAATGACTACTGGGTACATAACGAAATGAAGGCAGAAATAAAGATGTTCTTTGAAACCAACGAGAACCAAGACACAACATACCAGAATCTCTGGGATGCATTCAAAGCAGTGTGTAGAGGGAAATTTATAGCACTAAATGCCCACAAGAGAAAGCAGGAAAGATCCAAAATTGACACCCTAACATCACAATTAAAAGAACTAGAAAAGCAAGAGCAAACACATTCAAAAGCTAGCAGAAGGCAAGAAATAACTAAAATCAGAGCAGAACTGAAGGAAATAGAGACACAAAAAACCCTTCAAAAAATAAATGAATCCAGGAGCTGGTTTTTTGAAAGGATCAACAAAATTGATAGACCACTAGCAAGATTAATAAAGAAAAAAAGAGAGAAGAATCAAATAGATGCAATAAAAAATGATAAAGGGGATATCACCACCGATCCCACAGAAATACAAACTACCATCAGAGAATATTACAAACACCTCTATGCAAATAAACTAGAAAATCTAGAAGAAATGGATAAATTCCTCAACACATACACCCTCCCAAGGCTAAACCAAGAAGAAGTTGAATCTCTGAATAGACCAATAACAGGAGCTGAGATTGTGGCAATAATCAATAACTTACCAACCAAAAAAAGTCCAGGACCAGATGGGTTCACAGCCGAATTCTACCAGAGGTACAAGGAGGAGCTGGTACCATTCCTTCTGAAACTATTCCAATCAATAGAAAAAGAGGGAATCCTCCCTAACTCATTTTATGAGGCCAGCATCATCCTGATACCAAAGCCTGGCAGAGACACAACAAAAAAAGAGAATTTTAGACCAATATCCTTGATGAACATTGATGCAAAAATCCTCAATAAAATACTGGCAAACAGAATCCAGCAGCACATCAAAAAGCTTATCCACCATGATCAAGTGGGCTTCATCCCTGGGATGCAAGGCTGGTTCAATATACGCAAATCAATAAATGTAATCCAGCATATAAACAGAACCAAAGACAAAAACCACATGATTATCTCAATAGATGCAGAAAAGGCCTTTGACAAAATTCAACAACCCTTCATGCTAAAAACTCTCAATAAATTAGGAATTGATGGGACGTATCTCAAAATAATAAGAGCTATTTATGACAAACCCACAGCCAATATCATACTGAATGGGCAAAAACTGGAAGCATTCCCTTTGAAAACTGGCACAAGACAGGGATGCCCTCTCTCACCACTTCTATTCAACATAGTGTTGGAAGTTCTGGCCAGGGCAATTAGGCAGGAGAAGGAAATCAAGGGTATTCAATTAGGAAAAGAGGAAGTCAAATTGTCCCTGTTTGCAGATGACATGATAGTATATCTAGAAAACCCCATTGTCTCAGCCCAAAATCTCCTTAAGCTGATAAGCAACTTCAGCAAAGTCTCAGGATACAAAATCAATGTGCAAAAATCACAAGCATTCTTATACATCAATAACAGACAAACAGAGAGCCAAATCATGAGTGAACTCCCATTCACAATTGCTTCAAAGAGAATAAAATACCTAGGAATCCAACTTACAAGGGATGTGAAAGACCTCTTCAAGGAGAACTACAAACCACTGCTCAAGGAAATAAAAGAGGATACAAACAAATGGAAGAACATTCCATGCTCATGGGTAGGAAGAATCAATATCATGAAAATGGCCATCCTTCCCAAGGTAATTTACAGATTCAATGCCATCCCCATCAAGCTACCAATGACTTTCTTCACAGAATTGGAAAAAACTACTTTAAAGTTCATATGGAACCAAAAAAGAGCCCGCATCGCCAAGTCAATCCTAAGTCAAAAGAACAAAGCTGGAGGCATCACACTACCTGACTTCAAACTATACTACAAGGCTACAGTAACCAAAACAGCATGGTACTGGTACCAAAACAGAGATACAGATCAATGGAACAGAACAGAGCCGTCAGAAATAATGCCACATATCTACAAGTATCTGATCTTTGACAAACCTGACAAAAACAAGAAATGGGGAAAGGATTCCCTATTTAATAAATGGTGCTGGGAAAACTGGCTAGCCATATGTAGAAAGCTGAAACTGCATCCCTTCCTTACACCTTATACAAAAATCAATTCAAGATGGATTAAAGACTTAAATGTTAGACCTAAAACCATAAAAACCCTAGAAGAAAACTTAGGCATTACCATTCAGGACATAGGCATGGGCAAGGACTTCATGTCTAAAACACCAAAAGCAATGGCAACAAAAGCCAAAATTGACAAATGGGATCTAATTAAACTAAAGAGCTTCTGCACAGCAAAGGAAACTACCATCAGAGTGAACAGGCAACCTACAAAATGGGAGAAAATTTTCGCAACCTACTCATCTGACAAAGGGCTAATATCCAGAATCTACAATGAACTCCAACAAATTTACAAGAAAAAAACAAACAACCCCATCAAAAAGTGGGCCAAGGACATGAACAGACACTTCTCAAAAGAAGACATTTATGCAGCCAAAAAACACATGAAAAAATGCTCACCATCACTGGGCATCAGAGAAATGCAAATCAAAACCACAATGAGATACCATCTCACACCAGTTAGAATGGCAATCATTAAAAAGTCAGGAAACAACAGGTGCTGGAGAGGATGTGGAGAAATAGGAACACTTTTACACTGTTGGTGGGACTGTAAACTAGTTCAACCCTTGTGGAAGTCAGTGTGGCGATTCCTCAGGGATCTAGAACTAGAAATTCCATTCGACCCAGCCATCCCATTACTGGGTATATACCCAAAGGACTATAAATCATGCTGCTATAAAGACACATGCACACGTATGTTTATTGCCGCATTATTCACAATAGCAAGGACTTGGAACCAACCCAAATGTCCAACAATGATAGACTGGATTAAGAAAATGTGGCACATATACACCATGGAATACTATGCAGCCATAAAAAATGATGAGTTCACGTCCTTTGTAGGGACATGGATGAAATTGGAAATCATCATTCTCAGTAAACTATCACAAGAACAAAAAACCAAACACTGCATATTCTCACTCATAGGTGGGAATTGAACAATGAGAACACATGGACACAGGAAGGGGAACATCACACTTCGGGGACTGTTGTGGGGTGGGGGGAGGGGGGAGGGATAGCATTGGGAGATATACCTAATGCTAGATGACGAGTTGGTGGGTGCAGCGCACCAGCATGGCACATGTATACATATGTAACTTACCTGCACATTGTGCACATGTACCATAAAACCTAAAGTATAATGATAATAATAATAATAATAATAATAATAATAAAAGAAAAAAAAAAAAGAAAAAGAAAGTGGGGCTTCACCCCAGGCCTGCCCCTTTCCACCCAGAAGCTTGTCTTCCTCCTGCTGCCATCGACATGTTGTCCATGGGACCCAGGCTGTTTGTCCCAAGGGGAAACTGCAGGCCTGCCCCGAGCCACCCTCAGCCCCACATTGGCCTTCCTCCCATGCTCATCTGCGCCGAAAGTCTGGAGGGCGTAGAGGAGGCAGGGGGCTGGCGTGTCAGTGCCACTCTGAGCACACGCGTACCCAGTTGGGTTGTGACAGCACCCAGGCTTGGCCACAACTTCGCTTTGCTCTGGAGCAGGCACCGGGAGTAGGCAGAGGCCAGGTAGCAGGAGCAGGCACTTTCAAGCCTGCAGGGGCAAGAGGCTTCCTGGGCACCCGAGAGCGCATTTTCCGAAGCTCATTTTCTCCTAATGCTAAGTTGCCAAATATTAAGACAAGTATTCAGTCAAAGCCAGATAAAATGGTCACAGAACGAATTTTGGGATACAACACTAAACATAAAATTTATTTCAAATATTGTTTAAAATAGCAATTATATTTTTAAAAATTTTGGCAAATTATATAAATTTGACATAATGTTGCAAGAACAATAATCTTTTCAGTGTCAGCTGGTGTGTTTCTCCTATAGCTATGTAATGTACAGTTGTGATACCAAATATACTCCTTTCAACTGGTGTATTTAATAATGTCACTAACCTCTTTATGGCTGGCTGAATATAATAAAAGAAAAAGGTTTTCATAAACGATTTTCTACTAGAAAATTTGTATTTGGGACTCAAACTTGGATAAATCTTAAAAAAAAGACCCTTGTATTTTTAGCAACTAAAATTAGTTTTGAGTCCCTAGCCGTTACTTTCACAGGTGATGTTTACATTTTTAGCTTTCATAAACTAAAAGCTCTATGAATTATCTTAAGTATTATTGCAAGTGCATTTTAAAAGTCTGATTAGCAAGAAGAAAATGTCTCTAGTACGTTATTTTCTTCATCATATGCCCTATACATTTAATTACCGAAGCTATGCAAACTTCTCGGCCTTCCAAGAAGATTTGTGTCTATTTCTATGACTATGTCTAATATTTTTCCCACCAGCCTGATTGAATGCCAACGTTCACAGATAATGATTATTAGCATATAAGTCTCAAAGTAATCAGTGTAGGATTTATTAGCATTTAAAATTGTCTATAGTACATTTCCTAAATACCAAATAAATTTATTTTATTTTATTATTATTATACTTTAAGTTTTAGGGTACGTGTGCACAATGTGCAGGTTTGTTACATATGTATACATGTGCCATGTTGGTGTGCTGCACCCATTAACTTGTCATTTAGCATTAGGTATATCTCCTAATGCTATCACTCCCCCCTGCCCCCACCCCACAACAGTCCCCGGAGTGTGATGTTCCCCTTCCTGTGTCCATGTGTTCTCATTGTTCAATGCCCACCTATGAGTGAGAACACGCAGTGTTTGGTTTTTTGTCTTTGCGATAGTTTGCTGAGAATGATGATTTCCAGTTTCATCCATGTCCCTACAAAGGACATGAACTCATCATTTTTTATGGCTGCATAGTATTCCATAGTGTATATGTGCCACATTTTCTTAATCCAGTCTATCATTGTTGGACATTTAGGTTGGTTCCAAGTCTTTTCTATTGTGAATAGTGCATCAAAAAGCTTATCCACCATGATCAAGTGGGCTTCATCCCTGGGATGCAAGGCTGGTTCAACATACACAAATCAATAAATGTAATCCAGCATATAAACAGAACCAAAGACAAAAACCACGTGATTATCTCAATAGATGCAGAAAAGGCCTTTGACAAAATTCAACAACCCTTCATGCTAAAAACTCTCAATAAATTAGGTATTGATGGGATGTATCTCAAAACAATAAGAGCTATCTATGACAAACCCATAGCCAATATCATACTGAATGGGCAAAAACTGGAAGCATTCCCTTTGAAAACTGGCACAAGACAGGGATGCCCTCTCTCACCACTCCTATTCAACATAGTGTTGGAAGTTCTGGCCAGGGCAATTAGGCAGGAGAAGGAAAAAAAAGGTATTCAATTTACGAAAAGAGGAAGTCAAATTGTCCCTGTTTGCAGATGACATGATAGTATATCTAGAAAACTCCATCGTCTCAGCCCAAAATCTCCTTAAGCTGATAAACAACTTCAGCAAAGTCTCAGGATACAAAATCAATGTACAAAAATCACAAGCATTCTTATACACCAATAACAGACAAACAGAGAGCCAAATCATGAGTGAACTCCCATTCACAATTGCTTCAAAGAGAATAAAATACCTAGGAATCCAACTCACAAGGGACGTGAAGGACCTCTTCAAGGAGAACTAGAAACCACTGCTCAATGAAATAAAAGAGGATACAAACAAATGGAAGAACATTCCATGCTCATGGGTAGGAAGAATCAATATCATGAAAATGGCCATATTGCCCAAGGTAATTTATAGATTCAATGTCATCCCCATCAAGCCACCAATGACTTTCTTCACAGAACTGGAAAAAACTACTTTAAAGTTCATATGGAACCAAAAAAGAGCCCGCATCGCCAAGTCAATCCTAAGCCAAAAGAACAAAGCCAGAGGCATCATGCTACCTGACTTCAAACTATACTACAAGGCTGCAGTAACCAAAACAGCATGGTACTGGTACCAAAACAGAGATATAGATCAATGGAACAGAGCCCTCAGAAATAAATTTCATTTCTGTACATAAGTTGCAAAGAATTAAAAATGAAATTTACAAAACAGTACTTACAGTAGCATAACAATGTAAATTACTTAGGAATAAATATACAAAGCAAGTGTAAGCTCCCTATGGAGAAAAATATAAACTTTATTGAAAGAAGGTATAAAAATGAGGAGAGATATCATGTTCTGAGATCACAACACTCAATATTGTGAAGATGTTGATTTTTTCCAAATTGATCTATGGATTCAATTTGATCCCAATCAAAACGCCAACAGGGTGTGTGGGTGGGTGTGTGTGTGTGTGTTCGTGTGTGTGCACCCATGTGTGTGAGAAAGAGAGAATGCTGAGAGAGAAAGCAAGAGAAAGAGACTTGGAGATACTTAAAAACTGATCTAAAGTTTATGAGGACGAGTAAAGGAACAAAAATAGCACATTCCTCCTGAAGGAAAAGACTTGATAGAGGAAATAGTCTTAGCAGATATCCAACCTTAAACTAATATTGTACTCTTTAAACAATGTACTACTTATGCAGGGACATATCAATTTAACAGAGTAGAAAATCTTAAAATGAAATAGAGATGTAATCATTTCATTTATGGTCCAGTTAGTATTGCAGGAGAGTGGGGAACGTACAGACTTTTCAGTAAATGGCACTGAGACAATTGGTTATCCATGTTGAAAAGAAGAAATTTGATCCCCATATTATCAGATAGCTGAAAATCAACACCAGGTCAATTAAATGTTAAATTTTGAAGGCAAAACTTTGAAAATTTTAGAGGACAATAAGGGAGAGTATATTTCTGTCCTCAGGGTAGAGAAAGATTTCTTAACAAGATGTAAAAAGTGCTAAATAAAAGGGAAAATGACATTTTCAACCATATGAAAACAGAACTTCTGGGTCATCAGTGTATGCCAGTAAAAAGACTTGGAGAAAATATTTGCGGCATGGTAACAATCAAATGAATAGAATCCAGAACATTTAAAGAACTCTAATTCATTATAAATTCATTAGAATCATTATGAGAAAGACAACCAAATAAAAAATGTACAAAAGACCTGAATAGACACTTCCCTAAACAACAACAACAACAAAAGCACAGAAAGCCAACATACTTCATAAGTAACTAGAAAAATATAAGTTAAAAGCACACTATCTAGACTGACAAAAATTAGCTTAACAATAAAAATGTCTGTAATGTGGTTAATGAAAATTTCTATATACTGCTATACTGCTATTAGAAGTACAAATTTTAAAAATTGAGGAAAAAGAAAAAATAAATAAGCCAAAATATAAAGAGACAATTTTAAAAATATATATTAAAATAGACTTTAAGTATATGGAAAGATAGTCAATCACACTCATGAAAGAAAGCAATTAAAATCATACAGAGATACCATTTTTCATTTATCAGAGGAATAAAAAAAGTATAACAACACATTCCATTTAGACAGGTTGTGGGGAAAACAGACACTCTTAAAATTTTCTGGTGGGGATATTAATATCCATTATGAAGAGGAATATGGCAATAGCTATCAAAACTTATTATCTCTGATCCAGCAATGCCACTTCTAGAAATTTAGCCAAAAGATATACGTCTACATATATGTAAGCACATATACACAGACTACTTATTGAATATTGTTTGTAATTTGAAAATATTTATAAACAATGTGAATGCTATACATAGGAGAGTAGCTGAATAAATAATTGCAGCATTTCCATGGAATACTCTATGTAACTGTATCAAAGAATGAGTAATAGCTATATTATTTTATCTTATTATATTATGATAAGCAAATTTAAAAACCAACAAAAAAGGAATGCAAGAAAAAAAGTGAAATAAAATAATACACAAAAGGAACAGCAAGTCAAAAACTAATGATATGGTGTACTTCCATGGGCAGATGGAAATGAGCAGTATTGGCATGGAAAAAAATGAGAAAGTTGACAGGCCCCTCTCTGAATATGCTTAATGAAATAGTTCTAACTTTTGGAACCATGTGAAAAATATCTCATTAAGAATCATCAAAAAGAATGGGGGAAATTCCCTAAAATAAAATATAAATAGAACCAAATGAAACAAACTTGATTTCAATTGAATAGCATAACGACAGTGAACAGGAGGGAGTGGACTAACACGTTATTTTTGCAACGGCATTTGGATTAAATACCCTCAAGCTAAAGACAAAAAGAATTGCAAACAAATGTTGAACTCTGATTGTAGTTTTCTTTTCCCCCACAAAGGTAAGAGTAAGCAATTTTGAAATTACTTTCTGTGTAATCTAGGATTTAGTAAAATAAGTATATATATTGTGCATAATAAGAAACAGATTTCCCATTTTCCAAAAGAAATTTACAGATTTGGAAAGCAGGAAGACTAGAATGAGCCCTGTGGAACTGGATTGGAATTGGAGTTATCAGAATGAACTCATGATTACATCATATGTATATATATGTATGTATGTGTATGTATTAATATACATGTATATACATGTCTATTCAATATATGTATGTATAAGCACTCGTCCATATACATATATATGCATATATATCCACCAACACACATCTGTATTTGTCTATCAATCTACATATATTCTATCTGTTTACTGATCAATCGATCCATTACACATGTAGATTGATATAGACATAGATATAGATATGTGTGGGTGGATACACATATACAGAGGTGTATAGGTGGATATACATTTGTGTATGTATGTGTGTATGTGTATACATACATATATTCCTAGCTCTGTTCACTGAGACATACACAGCCGCAATCAGTACCAATGAGCATACTCCATGCCCAGATTTTGGTTTCTAAGTATCATCCTCCACTTAAGGAAGAGGTTCTCCTTGGGAAAATGGCTGATTCCAAAGCTGAGCAATTACAAAATGAGTGTGAAATATCTTGTGTTGTAGAATAAGGAAGTGCTCAAAAATGGTGGAGACATATCAGAAAAGCATATATGTGACACAGCTGAGACACATTAAGTTTTCAGCATTTTAAAAATGGTTTAACTATAAAAATTTCAGATTTTGAAGTATCATAAATCCAGCATATTCCCATTATAATTCCTTCCACCTCTTAACAGTGGGGTATTGCCATGGGTCTGAGATTGGCAGAAGAACTGATGTGATTAACCCAGTAGAAATAGTTTCATTACCCAAATTTTGAAAAACAGAATTATGATTTTAGCATTGTCGGAGATAACCTAGGAAACCATCCTTCCAAACTGATATACAAAATTACTGATGCCTCAGAATCTGAGGAGTTGGTTGGTTGGTTGGTTTTCATACAGATCCCATCCTTGAAATTCCTAGCATTCTTCACTAATGGCAATAACTCTCATTGTCCACCTTCCCCCTACACACATGCACATACACATTTCATAGGACATGAGATTTAAGGAAGTTACTATAGCTAAGTTTACATCACTAATCTATGTCAGAGCCATAATCATCAGGAAAATCTGTAGAAAGTGAGAAAGTATTGCTTCCCTCGCTTGAAGCTATTACCATGAGACTTACTAGGTCACCACTGCTAACAACACTTCTTTGGTTTTGTCACTCATATCCCAATAGAGAAAGCTACCAAAGGTGAAGAAGGAGATGAGAATGAGCTGATAGAGAAAGGAATTTGGAGATGACTGTGTCTTGGGCACATAACTTTTATCTCACACATAAATTCATAATATGGGAAACCCTGAGAAACAGGCCACTCTCCCCTTTATAGTTGCGTGCCCTTGAGCAGTTATTTGACTTCCCTTAAGCCCACTTCCATGGTCTGAAAGGATGTTTAATAACACCCATCTCACCCCCTCAAAGTCATAAAGTGACTAACATTTAGTAGGTGCTTAGAAAAAAAGTGAATTTTCTCTTTACTTTCCACTACCCTACTCCAATAACTTTATGTAAATGTGAGTTTTGAAGAGTGGTGTTTTGAAGAGGGTCTAAAACTAAAGCATCAAGAACTTAGCATAAAATTTAAAATACAGAACATCTCCTCCAGATTTCAAAAGTTTCTGTTTTATCTCCATGTCTCTTACCATTTCCCTAAACCAGAATCTTTTTGGCATTTGAAAGCCAACAAATATATGAAAATGCCCGAAGTATTACTCTTATAAATTATAATATATACTATGTTCCTTGAGTATGGACAAGAAAGGGGGTTATTACATTACATAAGCACCACTATTTGTATTTCCCTGAAGCCTAAGAAATTCTGATTTTTCTGAGACCTCCGTAATTTATATAGGTCATTACTATGTGGCTGGGAGCACCGGAAAAAAAAAAAAAGAAAAAAAAAGAAACAACCTAAAAAAAATTTACAGTCAGAGATTCAAAGTGTTTATTACAGAAACTTCTCAGGAAAGAATCATTTACAAAAAGACAGCACTACCTTAGTCCTCTTTATGATAATAAGATTATTTCCCTCAGCCAAGCTAATAAGTTAATACCATCAATATTTCCCCCTGTTCACATTAGATTAAAGTATCCTTATCTTCCAATTAACCTGCAATTATGTGCCTTAATATCTGACATTCTCCTGGATTTTGACTAATCCATACAATGCCAATATTTAAAGATAAGGTCCCCAGGTCAATCAGCTAGAAACCATTCCCAGAAGTTGATGCTAATCAAATTTGTTCAGCAGTTCAGTGAGTATATTGCTATGATAAGTTTTAGAACAGATGTTTGACATTGAAGAAAGCTCTTTATGGTTGAATTTAAATCCCTTTTGTTCAGTAATGACAAAGGTTATTAAAATATACTTTTTGAGGGTGACAATTAAGGCACATCAAAAACAATCAAAACAGCAGCCTCCTCATAGCCTTCTTAAGTATGACATTTCTTAGCCTCTTAATGTAGCCCCTGATGAAAGCACAGCATGAGGAATGGATAAAATTATGATCTTGCCTGAGAAATTAGCCTTAAGCACTAGTTAATAAAGGCAAATAGAATTTTACAAACCAACGTATAAACTTGGTAAGGTTATTTTATTGCTTTTTGCACCAAAGTAAAGTAGATTGATATAATTACCTCCCTTATATTCTTATTTAATTCATTTTAAAAAATCTCGGTTGATGATGGGAGATCTAAAAATTAGAACAGATTGAATCTCGCTATTCTTTTAGCTCGAAGCTGCTTGATCTTTGATTAAACAGGTTTATTTCCTGAAAGATTTCCAAATACCTTGTACTCCCCACTCCCACAATTTTCCACACTAAAAAAAATTGATTTCTCCAGAATGTTCCTATTTTTAGATGAATGCTACACAATACACAGACACACACATACATGAATACACACACACGTGCACCTGCAGGTGCACGCCCACATAGACTTCTTTCCTCAATGTCCAAAAGTCATCATTCCTGTTGAACTAGCCATTTGAATGTTTAAAGTAGCCATTGAAATATTAAGCACAAAACAGTTGGATTTAAGTGTTTATCTTACTTAATTAAATACTGGAAAACTAAGAAACACAAAATAATTGTCTGGAAAAGCATCTTCCCACAAAGCTTGTGTTTGCTCTAAAATATTTTCAAAATGAAGCTTTTGATTAAATTATTAATTTTTTTATTTAAAGAATTTTCCCATTCCATTCTTATTTCACGATAACCAATACTGCTAAACATATAAACCACTATGATGATGCTCAAGTAGGCATATTCCTTTGGCCTCTGTAGCCTAAACCTTTTGAATGTATTTAGAGAATTATCTCATATGTAAATATTGTGTTTGTTAAGCAGAAAGTTTTCTGATACAGTTATTTTCATCATCATTTTTAATGTGATATAATTATGTAAATCTTGCCTGCATAGTAGATCGCCATAAAATTATTAATAGGCTATAATCAAAGTTCCTTACAACATCCACTAATACAAATCAAGGTATTGTCCCTTGCAGTCTATCCCTTCAGGCCACATGTGAACTAAAGTTTCCCTGTGTGATTCATCTCCTTTCAACTAGGTCTGAAATGCTATAATAAAGGAATATTTCGGTAGCAGTTTTCATTGTGACTCCCCATGGTGAAGATCAAATCCAACTTTCCACTAAACAAGTTCACTAAACAAGAACTCTGTACCCCTTCACGCTCTTCTTTACAGATCCTGAACCAAAACTACTTAACTGAAGTTGTCAGAATGTATGTTAAAGTGCTGTTCCAATAGGACATCTGTGAAAAGTTAAAATAGGCTGGATCAATTAAAAACTCATGACCACAGGTCACAATATTTTACTTACAGTTAGAGTTAAAGCTGATCTTTCCTGTTAAGTCTATTAATGTTAAAAGGCTTTCCTTTTAATGATGCAGGTGCCTATCTCTACAGCAAGCAAATTTACTGCTAGCTTATGTGTTAAGAAAATCTCAGAATAAGGGTGAAATTTACATCATTAGTAAAAACAAATCTTGTAAAACACAATCTTGCAAATGAGCTGTAGCTTTAAAAGCATACCATTGCCTATTCCAAAAAAGGACCTTCCCGAGATCAGAGGCCTATTAAAAACCAGAAATGTTAGACATCTGTTGCTGTGTTGCATGAAGGCAAAGACAGAGATATATTAGTACCATATGTGAAGGAATATGATTCCAAAATCCAGCTTCGCTGGTATTTCCCAAAATAAGTTGCCAGGTTTTTAGAATAAATAAAATCAAAGATAAGTGACTTAAAAAAAGAAACCTCTTCTTAAAAATTAAGCAATCCTTTATCAAAAATATATATATCTTGATGTATATAACATGTTAGAGCAATTGTTTTCGAGTGGCTCCTTGAAGGAGATCACAATTATAGGGATAGTACAACCTATATTCAAAGAGAAACGTGACAGAAAACTCTTTCAAGAAAAAGCAATTCCTATATCAAATGTTTGAGGGTGAGGGGTGTTGAGAACCAAAGCTGAAACTGTATCTCATTTTGTTTGTTATTATACTAGCAGTGTCTGATATTTTTAAAGTTCAAGGGTAATCAACATTTGCCCTGTTATGGTTCAATAGATGGAGTACCATTAACAAGCTATAGGGTGGATTGTGTCTGAGAGTCTGGTGGCGGGGTAGGGGGTGGGGGAAGACCAAAGGAAAGCCCAGAGGTCTGAGGACGAGGGTCCATTCTTTTGACAGAATAACTACCTTGTCAGTTCTTTCAGGACAGAGCAGGAAAAAATATCAATCTTCCCAAATCACAAATGAAGGTGGATTGGTGGGGGTGAGAGTCACATTTAGTAATAAGAATTGGATTTTAGGAAAAAAAAGCAACAACAGTTGAATTAGTTTGGCAGTGCTCAAAATGAGGAAGTAGCTAAGGCACTATCTAATTTAGGAGAGCTCACTAACCTTGTAAAGCATTGATTAATCTAGCTAATCTTGTGTAATCACATTGTCTCTGAAGTAATAACTAAGCCTATCTTTAAGAGAAGAGAGGGTGGCTTCCTTAATCAGTTTATAGCTATAATTTCCAAGCAGGAGAATAGTCTTAAGGGGCAAACATCTCAGCAACTAGATACAGTAACTAGATCTAGAGTCAGTAGAAGCAAGAAGTCTATACTCATGAAATTAAAGCCAATATATTATGAAAGGACCCTCTTCTGAAGATGAGAAACAAAATGAAGAACCTCTGTGTTCCTGGGTGGTGTACATAAAGTCTCCCAGAAGAGAAAGTGAAGGTCTCTTGAGGAAGCTTACGTCTTCAGGACTTTATAACTATCCCAAGTATTCCTAAGAATATGGAAAATGTTTCTACTGTCATTGGAAAACTTGTAAGAGAAACTACTTGCAAAGAATTTACAAAAGAGTTACAGATACAATGTTTAATGCTGATTCCCCATGTTTATGAGATTACTATCTTCTAATGCCTAAGTTTCCATTCATTCACATAGGAAAAGAAAAATAAACTTTAATTAGAGTTCAGTGTGGCCATATATCTCTGGAAGGTAAAAATGATGAGAGAGAGGAGATGGACCTACTCTCTTTGATTAATTTTATGTAGGTTTTCTTGGCATGTTACATGGTGTACAAGTCAGCTTTCTAGGTTACATTGAGGTAACAAAATCTTCAAATCTCAGAGGCTTACAACAGCAACAGTTTAACAATTGCTTAAGTTGAATATTGGCTGGAAAGACAGCTGACTATTTCAGCTGAACTCTTCTGCTTAGAGGTTTATTTTCTTTCCCAGTCCTGCTGAAGGAGCACCTTCTCTCTGCAAAATGCCTTCTTTTGCTAGAGGACTACCAGAACCATGCAATGGCTCTTAAGGTTTCTGCTGACACATCATTGTCCAGGTAAGTCATATGGCCAATCCTGATATCCAGTGAGAAATACGCTACCCAACTCCCTATTCCCTGCAATAGGCACTGTGGATCACTTGGAAATGGACAAGATGGATACTATTTTCACAGGAAGTATAGAGAAGGTTTGGGGATAATAATACAATCTACCAGAAATGGAAATGTTGGATGGGATCAAGAAAGGATAATCTTGACTTTCTTAACAATTAGTCAAAGAAATTTCTAAGACAGATGACTCTTATATACACTAAACATAAATAGAATTTTTTATTGGACAAAATCTACTAAATATTTTAATTGGGGGTATATATGGGTTGGGCAAAAAAAACAAGAAAGATATCATGAACAACTTTTGTTCTTCATGTTGTAAAAGAAAGAAAACACCTAAGGAATCAACAAATAAATTGTTCTTGCTCTTGAAAATATGCCATTCAAATGGTGGCTCTGGAACTGGAGATGCATAGAAGAAACATCAGATAAGTTTCAGTCACCAAGCCAGGCTACTGACTTAACCTAGTCGTACTGCCTAGTGATACAAACTCTACCTAGTAGGTTAGGATAATATTAAGATATTAAAATATATAATAAAAATCTAACTACTTAGAATCTGAGTTGATACATCAAATAAGCCATTACATTTTACTCCAAATTTCAGGGAAAAATAAACAAAAAAATAGCAAAACAAATATGTTGAAATGGCTGGCATATTTTCTTAGTTTACTATAGTTTCACCTAAATCTCTTCTACCTACACTGAACTAGATGGTGACCTAGAGGTGCTAAAAATTTCCCCAAAGATGAAAAAAATCACATGTTCAATCTCTATTATTTTTGCAAAGGAAATTAAGTATGGCTCTGTTTTAGAAAATTTGAAACCAAAATTTAAATTAAGAATTGTTTTTAATAGTTAATCAGAAAATTCAGTAAACTACTTCATTTCCTGATTTCTAGTCAACTTGATTATCTGTATATAAAATATATCGTGAAGAAGTTAGCTTATATTCAAGCAAGTATGAAAGGGATTTTATTTATTTATTTCTATCAGTCATTTGGCCATTCCTTATTACAAAGCTCTTTGAGAGTTGCCTAACCTGTTAGTCTCAGTTTCCTCTTGTAAATAAAGGATTATAATGTACTTATGAACATTAAATAAAATAGTTATACAAAGATTTAGAGTAGTACCTAGCACCAAGCAAATGCTTAATAAATGGTGGTTATTATTTCATAATTTATTTCTCCTTTCACCAAATATTACAAATGGGTTCTGTAGTCAACCAGGCCAGTGGTTGGGAGTGGAGTGTGCACAGTGGAATAAACAGAGAACTTGAGTCAAGTATAAGAGAACTTTTGATTCTCTTTAAAATTATCTTTTCTAAAGCCTCCTTCTTAATGGCATACCATTTCTTAATTTGGGCAGCTGATCTCTTCTCAATCTTAGCTAAAATGTAAAAATAAAAGAAAAATTATTAGAAAAATATGATAAATAGTTCTAAGTAAAAACTAAACCTATTGTATAAATACCACTTTAAAATAATCCCTTAGCTCCCTTCTGAGTAGATAACTGTTTCTAAACTACACTATTTCAAGATATGTTTATTTTCATTATGAGAGACAAAGTAAACACAAGCATTGAAATGCAAATACATTTAACCAAAATTTTAAGAAGCATATTTTTATGTCTGAAGTGATTCTTCTCTCATCTATATTAATTGATGGCCTCAGTTAAGTACCTACCTACTTTTGTTGGAGTTGTAGCCAGAGAAATTCAGAATGGATAAGGAATCAGTCTTTCCTTTAGAAGGCTAACAATCTAGTCAAAGGGTTAACTTTGGTATATAATTTGCTAACTAGAGTAGAATATTAAGCCACTTGCAATTCTCTGAACCTCTCACACACTTTTATAGCCAGTGATGTCCTGGTTCACAGGCTCTCTGAAAATAAACAAAACAGCCCTGATTTATAGTATTTGCCAGTGTCAGTGGTATAAATTCTCCCAGCAAGGTTGATTTCAAGTTATCAACAGTCTTAACAACTGGATCTTAAAATTCTTGAATATTTATTTAATGATCCTTTCCTGTAAAGCAACATAACCCAGTTCAGCAGCCCAGTGTTCCACCACTATGGCCTTGGCATTTAACCTATTTTAAAGTGACATTTTTCTTCTGACCCTGCTAAATTCTACACAAATTTTAAGTTCCAACTCACGCCATTTGCTTCAGGAAGTCTTTCTCAAATCACTTAGTCTGAGAATTTGCTTTTCATCCTTTCTTATTCCTCCCCCCTCAAGGAATTTGGACTTACCACAATACTTATCACACTATGTGATGGGCACCTGTGTGCTACTGGGAAGTTATGAGCAAGTTAAGTCAGAATCTGTGACTTATCTCTATTTCCTTATTGTTTGACACAAGTCCTTGTTGTAAAGACAAAAATCAGCACATGCATGAAAACAAATGCCATAGCAGAGGTGCTACATACCCTGAGAGTTCAAATGAGAGAGAGAAAAATGTTTATTAAGAAACCGGTTAGATGATTTGTAATGGCATGTGAAGATAAGCTTGAAAATGGGCGGATTTTCAACCAGGAGAAACTGGAAGGTGGGGAGAATATTCCATGTGGAGAAAATAGTATAAACACAAAGTTCAGGAACAAAACTGTAGAGCATGTTCAATGGAAAAATGGATCATGCAATAAGGAAGGAGTGTCAGTTACGGGCTGAAAAAAACAGTGGGAAGTTAGTCTGGTTGAGGATGTAGAGCTGAGGATTCTGAAGGCCTGCATGAAGAACCTGCGTTTAATTTGGTAAGCCATGGAGAATTATTGAAGGTGTAGAAAAACTCAAATTTTCCCTCTGAAGGTTTTAGTCTAAGTCTGTTGAAATGAATTGAAAATAGACAAATTAGCAGGGAAAACAAGCATGCAGTTTAATTAAAGTGCATTAGCATGGGAGAATTACAGAAAACTGATAACCCAATAACCCAACAAGGTTTAGATGCTTATATACCCTTCTTCATAGGGGAGCAGGGAAATGGAAACTGTAAGCAATTCTTTTGAGGAGTAATATATGATTATTAGAAAAAATGAATGGACATGAAAGAAAGTAACATGTAAATGATTCTCTTTGGAGTTTAATTGAGTCCAAGAAGCAGATATTGTCCTGTTAAAAAGTCTATTTGTGTGCATTCTTCAGTCTTCTTTTCCTCTCTAGATAATGAAATTTCAAGGAGGGAATAAAAGGCAATTGTGTTCTTTTTGGCCTTTCTAGTCTTAAGATAGATAAAGGAATATCAGACTACAGTCTCTTCCAGTTTCTTCTGAACCTCAAGGGCCTTTAATTTAAAACAATCAGAAGAAGAATAATGGGTCAGCACTGGCTCAGGCCAGTGCTCAGGCCAAACAAGCAGCCTTGTGCCCATATACTGGGCCTGGGAAACACCCCATGGACCATCCGCAGCAGACTCACCTCCAGGCCAGCCAAGCAACTTCCACCTGCATCTCAGGCCTTAGAAGCAGCCCCATAGGCTACTCATTAGGCATGCCACCAGGCTAGAGGAGCAGCATTGTATCTACATCCTGGACCTGAGAAATAGCCTCATAGGCTACCTCTGGCAAACATGCTCCCAGACTGGCTGAGCAGCTGGTACACATTCCCTGGGCCTGAGAAATAGCCCTGTGGGCCACTCCTGGCAGGCATGTCCAGGGTATCCAAGCAACTATGTGTGTGTGTACTTGGCCAGAGTAGCAGTGTCATGGCCCCAACCCCAGCAAGCCACACTCCAAGTTAGCCAACCCACTGTGTGCATGAATGCACTCCTGACTTGAGAAACAGCCCAGCAAAGCTGTTACCACCACTGCAAATTCTCAGCTTGGCCACTGAGACACTTGCAAATGTCACTATTGTGAATTACAGCTGAAGAAACTATACTACTATATCCAAGTAGAACAAAGGCCAACACATCTCAACATATTGATATTCCAAGACCCATTCATGTGAATATGGCTTTCCCTATGAACCCTATTCTATGAAATTGAAAGAGGTAGCCTTTCCACCAGTTGCATAAAAATTAAAGTAGAGACATATTAAACATTGAAAAGGAAGGAAACATGACACCTTCAAAGGAAAACAATAATTTTCTCATAACAGACCCCAATCACAATATATATGAAATGCCAGAAAAAGGATCCAAAAAATAGTCTTCAGGAAACTCAATGAGATACAAGAGAATCCAGATAGACAATCCAATGAAATCAGGAAAATAATTCATGATTTGAGTGAGAAATTGAACAAAGAGATAGACATTATAAAAAAAGAACCAAACAGAAATCCTAGGCCTGAAGAATTCAATGAATCAAATAAAAAATACAATTGAGGGTTTTCACAACAGACTAGACCAAGAGGAAGAAAGAATTACAAAACTTGAAGATAAGTCTTTTGAAATAACACAGGCAGACAATAAATAAATAATAAATATAAGAGAAAAGAAAAAGAAGGAATAAGAATGAAGAAAACCCTCAGGATTTATGGGACACCATTAAAAGAATGAATATTCATATTATGAGTATCTAGAAGGAGAAGAGAAAAGGTGTACAAAACATATTCAATGAAATAACAGCTGAAAACTTCACAAATTTTGGGAGAGAGATGAACATCTAAGTCCAGGAATTTAAAAGAATTCCAAATAGATTCAACCCAAACAAGTCCTCTCAAGGTAAACTATAGTCAAATTGTCAAAAGTAAATGACAAAGAATTCTAAAAGCAGCAAGAGAAAACATCAAATCATATATAAGGGAATCCCCATTAGACTAATAGAGGATTTATCAGCAGAAACCTCATAGACCAGAAGTAAACGGTTTAATATATTTGAAGTACTGAAAGAAAAACTACTGGCAGCCAAGAATATTATACCCAGCAAATGAAAGAGAAATAAAATCTTTTACCAGCAAATACTAAGGGAATTTGTCACTACTAGACCACCTTACAAGAAATGCTCAAGGGATTCTTATGTCTAAAAGTGAAATGATGATCACAACCAACTTTAAAACATTAAAAACTATAAAACTCACCAGTAGACCTGACATACAAAGGAGAAAGAGAGAGGAATAAAACCTCATCACTAGAGAAAACCACCCAACAATAAAATTAAACAAGAGAGGAAGTAAGGAATAAAGGATATATAAAACAAACAAAAAGTTGTCAATAAAATGACAGGAGTAAATCCTCACCTACCAATAATAACCTTGAATGTAAACATTCCCCATTTAAAGATATAGACTGACTGAATGGATTACAAAACAAGACCCAACTATATGCTGTCTACAAGAACTCACTTCACGTAAAGATACACATATACTGAAAGTGAAGGGATGAAAAAAGATATTTTATGCAAACGAAACCAAAAATGAACAGTATCAGCTAGAAAGATATCAGACAAAACAGACTTCAAGTTAAAAATATGTAAAAAGAGACAAAGAAGGGCTTATATAATAAAACCAATTCAGCAAGATAATATCACAAATGTAAATATACATGCACCCAGCACAAGAGCATCCAGTTATATAAAGCAAATGTTGTTTTGGAGAGATAGACTTCAATACAGTAATACTTGGAGACTTCAACACACCGTTCTCAGCAATGGGCAGATCATCTAGATAGACAATCAACCAAGAGACATCAGATTTAAACTGCACTATAACCAAATAGACCTAACATACATTTACAGAACATTTTACCCAACAGCCACAGAATAAACAGTCTTCTCATCAGCAAATGGAACATTCTTCAGTATTAACCATATGTTAGGACACAAAACAAATCTCAAAAATTTTTTTACAATTTGAAATTATATCAAGTATCTCATCTGACCATAAGGAAAAAAAAACTAAACATTAATAACAAGAGAAACAATCAAAACAATTCAAATACATAGTAATTAAACAACATGTTCCTGAATGACCAACAACTGAAGAAATAAACTAATAATAAAATCTAGAAAATGCCTGTAACAAATGAAAACGGAAACACAACATACCAAAACCTATAGGACACAGCAAAAGCAGTATTAAGAGGCAAGTTTATACAAAGAAAAGCCTACAACAGAAACTTAGAAAACTAGAAGGATTTCAAATGACCTAATGATGCATCTCAAGGAATAAGAAAAACAAGAACAAAACAACCCAAAATTAGTAAAAGGAAGGAATTAATGAAAAACAGAGCATAAATAAAGAACATTTAGACTAAAATACCAATACAAAAGATAAACGAGGCTGGGTGCAGTGTGTCATGGCTGTAATTCCAAAACTTTAGGAGGCCGAGGCAAGAGAATAGCTTGAGCCCAGGAGTTTGAGACCAGCGTGGCCAACATAGGGAGACTTTGTCTCTACAAAAAAATTACAAAATAAAAAAATTAGCTAGGCATGGCAGTGTGTGCCTGTAGTCCCACCTACTTGTGATGCCGAGGTGGGAGGATCACTTGACCCAAGGATGTTAAGGTTGCAGTGAGCTGTGATTGTGCCACTGCACTCCAGCCTGGGCAACAAAGTGCAACTGTCTGAAAAAAAAAAAAAATGAAACAAAAAGGTTTTTTTACAAAGATAAAATCAGCACACCATTAGGTAGATTAACTGAGAAATAAAGAAAGACCTAACTAAATAAAACCAGAATGTGACAATGTATACCACAAAAATACAAAGTACAAAGGATTATTAGAGGCTACTATAAACAACTACAAACCAATGAATTCAAAAACCTAGAAGAAATCAATAAGTGCCTGGACAAGTACAACTTACCAACATTGAACCAAGAAGAAATAGAAAACCTGAACAAACCAATAAGTAGTAATAAGATTGAATTAGTAATACTGTCTCCCAGAAAAGAAATTACAGGACCAGATTGCTTCACTTCCAAATTCTACTGAAACTTTAAAGATGAATTCATATAAATTCTTCTCAAACTATTCAAAAAATAGGAACAAAGGGAATTCTTCCTAACTCATTCTGTGAGACCAGTAGAACCCTGATATCAATCAAACAAGGACACACACACACACACACACACACACACACACAGGCACACCCATGAATGCGCAAACACACACAAGAAAACTATAGGCCAGTATCCCTGATGAACAGTTGTACAAATCTTCAAAAAAAAAAAAAAAAAAAAATACTGGCAAACCAAATTCAGCAACACATCAAAAAGATAACACACCATGATTAACTCTGATTTATCACAGGAATACAAGGATGTTTCAATATATGCAAATCAATACATTACATATGTCATATAAATAGAATGAAGGGCAAAAACCATATAATCATCTCAAGAGGTACAAAGCAGCATTTGATAAAATTCAGTATCCCTTCATGATAAAAATTCTCAAGAAATTATATATAGAAGAGTCTCAATACTTTTCTTCTGTATATAAAATAATAAAGGACAGATATGACAAACCCACAGCTAACAGTGGTCTAAATGTGGAAAAGCCGAAAATGTTTTCTTTAAGAACTGGAACAAGACAAGGATGCTCACCCTCTGCACTCTTACTAAGCATAGCGCTAGAAGTCCTAGCCAGAGCAATTAGGCAAGAGAAAGAAATGAAGAGCATCAAAATTGGAAAGAAGGAAGTCAAATTGTTCCTGTTTGCAGATGCCATGATCTCACATATAGAAAAACCTGAAGAGTCTACCAAAAAACTCTTAGAACTGATAAGTTCAGCAAGTTTGCAGGATACAAAATCAATATATAAAAATCAGTAGCACTTTTATAAAGAACAACAAATTAGCTAAAAAAGAAATTAAGAAGGCAATTCCATTTACAATAACTACCAAAAATAAAATTCCTAGGAATAAATTTAACCAAGTAGGTGCAAGACCTCTACAAGGAAAATTACAAAACACTGATGAAATATATTGAAGAGGATACAAACAAAAGGAAAGACATCCCACACTAATGAATTGGAAGAATGGATGTTATTAAAATGACCATGGTACCCAAAATAATTTACAGATTCAGTGCAATCCCTTTCAAAATGCCAAGGACTTTCTTCACAGAAATAGAAAAAAAATAGTCCTAAAATTTATTTGGAACCACAAAAGATCCCAAAGAGCCAAGGCAGTCCTGAGGAAAAGAAGCAAAGCTGGAGGCATCACACTATCAGACTTTGAAATACACTACAAAGTGGTAGTAACCAAAACAGCATAATATTGGCATAAAAACAGACACATAGACCAATGAAACAGAGTTTAATTATCCATGTTTCTAAAGTTAACAAATTGTTACAAAGATGCCAAGAACAGTCTTTCGATAAAGGACAGTCTTTTTAATAAATGGTGCTGGGAAAACTGGGTATCTATATGGAGAAGAATTAAACTAGACTTCTACCTCTTATCCTATTAAAAGATCAATTCAAAATGGATCAAAGACCTAAATATAAGACCTGAAACTGTAAAACTACTAGAAGAAAACATAGAGGAAACACTTCAGGACAGTGGCCTGGGAAACGATTTTATGAATAATACCTCAAAAGCATAGGCAAGAAAAGCAAAAATAAACTAATGGAATCAAATGATAAAGCTTCTGCACAACAAAATCAACAGAGTGAAAAGCTGACCTAAAGAATGGGAGAAAATATTTTCGAACTGTTCACCTGATGGGGGATTAATATCTAGAATTTACAAGGAACTCAAATAACAGCAAAAAAGGAAATGATTCAATTTTTTAAAAAGGGCAATTATCTTAGCAGATATTCCTGAAAAGAAGACATCCAAATACCCAACAAATATATGAAAAAAATGTGTTCAGCATCACTAATCATCAGGGAATTGCAAACCAAAGTACAATGAGGTATCTCATCTCAGTTATTATGGCTACTATAAAAAAGACAAACTGTTAGACTAAGCAGTTAGGCAGACCTAAGCAGGGCAGGAAGAAACACCCCCTCCTCCACCCCTGCCACACCACCCACCCAGGAATGTCAGGTGATCATCAGGTTATGGTCAGGTTGTAAACTGTCTCTCTAAAGTGACAATTTGTCACAGCCAGCACCAGAGAAGACAGTGTCCCAATAGACACAAAATACCTGGAGCTGGTGATAAACAGTTTCCCCATAAAATCTCAGTAGTTGGGTGACAGGGCTCAAGCATGCACACTAAAAGGCAAAATGGTGGCATTTAACCAGTATAAGACTTTCCTCTAGGAACGCTTGACAGGTAAGGGAAAAATGCCTCAAATGAGCACGTGCACAACTTCAGTAAACACTGCACATGCAGCCCCTTCCAAATGCTGGCAGGCCACCGCACATACAGACAACCTGCTCCAAGGGAAGAATCAAGGGAGATGAAATGCAAACTCCGGAACCATACCAATGTATAAAACGCCAAGTCAAGGGCTGGATGGGGCACTGGGATCTCTCAAGTCGCACGTTTGGCCCTCTTCCAAGTGTACTTTGCTTCCTTTCTTTCCTATTCTAAAACTTCTAAATATACTTTCACTCCAGCTCTACAACTTGCCTTGGTCTCTCCCTCTGTCTTAAACTTTCTTCTGCCCCTCAGTGGAATTCTTTTCTCCGAGGAGGCAAGGATGCAGTTGCTGCAGACCTGTACGAATTTGCCTCTGGTAACAAAACAATAACAAATGCTGGTTAGGCTGCAGAGAAAAGAGAATTTGTATATGCTATTGATGGGTATATAAACTAGCACAACTACTGTGGAGAATTGCATGGTAATTCCTCAAAAAATTACAAATAGAACTATAATATGATCCAGCAATCCCACCACTGGGCATTTATCCAAAGGAAAGAAAAATCAGTATATTGAACAGACATCTGCACTCCCAGGTTTATTGCAACACTATTCACAATAGCCAAGATATGGAATCAACCTAGGTGTCCAACAACAGACAAATGGATAAAGAAAATGTGTTATACACAATGGATTACTGTTCAGCTATAAAGAGGAATGAAATCCTGTTATTCATGGTAACATGAATGGAAATGGAGGACATTATGTTAAGCGGAATAAGCCAGGAACAGAAAGCTAAACACTACATGTTGTCGTTCATATGTGGAAGCAAAAAAATAAGTTGATCTTGTAGTATTAAAATTAACAGAGGCTACTGGCAGCTGGGAAAGGTATGGGGAAAGGAACGATAGAAAGAGAATTGTGGAAAGATATGAAGTTACACCAAGATTGAAAGAATAAGTTCTAGGGTTCTAAAGTACTGTAGGATGACTGTAGTTAATATACTATACAGTTCCAGATAGCTAGAAGGAGGACACTGAATGTTTCCAAGGCAAAGAAATGATAAATGTTTGAATGATGGATTTGCTAATTTCCCTGATGTGATCACTGTGCATGGAAACACTATGTACTCCATAAATACATACAATTATTATGCATCAATTTTAAAAAGATAAAATAAAGAATAAACACACAATTGTGCCATATTTTGGGGTGAAATTCCCTGGGATCTTTGAAAGGTTTTTGAGGCAGGGAATTATAAATTTAGATCTAAGTTTTAGGATTATTCTGACAGGAGAATGAAAGAGGCTGTTCTAAGGAAAGAGATTTTTACAAAAAAAAAAAATAGAAGATATAAACTAAGGAGTTGTAGGGTGTAAATAGAAGGTGATAAATTTAAGAGATAAAATATAGCTAGAAATTTTACAGCAGTTATATATTAGCTGCATTTTTAAATCTTCAAATTAATAGTAAGCAAACAAGTCAAACAACAGAACAGCAAACTTATGTACATGCTTGTCCTTCAAATCATCTTCCTCTCTTTTTCTGTCTCTGTTTCTTTCCCTCTTCCTTTCTTTTAATTTTGATAAACGTTTAGCTCTGCATCAGAAATGAAACATTCTTTCTCTAGTACAGGAGTGATAGTAATAGTCCATATCACTCTGTTTACTTTCAATATTTCTGCCAAATAACCTTTTCATATTTTTATTAGTTTTTTTATTTCTTATTAACAGAGGGTTTTTATATTAAAAGTGGTGTATATATAGCCATTGTGTTTTGCATGTTCCAAATACTGTGGGATAAATTTTTCCATCAGCTCTTTAAAAGTATTATGTGAAATAATATATCATTATATACTGGTGAATCTAAAAATAAGTTGGTAAAAAAAAATCAGAATTATGTAACCAACCCCAGGTTATAAAAGCCAGATGACATAAGTAGTAATTCTCTGGTAGCATACCATGTAATTACAAACAAACTCTCCCTTGATTTGATCATAAGCTGGCTCTTCAAAGCAAATTTATATGCTTTGTTTAAATTTTTTTAAAATTGTACTTAAAGTTCTGGGATACATGTGTGGTTGTGCAGGTTTGTAACATAGGTATACACGTGCCATGGTGGTTTGCTGCACCCATCGACTCATCATCTACATTAGGTATTTCTCCTAATCCTATCCCTCCACTAGCCCCCCACCCCATGACAGGCCCCACTGTGTGATGTTCCCCTCCCTGTGTCCATGTGTTCTCATTGTTCAACTCTCACTTATGAGTGAGAACATGCGGTGTTCGGTTTTCTGTTCCTGTGTTAGTTTGCTGAGAATGATGGTTTCCAGCTTCATCCATGTCCCTGCAAAGGACATGAACTCATCCTTTTTTATGGCTGCGTGGTATTTCATGGTGTATATGTGCCACATTTTCTTTATCCAGTCTATCATTGATGGACATTTGGGTTGGTTCCAAGTCTTTGCTATTGTGAACAGTGCCACAGTAAACATACATGTGCATGTGTCTTTATAATAGAGTGATTTATAGTCCTTTGGGTATATACCCAGTAATGGGATTGCTGGGTCAAATGGTATTTCTGGTTCTAGATCCTTGAGAAATCGCCACTGTCTTCCACAATGGTTGAACTAATTTACACTCCCACCAACAGTATAAAAGCGTTCTTATTTCTCCACATCCTCTCCAGCATCTGTTGTTTCCTGACTTTTTTAATGATCACCATTCTAACTGGCATGAGATGGTGTCTCATTGTGGTTTTGATTTGCATTTCTCTAATGACCAGTGATGATGAGCTTTTTTTCATGTTTGTTGGCCACATAAATGTCTTCTTTTGAGAAGCGTCTCTTCATCTGTTCATATCCTTCATCCACTTTTTGATGGGGTTGTTTGTTTTTTTCTTGTAAATTTGTCTAAGTTCCTTGTAGATTCTGGATATTAGCCCTTTGACAGATGGATAGATTGCAAAAATTTTCCCCCATTCTGTAGGTTGCCTGTTCACTCTGATGATAGTTTCTTTTGCTGTGCAGAAGCTCTTTAGTTTGATTAGAACCCATTTGTCAGTTTTGGTTTTTGCTGTCATTGGTTTTAATTTTGTAATGAGTAGGTCACCTCTGAATTACAAAAATCCTAAGCAAGATGTGTTCTATTTCAATTCTCATCACATGGTATCTTTAGTTTGGAGACAATCAACATAGATAGGCTGTCTTTCACAATACTTTCTCTTGTCATTTACTATTTTAATTTTTCAAGTTTAGGGTTATGGAGAGCTCACAGGCAGCTCATGGATAAATTTATGATGTCATAGTATCACATGAAGTTTGGGGTTAAAGCTACACATGAACTAAAAGAACTTTAATAAACCATGAATACCTGAAACCTTTACACAAAGCACACAACACTGGATAAACAAATAAACAACTAAAGCCTGTTGGTACTTGGCGGCAGTTTAATTTCTATCAGCTTATCTTTATTTCCATAGTGGAAAGACAATGAGAATCGTCACAGCGTATGTCCTGGTTTAAGCCTTCCCCAGCTTTGTTTTCTCTGTGAATTCTTCTTTATTTTGCCTACCTTGGATCTATATTAATACTTATAAAAATATTTATTATCCTATGTATCCTATTGTATTGAAATGATTTTTCTACTATTTTCCCTCAAAAACAAAGCCATTTTCTTTCATCTTCATATACCTCTATGCCTTGAACAATGCAGAGCCGAGCATATAGTAGGCCCTCTATTAATGCTGGTTGAAATGAACTAGTGGGCACTCACATTGAATTTTTGCTGTATCACATGTATGCATGTGTAAAACACAGCCACTTTTGTAGCCCATTTATGCACATTTTCTAGAGAAGAAATATTGACCTTTTCATTATGAAACCACAAGAGCTCGTTAGCAGATGAAGGACACTTAAAATACAAAACACAATGTGAAGTGTGGCAATAAACAGACATCATTTTCTTAATGCGTAGCTTAGGTGCAGAATTTTTGAGGTTAACACTAGATTCCTTTTATTGCATATGGATCAAATGTCAATGGGCAGGAAATGTGCCAATATTTTTAAAAATGCAATTAAAACATAATTATGTTAAATTGCTACAGCAAGCTAATGCTAGATAAATGTGAAAGTTTCAGCCCAATATTAGCCTATCAAAGGATAGGGCCTAATGTGAGGGCAATCCTGAGGGCTGTGCTTTTAATTACAATAGATTGTGGTGAAGGACTGTTTCTCAATTAGCAAGACAAAAGTGTAACTCTTCTCAACAGGGATGTTTACTATAAAGCCATAGAAGAAACCCAAGTAATGAATTGGACAGTTAATTCAATTAATGCACACATGCTGAAAAGATGAGTAGCCATAAGGTAAGATGAAGTGTATAAAGATACCACCTCCTAAATGGGTTTTGAGGTTTCCAGTAGGTAATACAGTAGATAATATGTCCCCTACAATTTAAGCCAGCAGCATAACTGATCATCCTATTCCGAAGGCAACCATGTTATCCAATTGATATCATTCACAAGGAGACTAGAGAGGAAAAGATCCTTCTGGGTACAGCTTCTATATGAAACATAGTTTGTGTGGGACATACTCATTCACTTAAGGCTAGTATTCAAATCACCATCCTTAATTATAATTGTTGGCTGCAATGAATAATCTGTGGATGGTTTTGAGTTGCTGCCAAAGATAATATATCTCCGGGAGTAGAGGGGGGAGGAAAAATAAGCTTTATGGGAAGAGAAGCTCTTTTCCCATAAATGATGAATCAATCCATTATATTTGCGATAATCAATGCCCTGGATCCTCTTCATGTCAAGGTTGGGGAAGGGAAAACCTTAGTGAAGTAGCCAATCATTATTAATTCATTCATTGCACTATTATTAATCATGAGGAGCCAATGTGACATTAATGTGACTATAATGTAGGCTTCAATAAGAATTTCACTCTAGAATAGAAACATGGTATAGATTTTGTTTTCTGTCTTAGTTACCCAACAAGTACTTATTAAAGATTTTAAGGGAAGAAGGGAACATTTTACATGCTTTATACTTGGGTATGGAACCAAAGGGAATTATATTGAGGGCTTACTTGTAAATTTCCTGTTTGGCCCAAGGGTTGTCTGAGAGACAGTCAGCACTTCTGATGGCAAAATGTTCTTCCAGGAAATATGTATCCCTGAGGCTGCTAGGACAGGGGTGGCAGCAGAGGCAGAGGTTTCTGGGAAGGGAATCTCTAATGGTGCCTGTCGTTTCTTAAAAGAAATTTGAGGGAGATAGATGAACAAGTCAATCCATAAAGCCTGACTACTGATCTTGAATTTGAGAATTTTTCTGAAATGGCCTTAATCCAATCTTTTCAAATGTAATGAGGACTCACTTCTGAAGGCTTTGAGGCAAACGCCATCTCAATTCAACAGATCCAGTGCTTCAACTATCAAGGGAAAAGTGCTCAGTGTCCATTCCTGCTGCTGTGGCCCCAGTTCAGGACACCATCTTGCTGCAACAACCCAACAGCTGGGTAATCTGGCAAGTGCTTGAGGCTACAGAAGCCAACAAGTTCCCCATGATTCTCCCTTCATGTATACTGTCAACTCAACTCTTGCTGTTCATGTCACACCAAGCAGCTCAGAATTCAGAATTCCTCTTGAGAACCACTTTGTTTCTCATTTCCCTGCCTTGTTTATGTCAACTTCTCCGCTAGCATCTCCTTCCTCTGCACCCTTAGACAAGCTTTCCTCTTGTGCTTTAAAGTTTAAGTCAAGCATCACTTCTTTCAGGAAGCCCTTCCTATCATTCAGTTCTGTACTCTCTGAAGTTTCTGGACACATATCTATTGAAATGGTTCCCACACAGTTCAAATGACCATTTTGTCTTTCTCCCACCAAACCATGAATTTCTCAGCACTTAATAATATTTCTATTTCATCTTTGTATCCTTAGCACTTAGTTGAATATCAGCCACATATTAGAGAATGAAAAAATGTTAAATGTATAAAAAACTGAACACATGAACAAATATCCTAGCAGCATATTTGAATGTAGGCCTTATTTTAAATTCTCTTTGGTTTTAGTAGGCTTATCAGTAGCACCTACTTAATTTTTCTTAGTATACTTATATAATTTCTTGGCTGTTTTACAATGTATTCATCCTTTTTTTTCCTTGTTAATCACCAATGTTGTCATTTTATGATTCAGTGAATCCTCTGCTGCCCAGCCTAAGGATATACTACCATTAATTTTATCTTTCCCAAAAAAGTATTTCTTCTGTTGATTATGTTTGCATATATTTGGAAAAAAAAACTCTGCTGTTGTAGCTTACTGTCATAATCCATGATTTCTCCATGTCTAAAACTGAAAAGCTAATAATAATTAAGTCTACATCTTGGGATTTGAAATGACATGATAGGTAGAAGATGTTTTCATAAAGCTGTGCTAATAAATGTCAGGCCTCTTCATTTTTTGTGTCTCATACAGATTTTGATATACCTTGGAGTGAAGATAGGGATAAAATACTTTTCTCCTCTGGGTCAGTGGTCTTCTAACTTCCAAGTATATATGCATCTGACTTACTACAACTTATTTTTCATGGATCTTCTTCAAGCTCCTCAAATTTGATATGTCTAAACAAAGCTGGAAATCTTCAAACATATTTCTCCCTTTCCCTTTGTAAGTCAATCATACTAGCACTCTCAGTGGCTGAAGGCTAGAAACCATGTGGTCATCAGTGATGGCTTCCTTTCAGTCCCTTATTTGGTCAGTCACCTAGTGCCATCACTTCTACCTCCAAATAATCTCTTCAGCATTCCTCTTCTTTCACACCTCTAGGGCCTCTCTCTTAGGCGCTTATCATCTTGTGTTCAGCTTGTGTGGAAGCTCCAACTGGCCTCCTGCCTTCCAGGCTCTCCTCCCTCCAGTATGTCCTGTCCTCCCTGTTCTAAAACAAGTATTTAATCATATAAACCCTCTGCTCAACAGCCTGAAATGATACTTTATTCTTTATAGGACTAAGTTTGTAGTTCTTAGGCTGGAACATAAGGCCTTTTCTAATCTGTCCCCTAAAGACACTTCCATCTTTACTTCCTGTGTTGGAAACATGTTCTTTTTCCTCTGGTCACACACAGGGTTAGAACAGAGTACATTTGTACTGATGATGGCCTGGGAAGGTAGGGAAAAATACCTGTAAAAGGCCAATGGTTAGGCTGGGATTTTATGTATGTCATCTCCTTTCACCCTCACAAGAACTCCCTGAGGAGGTTGTAAGTACCCCTATTTCAAAAAGAGAATAACAAAAACAGTAAAGCTTGGTCTAAAGGTGTTCCATGCCTAATGGTGGAATAGGCATTCAAATTGAGATCTATCTGCCTCAAAGATCTTACGGTGTTTCTCAAAAGTGTTGTTTATTCACACTGTGTGCTCTTTCAAGGGGAGTTTTTTTCTTTCTGAAACACTCTTGTCTCCTCTAATCTATTCCACCTGGTAATCTTTCTGCTTGGTTTTTGTTGCCCAAATTTGATACAATTTCTTTTATGAAATTTGTTCTGTCTCCTTTTCTCTCTTAATGCTTCACACATTAGCCTCTATTGCTTATTACATCTAATTGCAATCATAATTACCAAACTGTGAAGCCTTCAAATGGCAAAGAGAGTATTTTACACATATTTGTAATCCCAGCACTTTATATAATGTCTGGCACATAATAGGAGTTTTAAACATACTTGTTAAGAGATTGATTGAATTAATGTATTTCTAGAATGAGAGTATTAGGTATATACTTTCTTAGAAAATTCAGGTGTAAAATACACGTTTTACTCATCATCATTTTAAATCAAATTTTTAAGCAAATTACTCCAAATATCCATCCTACTGAGCTGATGGTAAATTTAATGTTGGGAGATCTCAAATCTGGGAAACTTATGTGATGCTCAAAAAATGGCAACCAGGGTAAGGGCCTGGGTTTTAATTCCACTATGTTCACCCTACACTTTTCTATTATCCAACCTACATGCCCTCATGGTCAGGTGGTTCTACGGTTTGTGTCAAGGGGATCTTTGCTGAGGCAGAGAGACTAACGCTAGGTCCTGTGTTCTTTCTTTTTCTTCCTTTTCTTTCTTTTTTTTGAGACAGAGTCTTGCTCTGTTCCCCAGTCTGGAGTGCAGTGGTGTGATTTCGGCTCACTGCAATCTCTGCCTCCTGGGTTCCAGCAATTCTCCTGCCTCAGCTTCCTGAGTAGCTGGGATTACTCACCACTCACCACCACGCCCAGCTAATTTTTGTAGTTTTAATAGAGATGGTGGTTCACCATGTTGGCCAGGCTGGTCTCGAACTCCTGACCTCAAGTGATTCACCTGCTTGGCCTCCCAAAGTGCTGGGATTATGGGCATGAACCACCACACCCAGAATATCCTCACTCCTTGCTACTACTTTCACAGCCTGCTTTCCTTCCCATTATAGCTAGAACTTGCCTCTGTCCTTCACCCTAGCATAATCCTTTCCCGGAGTTAATGAATACAAGCTGTCATAGAAGAAAAGCAGGAGAGAAGTTTTGTTTAGCTGATCTCTGCTTTAGGTTCTGGAACACAACTGCAATGGAGAGAAGTAAACACAAAGATCTTAGCTAGTTTTTTGTTTGTTTGTTTGTTTGTTTTAATGAGAGAAAAGCAATAATACAGAGAATAAAAGTCTAACAGTGCTTATTCTTTATGATCCTTGTCAACTATGAATACAAAACACAAGTTAATATCTTAATAAGTTATAACCATCTAGACACTTGTTTTGGATACCACCTAGTACACTTTTTGGGAGTCGAATGGCAGTACAATATAGTAGTTGAAGCATGAATTCAGGAGCCAGGTTGCCTTGGGTTCAAATCCCAGTTCCATTACTTAATTGCTTATCTCTCTTTGTCTTTGTTTTCTATCTACAACATGAGAATAATGGTAGCAGCTTCTTCATAAGATTGTGTGATTACTAAATTAGTTGAGTATGCAAAGTGCTTAGAACAATGCCTGGCACATAGAGAGTTTCATATACTGGTTAACTAATACCGTTGACCCTTGACTAATGCAGGGGTTATGGACACCAAACCCCATGCAGTAGAAATTTGTGTGCAATTTTGACTTCCCTAAATCTTAACTACTAATAGCCTACTGTTGACCAGAAGCCTTACTGATAACATAAACAGTTAATTAACACATATTTTGTATGCTGTATGTATTATATATGGTATTCTTACAGTAAAGCTAGAGAAAAGAAAATGTTATTAAGAAAATCATAAGAAAGAGAAAATATATTTATTATTCATTAAGGGGAAATAGATCATCATGAAGGTTTTCATCTCTGTGGTCTTCACGTTGAGTAGGCTGATGAGGAGGAGGAAGCAGGGATTGGTCTTGTTGCAGGGGTGGCAGAAGCGTAACAGGTGGAGGAAGTGGAAGAGGAGGAAGGAGAGGCAGGTATACTCTGTGTAACTTTTATTTTTAAAAAATCCAAGTACAAGTGGACCTGCAGATTTCAAACCTGTGATCTTCAAGGGTTAACTAAAATTCTATGAACTGTGATCTTCAAGGGTTAACTAAAATTCTATGAACTGTGCTCTTTAGATTTCTAATCCAATATTTTGGCTTGATCTCTTTGTGAATGACTTATACACCCAGATTTTTTTTTAATCTGTGATCGCTCCTAAATACTCATTCCAAATTTCTAAATGGATGGTGAATAATGTTGTTAGATATCTTCTGACATTAAAACTCCCATGTTCAAAACCAAAGCTATCATTCCATCCAGATACCCCTATTTCATTAACTTTGTTTCCTTCTTCTCTGTGGCCCTCACAGCAAGTCAATAAGTCCTGTTGTATCTTCACTTATCTTCCTTTGCACTACCACCATGCTAGCTGTTCCAGACCTTATTAGCTAAGTCTGGACAAACAAAGTAGCACATGAATTGCTTCAAATTAGAAAGTATTTTAAATGGAATAAAAATGAAAACATGATTTTATCAAAATTTATAGGTGTCACTTAAGCAGTATTGGGAAGAGGAATGTATAGCACTAAATGCCTACATTCTAAAAGAAGAAAGCACTCAAGTCAATGACTACATATACTACTCTAAGAAAACAGGGAAAAAGAAAGAAAATTAAGCTGAAGTAAGAAGAAAAAAGAAATCATAAAGGCTAAATAAGAAGTCAAATAGAAAATAACAATAGAGAAAATTAATAAAACCAAAATCTCTAACTGTAGGATCAATAAAATTGATAAACCTTGAGTTAGACACATCAAGAACAAAAAAGAGAAGAAAAAGTTACCAGTATCAAGTGTGAGAGAGGTGTCTTCATTACAGATTTGACAGATATTAAAAGGATAAAAAGATATCATGAACAATTCTATGCCAAAAATTTGACAACTTAAAGGAAATAGACAAATTTCTTGAAAAACACAAATGATCAAAGCTCATACAAGAAAAAATGGATAACCTGAATAGCTATATACCTGTAAAGAAATTGTATTTTCTCTTAAAAAGAACCCTTCCCTCAAGAGAACACTGTGTCCAAATGGCTTCACTGGTGAATTCTACCAAGTATTTAAGAAAGAGAAAATACCATTTTTATACAAACTCTTCCAGAAAATTGAAGGACATTGAATACTTTTCAACTTATTCCATGACTCCAGCACTGCCCTAATATCAAAACCAGAAAAAGACATTATGTGAAAAAAACTCTAGATACCAATATTTCACATTTATATAACGTGTTTAGAATCACATAGATTTAAACTATACATACATATTAAAATGTTCTGTCACTATTTTAATAATTTGAATCCAATAGTATATAAAGAAGATAATTCAAAATATCTAGTATGACTTAGTTCAGGAATGTAGGAGTAGATTAACAATAAAAAATCAAGACTGAGTGCAGTGGTTCACACCTAAAATCCCAGCACTTTGGGAGGCCAAAGCAGGAGGATGGCTTCAGCCGAGGAGTTCGAGATCGGCCTTGGCAATGTAGCAAGACCCCACCTCTACAAAATAATAGTAATCATAATAATAATGATAAAAACTAGTTGAGTGGGGTAGCACATGCCCATCGTCCCAGCTACTCAAGAGGCTGAGGTGGGAAAATCACTTGAGCCCAGGAGGTTGAGGCCTGGGTGACAGAGCAAGATCTTGTCTCAAAAAACAAAACAAAATTTAAAAAATCAATATAATTCACCATATTAGCAAATTGACTGTCTTAGTCCATTTGGGATGCTATAACAAAACACCATAAACTAGAAATTGATTTCTCACAGTTCTGAAGGCTGTAAAGTCCCAGATCAGGGTGACAGCTTTGGCCACATGAGGGCCTACTCATAAATAGCCCCTCTTGCTGTGTCTTCACATGTTGGAAATAACTAGCTAGCTTTCTGGGTGTCTATTTTATAAGGATATAAATTCCATTTATAATAACCTCCCACAGAGCCCACTTCCTAACACCATCATCTTGGGGATTAGGATTTTTAACATACAAGTTTTGTGGGGGAAATGAACATTCAGACCATAACACAGACTAAAAATTAAAAACAAGATGGTAACCTCATTAGACAGAAAAAGCATTTGATAAAAGCTAACAGCCATTCATTAAAAAAAAAAAAAAAAACAACTCTCATCAAACTAGGAGGAGAAAGGATCTTTCTCAAACTGACAAAGGACATCTACAAAAACCTACAGCTAATGTCATACTTAATGGTGAGAAGCTACATGCTTTTCTCCCAAGTCCAAGAACAAGACAAGGATGTCCCTACCACTTCTATTAAACATTAGGCAAGAAAAAGAAATAAAAAGCATCAAGAGTGGAAAGCTAGATGTAAAACTGTCTTTATTCACAGATGACATGACTATGTAGACAATCCAATGAAATCTATTAAAAAGCTATAACTAAAAATGGATTTAGTGAAGTTACTATTTACAAGATTAATATGCAAAAATCACATGTATTCAACATCTTTGCAACTAAAATTGAATGTTTGAATTTTTAAAATACCATAATTCAAAAATATTGATGTTATTTACAATAACATGGAGAACATGAAATATTTCGGAATTTTTGGAATAACTGACAAAAGACATGTATGACTTGTAGTCTGAAAATTACAAAACACTGCAGAGACAAATTAAAGATGACCTAAATAATTAGAGAAATATACCTTATTCAAGAATAGGAAGATTCAGCAACTTGAGGTGTCAGTTATCCCCAAATCTATCCATAGATTTTTCGGAGGAGGATGATTATATTCACTATTTTTACCAGGGTGCTTATTTTATAAGTATGCACATATGTCAAAATTTATCAAATATGTGAGTTTTTTTGTATGTCAATTGTACTTTAATACAGCTGTTTAAAAAACAAACAAACAAACAAACAAAACCTCCTTGATAGCTCTTCATAGCTTTCATGTGATAAAGTTGCATGTTTTTAATGGAAAAGCAAGGGCTTTAAGATTTTCCTATCCACTTAATTACTTCGGGAAAATCATTTCACCTCTGTTGAGTGTGGATTCCTCCATCGAACAGGAACAACAAAGTTTGGCTAAAATGGTTGTTGTTAGAAATAATAAAACATTTTATTTAAAGTGGCTAGGATAGTGCCTGTCACCTTGTATATGAAATGCCTTAAACTGGAGGTAAGAAAATATTAGCTGTTGCCTTAGAGATTATTCACTATTTAAAAGGAAGAGAGTAGCACATAAAAGAACTATTTCCCTTAGTTCACATTTTGCTTAGGGCTTATCCTGAGTTGATGTCACAAAATAATTTATAGAACCTTACGTCATACAATTTAAAATCTTACAGATGTTCACAATGCACATTATGATTTGTTACCATTACCTGAATTTTGCTATATTTTTGTTTGCAAAACTTCATTTATACAATCACAGCCTTACTATATTGAGAGGTAACTCTGTTTCCATTGACTTTTTAAAAATTAATGAATTTCAACCTAAAGCAAATATTGATAAACCATATATGCCATTTGAAATGTACAGTTTTCTTTCCTCCAAAGCAAATGCAGCAAAAACTTACATTTATCTATGAACTTTAGTAGTGAGTGTTACTAGCTTTATGACCATGGGCAAGTCAATAACATTTCTAGATACAAGTTTCTTAGTTTTTATACAGTAAGGTCTGGATCACATGACTTCCAAGATCATTGCCTGCTTCAAAATTGTATTGCTGAAATAGTATATAATTATTTGAATTTTTTCAGTGCTATCAAGTAAACAGTCTTCGATATTTCAAAGCATGTTGTTGAATATTTAGAATAATTATATAACTATTGTTAGCATATATGTATGTCTTAACATAACACCATGATTGTAAATGTATAGAGATTTTTATTGGATAATTTATATCAGCAGAGAATTCAGTTTTCAAATTTGTAGAAAGAACTGATTAGAACTAATTGTATAACATTTAAAGAATACCACTCTAAAATAAATGTCAGTGAAAGGAGCATGAGTTGGATCGTTAATTATTACCTTAAAGTTTTTATTTTATCAGTGTGCACAAAGACTTCATTTTTCTGATTTGGTATACATGGAATATTTACTTAGAATACTCAGTTTCATTCTATTTTAGAAGATGATAGGATAAAAATGTACTCATATTGTACCTGGACTTCTCAGTAGGCCATATTTTATTTTGGGTTACAAAACAGAAAAAGGAAAGAGAATATAGGCAAGTAGGATTTATTCGTATAAGTGTTTGTGCACATGTGCACATGTGGGTGCTATTGCTAAGTCTTAAAAAATCATAATAAATAGTAGGCAGTTTTGTTGTTTATTTGCCTCAGTATTAAAACTGTACCTTTAAACAATAAAAGTACTATTCTTTGTCTACTTGCCTAATTCATGTTTGTATACATGTTTGTAAATCCATACAAATATGCTTTGCTGAATGCAATATTGTAGAATTCACAATAGAAAATTTAAACTTAATTGTGTCTTTAATTTCTTAAGAATCAGATGAGGGATAATGAACTCATGTATTAGTAAATAAAAATACTCATGCACATTTATATATGCACATTTGTGTGTAAATGTATGTGTGTGTATACATACATACAGAGAGAAAGAGAATGGGAGAGAAGGAGAGAGAGAGAGAGAGAGAGAGAGGTACACACAGATGTATACATAAGAATTTAAGAATATGTTAAAAGAAACTGGTCAAAATCACAATAGAAGTTGAAGACAGCACTCACAAAATCTGCAAACTTCTAGACGATACCCAGAATAACTTTTTTTAGAAAGGAAAAAATAATTATAAAATATATTGTGTTAATAAATCAGAAAAGGCGCTTGAAATAATCTCATAAAATGTTATAGCTTAAATAATGCCCTTCATCAGTATTCTTTGTTTAACATTTTATGTTTATTGATAAATGAAGATGCATTTAAATAATTCAAAGAAAACATTAGCTGCAAGCAAGGAATTAATAATTGATAGGACTGGAAGGACTCTTTTCACTTGGGAAATAGATAATATTAGCTTAATGTGGGGCTGTAGGAACAGAGGAAATGTAATGGATCTGCTTGCTTTAAACTGATGATGGTTATTGTGGTCTAAAAGTTGCTACAAAGGCAAAAGTGGGACAGCTCCGCAAGTGCAATAGATTTCACTCATAGGAGCTGACAGTGCACATTGTGGTCTGATGTGCCAGATTTATACATGGGAGGAGACCTAGTGATTATGATATAGACTAAAGAGATGAAAAATAATAATAGATGCAATTTAACTATAATTGGAAAATGATAAGAAAAATCCTTTGAACGTACCAAGAGGATAAAAATAAAGAGATTTTACTTTTCTCCTTCCTTGTACTTGAGGACAGAGGCCAGTGAGAACATGGCTACCTTGCTTTTGACAAGAAACACCCCTCGTGAGGTTGTAGCTATATTCTCACTGCAGTTTAGTCAGCAGCTCCAGCTGCATGTGTGACAAAGCCAACACCTTCAGGGAGTCATGAGGGATGAACACGCCCAGATAGAAGAGACACACACGTTGGCTATTTTGATCTCACCTGTATTTGTCCTTCTCCAAATATTAGAGAAAATTGAGTTATGCACATCTGGGAGTTCCAGAGGTCATTGATTTTGTCCTGCTTTCTCAGTCTCCTTCTCCTGTCCCCTCACTCCCAAGGCAAGAGCGTTATTCTTGAGAGTGCCCAGGGAAAGTTCAAACTGCTCCCTAGTAAATGCATCTTTGCCATTGGGAAGGACTCTATAATTTCTAATCTGGCATAATTTAAATATATGTCTTTAATAGTTATATTTAATTCATCCTGGTCAAAATGAACCTCTAACTACTAATAGCCATTTCATAAATCATCTCTCAAATTTGTCACTTTTGCCTTAGAAACATTAATTTTCAAAACTCTAGAAGTGGATTAGTTTCAGAAAAATTACCTCTTTATAAAAATTTCAGCCACTTGCAAAGTCTACAGATTCTACATCTTACCCTCCTGGGCTGATGTGAAATCTTAAATTCTTGTATACATTCCACTCAAAGGAAACAATAATGTGTCTCACCATTTCTGTTTTAAATTGTGTTCTTAAATATTATTAATTTTTTATTGTGGCAAAATAATATAAAACTTACCATCTTAATCATTTTAAGTGTACTGTTCATAATGTTGTACAACCATCACCATCTATCTCCATAACTCTTTTCACCTCATAAAACTAAAACTCTATACTCATTATACAGTAACTCCCCACTACGCTCACCACCGAGCCCCTGGCAACCACCATTTGGCTTTCTGTCTCTAGGATTTTGACTACTCTAAGTACCTTATATAAGTGGAGTCATATAATATTTGTCTTTTCATGTCTGGCTTATTTCACTAAGCATAATGTCATCAAGACTTATCTGTGTTGTAGCATGTGTCTGCATTTCCTACTTTTTTAAGGTCGAATAATATTCCACTGTATGTCTATAACATATTGTATTACTCTGTTCTCATACTGCTAATAAAGACATACCCAAGACTGGGTAATTTATAAAGAAAAGGGGTTTAATTGGCTCACAGTTCCACAGGGCTGGGGAGGCCTCAGGAAATTTGCAATAATGGCAGAAGGAGAAGCAAACACGTCCTTTTTCACATGGCAGCAGAAAGAAGGATGAGCAAAAGGGGGAATAACCCCTTATAAAACCATCAGATCTTGTGGGAACTCAGTATCACGAGAACAGCATGAGGGTCACAACCTGCATGATTAAATTACCTTCCACTGGGTCCTTCCCACTTGTGGGGATTACAAGAACTACAATTTAACATGAGATTTGGGTGGGGACACAGCCAAACCATATCACATATTGTGTGTATCCATTCACTCACTGATGGCTATTTGGGTCATCATTTATTTTGGTTAAATATTACAGGTCAAGTCCTTCTGCTCTCACCCCAGCTCTTCACACAAAACTCACGAGAGAGCACATACAACAAGAGAAAAAAAAATCTCTATTTTTCCCAAGTTTGTGTTCCCTTATTTGAAGAAAAAAGAACTAAAATGGAGTCATGGTATCAAAGGCCTCCTGAGATGCAGGCAGGGAAAATAAACAGGTGTGGCGAGCTAGGTGGAGGGGGAAAACCGAAGTGAAGAAAATGTGACCAACTATGGTACTTACGAGCTCTAGATCATTGTTGAAATGCAAAAATGTGAATTAGGCATTGCCATAGATTCAATTTTCAAGAGAAACCAGAAATATGGTTCTTATTTTGTGTGTGGCATTTCACAAGCTTTAAATGTCAGACCAAATTCAAAGAAACAAGTTTTGCTTGAATTAATCCATGTTGTACAGGCCAAATAAATGTGTCTATATGACCATAGGGCAGGGGAGTGACTCTATCCAGAAACCCTGAGTGCATCCTGAGCTCCCCGCTTGCCCTCCCCACAAATGCATGAACTGACTTCCACTATGAAGTCCCTCATTCACCTAATATCATTTTGATCATTCCTTTTACTTTGGAAGTCACTCTTCACATAGTCACTAGTATTTTGCTATTTAGAGCTTAATGAAACTTTGCATTTTTAAAAGTATTCTTAAAATTAACTTTTTAACTGATCAAGAAAAACATGGATTATTGTAAAAACTATAGAAATTGCCCATAATTTCACCACCTCAAAGCAATTAGTGTTACTAGTTTAATGTATTGCATTCTCTTTTATTTTCCTATCCATGTAAATTTTATATTGGATAGTAACTAAAATCATAGTGTATATTTAATTTTGTTGAGTTGCTATTTTTAATTTGTTATGAGTTCTCTTGTGCAGACTTAAAGCAGTTTTGGAGAGAGGAATTACTCTTTACATAGCTTTTAAAAATGTTTTTCTCCTAAATTCTGGACCCGATATCTTACTAATTGTCTTTATTGAGGGCAAAGATTGTGTGCTAGTTAACAAAGAGGCAAGTTAAGATTAGTTTAGGTCATGGATGGTATATTAAGGTCAACCAACTTACAGATGTACAGGAAAATTTCAAGGCCAACTAGTAGATTGCTAGTAATCAGCTACTAACCTCTATTCTGAGTTTTCCAATTTCTTAACAAGATGTTTTTTAATTCATTCATTTATTCATCCACTATTTCTTCATTTATTTAACTTTATTTTTAATCTTGCTGTTGGTGTTCTGGGCTTTGTGCCACATGCTGGCAATACACAGACAAATGTAGCACAAACTCAACCTCCTACCAACTTTTCCTCGTAGCAGAAGAGTTAAGTAAATGTATAACTAAATCCCACAAAAGCACTAGGACGTACTAGAGAGGCTTAAAGATCTGAGTTCCAAAACATGAATAGATAAATAATGCCTAAGTGGCATTATATATATATATATATATAATGTATATGTATATATATGATATATACATAGTATGTATGTATATGTAATATCCACTTATAATGCCTAAGTGGACCACAGCACATTACTAGAACTTCCTCATGACTTCCACTTCTTTCGTTGTCCACTTGGGACATTTGGATGGTTTGTGTGTAACTTATTCTTCCACATGTTATTTTAAGTACATTTATAGCTTATTTTTCACTCTTAATTTCTTGCTTTTTCTCACCTGGGATGATTTTCATTATTTTTTCCTTTGATATATCTTTTCCACTTTGTAAATGCAATTCAATAATCCTCTTTTCTAGCTATTTGTCTTGAAATCTACCACTTATCTCTTGATTACACATTCATTATATCAAGCATTAAAAAGCAGTTACATGTGCCAGTTTATATAACTATGTTAAACTTGTAGAATATCCATAGTGCTCAAAGAAGTGGCATTTTAGGTGAGATGCCGAATAATAATAATAATGAGGCTGACTCCTTTAGACTCTTAGAATTTCTAAACCAGTCTTGAGTGTACTATAAAAGACAGAATCGAATGCCCAATTTATGCAGTTAGGTAACATATTTAGCTTTTCAGCCTAGTTAAGTATTTTAGCTGGTACTGATTGAAGAGAGGACTGCATCTGTTCCAGCAGGGAGCAGACACACGTGAGAGTTTGATAAAGGCTTCTTGCTGTAGAATTGTCCCACTATCAATTATCCAATAAAATAGGATATCAAATGTCATCTGTAGACATAAATTTGAGAAGCCTAAAAATTCAAGGCAACCACTTATTTATGAAGCAGGCATAGCATTTTGTAAGAACAACAGTTACAATATGTTATAAGAGCCTCTATCAATATGTAAGAAATTAGAAATTAAAATAGCTTATGTTAAAGTGTTGTGAATGAAGGATAATAAATACAAAGCCCCTATCTTTCTTTCACCTTCCAACTTACTAATTGAAAAAGACACAAATAGTGAAACAATTGGAAAACAATACAGGACAAGAAAAAAAATCACATCATTAATGTCCATTACATATTTCTACTCATTTAACTTCTCTGTTCCAGAAAAATTTTATGCATAAAATAAAACAAAAACTTTTGTTCTAGCTTGGCCACAGTAAACAACTGAGTGTGGTCAAGTTGTGAGAACACTCTAACCTCAGCTCATGATTCCCAGAAGCTTCCAAACTGATTGAAAGTGGCCTGTTCAACATTTAATGAAATTCACATTTCTGAGACTCATTAGTTTGGATCTCTGGCTTTGCCTGATGGGTTAAATCAGAACATTTTATGTTAGTTAACTATTGTTGGCAAAGAAGAGAGAAAGAGGTAGGATAATATACCAAACTAAACAGCAGAATTCAAAGTGATTTCAGAAGTAACGGATCAATGGGAACCCAGTGAACCAAACCTGGATTTGAATCTCCTACAGACCTAAAGATTCCCCACGCTGCACATACAGAGGCTGGGCTGGGGTTAACAGTAGTCTCCTTGGCTTGAACCTCCACATCACTAACATTCTTTCCACAGTTGTTCATCACCACTTCTATGTCCTTCTATAGATATGTTCCTAATATTGGACTTTAGGAACTGCAGTGGCAGGCAGCAACTTTTATTTTCCCCAGCCACCGTAGCCCCACTCAATATGACATTTAGACAGATGAGTCGGCAATACAGTAGTTACATGTGTCTGGGATTCGTTTTTTAAATTATATGTACTGCTTTTAATAGCATGATTACAGCTGTTCAGTAAGTGATGCCTCTAGACTGAAGAGGACCGAAATGAGAAGCAGGCCAGCTAAGAGGGCTGGGAGCAGCACGTTCCCCTTGTTATTGCCAGCTAGTGGGGAGAGAACATATGGCCACTTTACAAAGGTGAGTTACCAGCAAACAAGCAGGAATCCCAGCCAAATAGCTCCTAGCCTGGTTTCTTCGTTTAAATTCATTTATGCTCTCCTATGTCAATTTTTCTTCTCTCTTATGTTGGATTACCTTTTTTTAAAAAAAAAATTGGGGCTGAGAATATATAAAGAGAAACTTTTGCAAGGAGGAAAATAACTTAGGAAAGAAATCATCAGGGTGACACACTACCTGCAACTTATAAACAATGAAGAACTAGTTGGTGCAATTAAAGAATGTTATATTTGACATTAGAACAGGCAGACCTGATCTGAAATTTTGGTTCTAATGCTTGATAGCTAAGGGATCTTGTACAGGTCATGGAACCTCACCTTATCTAAGAATCTCTAGCTACAAAAGGAGCAAGGGCCATGTTCAAGTTTGCTGTAGGAATTAAGTAAAATAGTGGATGTAGCCAGGTCAGCATTATACCTACAGATGGCATGTAGTAGGTACTCAAGGAATTACTATTATTGTTATTAATCTTCCAATGGCATTATTTTGCTTTCCTAGAAATAACATAGAACCAGGGAGAATTTTGATTGAAGCTAAGAGGCTGAAAATGACTGCAAATTATAGTTTTCTCATGTCTAAAATGGGGATATCTGTGAGGATTACACAAAATAATCTGTGCAAAAAAAACCCCAGTAAAATTCCTGTTTCAAAGAGGTATTCAGCAAACAGATACAAATATTACAACAAGATTCTGCAAAGTAAGTTTTACTATGTGTGAATGCATGATGATGTAGAAAAGGGAAAAGGAATTTTGAGTAAAATCATAATGTGGAGAACCTTGCAAAGAAGAATTTAACTGTATTTTCTTCATTTCCTCTAATCATTTTCAAGAAAAGGAAAAGATAAATATTGTATCTAGTATCCTCCCTTGTTATTTAGGATTCTGGCTTCCTTTTTGGATTTTAAAAAAACCTCATAGGCAAAATAATAAAAAACAAAAATATTGTATTTATTATGTCATTCAGGATTGCTTCCAAGTACACACATGCACACACATACACAAGGTTGCTGCCAAGTACACACACCACATGCACACACATTACAAGGTAAAATATAAAAAGCAGTGAACAAATCAGAGTAAAAGAAAAATTAGAGTAGAAAAAATATGACATGACCAAAAGTGAAATTAACTGATGAAATGCACTCTGTAAAGTTTTGTAAACTGGCTAGAGGGAGGCCATGGGTTTCATACTAAGCTTGCGTTATAATGAAGTCAGCTAGATTTTTAACTATTCGGAGTGATTCTTGCCTCTCGCATGCTTGCTATCCCTAGAGTTTGAGTTTATGTTGGAAGCACTAAAACAAATATCAGTATCTTTCCAATACAGGACACAGTCTACAGAATTTCTGTTCATTTGGTTGAAATCTTCATGGTGCTTAGTTAAAACTACTCTGCATCCATTAGAAAAGTGAGGCTGAAATGCATATTCAGATGATGATCATAGTCAGAATGGGAGACACAGGGGACCAGCTGAGCATGGCTGGCTAGAGACCATACCCCATCTGCCGCTCCACTCCAGCCAGTCTCAGGAGCCCTAGGGGAGCCTGGGCTGGTGTGGCCAGCGTTTATTCATCAATCTCTTTATTTCTGGGGATTACTCAATTTAGCTTCTCGGATCTACTTCTTTTACTGGGGAATGGGTGTAATAAAAGTATATATGTAAGTAGATACATGAGATGATGACAAACATCCCAAACAGAAGAACAAACAGGTAGTTCTGCATAAAAAAGAGATCCTAGATAAAAACAGTTCTCAAGAATGCTCCCTTATTTGACAAAATTACCATTGAGACTGCTATGAAGAGCATGCATTCGTAGACAGCTTTTAAGTTTTAAAATGCTTTCATTTATGGGGATTATCAAACTTTTCCAGTTAAGAATCACAAACAGCAGACAAGAATGAATGATTAATGCTGGAGTTCCTGGAGTATGGGCCAAAGAAGTTCCCCCAAAGTAAGATTTTTTTTTGAAATTTTGTATTTTATCTTAATGATTCACACAAAATCCATGGTATAACTATCTTTATTTTAATAAAAAAGGCAAATTCAAAACTATTTCGACTATCTTACAAAATCTTATAGTAAAATTGATGCTCTAGGAAGATGCAATGTTGGTATCCCGTGGTTTCAAGGACCTTGCAACCAGGAGTATGTGTACTTCATTGGAGGGGCAGGGAGCTACACATATTCCTCCAAATCTCATTATAGCCTTTAAGCGGAAGATGAATAACGAATATTCTTGTTCTCATTTAGCAGATACAGAAAATTAAGCTCAAAGAAATAAAGTGCCTAATTCCCACTTCTAGTTAGTGAGGTCCTTGGGACTAAAATCAGCTCCATTTAACTTCCTGGCTTTACCCCATTTGGAATCTCCAAATTCAGCTTCTCTGAACCTTCAGTTCAGACTTTGTGTGAATGTTTTTAGAACTTTAGGTCATCTTCCAAATTTTGGAGATGAAAAATGCATCTAAAGAATCTCAAGATGTGAGATAGTTTTGCTGATGCTGATTACATTTTACATTGTTTAATTTGTTTCTGATTGAGGGTAGCCAACCTATTGCATGTCATGAATTTGATGTGCTAAGTTCTGCCTCACCATATATTTGCTCTCTGATGATTATGTTCACAAACATCTACGCAAAGGAATAACCTTCTTTCTCTTTCATGTTGCAGTGACTGTGTTATAGATGGTTGACAACAGGGGATGAAAATTGCCCCTACTCTTTGAGATGACTGGTATTCAATGGAGCAGTCTTTGAAAGGCACCAACCCTTCCTAACTGATGGTGGTCTCTTGAAAGAGGCTTTTCCAAATTTGTCTTCTGAAAGTGTCATGGTTGGGGACAGTTCATAACCCTTTCTAATAGAGAAGATGGATTAGTTTTGACTCACTCTGTGTAAGAAGCTTAGTTGTGGTCCAGCTGGCAAGGTCATAAAGCAAAGTAATTACTTGAAAGTAAAAGGAAAAGATAAATATTGTATCTAGTATCCTCCCTTGTTATTTAGGATTCTGGCTTTCTCTTGGATTTAAAAAAAAAAACAACTCATCTTTTTAGGGTCAAGAAAAAATTTCCATGGTATCCCAGTGGAAAAATCCCACTTAACAGTGATTGTGGTATTAATAGTGGTATTCTTTATTTTCTTTGGAATGCCTTTATCTGAATCATATTAATTAATTTAGTGCCAGAGTCCCAGAATCCACAAGGAATAGTATGTAAGACAAGTTAAAACATGTAACTATGCAAAATGTGAAGCACAGTTCATTTCTTAAGACAACTGCTATTTAAATCATATGATATATCATCTCTATATCTTCTATGGTGATGAACGGCTAGAGAATATGTCACTGGCAAATAAATGTACATAAGTAGAATAAATATACACAGGATTGAGCTGACATTGTAGTATGCAATATTTTTATGGTTTTCAAGGGAGCAGAAGGGCAAAAGAATAGCTCAAATCTAAAAACACATTAGTTACATGACCTAATTCTTTATGTAAATGTTCTGAGATTAGGGACTAAATAAAAATTTATAACTATCAGAAGTGAGCCAAAAGGTTTCATGACTTGTTTAAAACACTCATCATAGGTTTATCTAACAAATAATGTTATAATAGGCTTCGTCATACACTGCTTAGAAGTTTAGAATTTGGTGAAACTAAGAGAAGTTAGAAAAATGTAGGACACTAATGCTAAAATGCTTTTAATGTATCAATTTTCCTCTCAATGATTAATCTTCTAGTTTTTTAGGATTAAAAATTAAGAATCATCTTCATATGTGAAATAACTCATCCAAACTATATAATCCCAACAAAAATGCTTCCTAGAAAAACAGACCTCTAGGAAAATACACATCTCCATTTTTAAATTGCTCTTAGTAATTCACTGTAATTCAGCCTATGAAAACGTTTTCAGTGCTGGGCTCTACCTAGCAGGCACAAAGCTGGACACCACTTCACCCACAGGTGTTAGGCAAAGGGATTGATTGCTGGGTCAGAGGTACTCAAAGTAGGATTTTAGAGGGCAGAAACCTGTATGTATTTGACAGTTTAACAACATGGCAATTAGCTATACTTCTGCATAGAACTTAGAATCTGGGATAGAAATGTATATTTTCTATACAGTTCTACACCTTTGCTACTCAGTTTTAAAAGTTTGTGATCTTTCAGAAATCAAGCAAGGACGGTCTCTGACTTAGGATGGTACAACTTATGATTTTTCACCTCTATGATGGTGCAGAAATGATGTGCGTTGAGTAGAAATCTACTTTGAGTACCCACACAACCATTCCGTTTTTTACTTTCAGTACAATATTCAATAAATTACATGAGATATTCAATATATTATTATAAAATAGGGTTGGTATTAGATAATTTTGCCCCGCTGTAGTCTAATGAAAGTCTTCTGAGCACATTTAACATAATCTAGGCTGAGCTATGATGTTTAGCAGATTAGGAGTATTAAGTGCATTTTGATGTATGGTATTTTCAACTTAGGATGGGTTTATTAGGATGTAACCCCACCATAAGTCAAGGAGCATCTGTATATGTCCCACAGTTAACATACCTTCTAGTACAATAATACTATAGGAAGAGCATGCTAGGGATTATATGGAAACTATTTGGCAATGAACACAGCATAGGCAGTGACCAATGATGAAAAATGCCTGTTGCGGTTCAAGTCCAGGCAGCCCTTTGCGGGTCCAGGCTTCAGTCCTTTAGTTTCTGGATTTTCTCATGGGAGACATGCTGGTCTTAAACAGAAAAGGCTGTGAGGGTTTCGGGCAAGGCAGTGGCTAATTTTTGAGTATACAATAATATTTCAATATTTTAACTTCTAGTATGGTTGTATTACTTCACGCCATGGAATATTACCCGTGGTATTATGTAGTAATACCACTGAGAGGTTAATTTGGTTTCTGTGGCTGCTGTTGGAATCTAATTTTAAGTTTTCCTGGAGAAAAGCATTCTGAGTTCTTTTTCCTATTTATAACTTTTATTTTACTATTACAAATCAGTTTGAAATACAAACTGATTTTTACTTTGGACACCATCTGTGATATGATATTATACTGCCACCCGTGATTTATGCAAGAGATGCATTTCTTCCTCTAACCTGAGGCAATAGAAAGGAAATACATTTTGGTTAATAATAATAATCTTTCTCAAGCTCTTCACCTAGCTAAATAATAACTGTCTACGTGGCTTCTTACACATGACTTCTCTACTTCACAAGCTTTAAAAATGAAGCATACATCTAGCTATTTAAGGTTTTCAAATTCCAGAGTCCACTCTAGCTTATGAAATTCTACTTAAATAAATAAGGCAAATAGGCGGCTATAGTAGGAAAGGTCTGACCAAATGCAGATGATCAGCAAAAGGTCTTGCAAGATTGGCCACATTCTCCTACCTTTATTCAGGACCACATGTCTAATGTTTAGCAATTGGCATTGCCTAGACCTGAGCTGACCAACACAATAGCCACTAGCCACATGTAGGGATTTAAATTCAAACGCATACTTGATAAGATTAAGCAAAATTAGAAATAGAGTTCCTCAGTCACATATTTCAAGTGCTCACTGAGCAACCTATGGCTGGTGGCTAACATATCGGACAGCAGGGTAAAAGTTCTATTTTATTACAGACAGTCCTATTGGACACTCCTCGTCCAGAGGTTCATTACATCTCATTTTTATTCCTCTTAATAAAGATAAAAATATCTCATCTTTTCCTATCTCCAGAGGAGTGAGAAACAGGTTGGCGTATCATTTCAAAGTTATGTTTAGGTTTCTAAAAATGGTTATTGTCATGTTTTTCACTTGTGTGCTTTTTCTTCTTCATTTTTTTTTTCCTTGGTTGAGACAGAGTCTTGCTCTGTTGCCCAGGCTGGAGTGCAGTGACAAGATCTCGGCTCACTGCAACCTCTGCCTCCCGGGTTCAAGCAATTCTCCTGCCTCAGCCTCCCGAGTAGCTGGGACTACAGGCGTCTGCCACCACGCCCAGCTACTTTTTATTATTTTTATTTTTTAGTAGAAACGGGGTTTCACCATGTTGGCCAGGCTGGTCTCGAACTCCTGACCTCAAGTGATCTGCCCGCCTCTGCCTCTGTAACATGGATTTAATATTGAATATGTCATAATGTGGCTCTAAAAATTCATTTAGATACATTTCTATTAAAAATCATAAGGCATTGACTTTTTAATCACTCTCCTCACTCCCTCCCCACCCCCAAATTAAGATTTGTCTTTATTCTTCTTAATTCTTTTTATTCTGGATAAAAACTAATATTCAGATAATTTTCTTATGTTGCCTAAATGTGGACTACCTAGAACAAGGGATAGGCTTTTGAACTAAATTCAAGTTTTCCTCCACGGTATTCAGGAAAACTGGTTTGCACGGGTAGACACCTGCAACATTCTCCTAGACAATACCTGAATGCTGAATAATTTGTTCTTGCCTCAGTGATCCTTGACTACACCACTCTGACGAAAAATAGGGAGAAAATTTCACCCCCTGTTTGAGCTACATGAGGCCCTGCTCAGGTGAGATCAGATGCTTCCTTGGATTGACTGATTCTTTTGGCATCATCTATTGATCTGTGAAGGAATACTATTTGAACACCAGCCATATCTTAATTCTCCTATTGGAATCACCAGACAACACAAGTAGACCAGAATCCTCCTTTTGCAATGATTTTATCGGCGCCCTCTGGTTCTATCACCTGCCATGAAAGGCAGTGGCTTTTAAGAAAAATTTCCAGGATGTAAATTTAATCCATGTGACTTTAGACTCTGGCAGACAGAACTGTAGATTAGGGTATGTCTTTGAGTTTTGCCCTTGGCTGTGATAGGAATTTGCTGGAACTGGGCTGGGGATGTTGTTGAAAGGATGTTTTCTCCCAACTGGCTGACATTCAGTGTTCCTGCATGGTATTGATACAGTATTGGCATTGACAATGTCATTTCTAGCAGTCTCATTTTTTAGATGTTGATATTAAGGGTGCAAATTTTGTTTATTTTTGCAGTGTTAGAGGAAAAGAATAAAAATTTCTTGATGCTTACAGTATACAGGATTTGGTATGCCAGGACACATTTCTTAAGCTAATTTCCCCTTGAAAATATTTGAGTACTAATTTAAAAAATGGGCGTTGTAGATTTTTGTTGTTTGCATTAAGTTATATTTAAAATAAATATGCAAAAGTAAGAGATAAATTATATCAATTGTACTGACTCAATTTCTGGAATGTAACTAGTCCAGATAATCCAGGCATTTTAATTCTATTGTGCTTTGTGAGTTTAAATTTAAAAAAACTATCATCTTCTAAGCTTTTTTGAATTGCCAGAAAATCTTTATTTTAGTCCTTCAGTTTTCTTTTTGAGCCAAGGATCATAGCCTCCCCTTACTGTTCCTGAAATATATCCATCAAGTCGTTTTTAGTATAATTGTGTTTACAGACAATGGTGAAGACAACTATTTAATCACATTTTGTCATGTTTTAAAAAGCAGATAAATTTAGCTTGTTAGACTCAAAAGGATAAACCACCGCCAACACATATATGTCAACAAATCAAATGCCCAATGCTGATGATCTCTCCTGCTGAAATTCTCACTTATAAATGTGTTTTCTATTCTTGCACTATCTTTCTCCTGGACGATTATGATAACCTCCTAAAAATTCTCTCTATGTTCCTATATTCATTTGTCTATGAAATTCATCTGCCTAAAATATAATTCTAATTATATTGCAACAGAGGCCCCTGTCTGAAAGTTTAAATGGTTAAGTATTGTGCAAATCTCTTAGTCTGGAGGTCAGATTCAAAGCTCCCCATGATCTGTCCTCAAATAGCTTTTCTTGTCTTAGCTCTCCCTGCTCCTTGAGGGTAGGCCTGCGTTTTATCCAGGCTTATTTCATGAATGCCACATAACATTGCCTGGCACAGAGGTGGTGCTCAAGAAAGTGTGTTGAAATTTCTTATGCTACCTATAGCCATTGATTGAAAAAGACCCCAACAGCCTCCCCTCTCACTCTCATATCTTTGCTTACATTGCCCTCCGTACCTAAAATGACATCTTTTCCTCCATCTCCTCTTTACACCTCACAACTCACTCTTTTAAGACACATTTTAAATGTTTTCTTTTCCAGAAATCTTCTCTGATATTAAAACTGAATATGTTCTTTCCTCAGAATCTCTGAAATCCTTCTTAGTACACTTATTGCACATACCACATTCTGCATTATGTTACAGCTACTTGTCGATGTGTCTTAATTACCCTACTAGATTCTAAGTATTTTGGGGACTAGAAATTGTGTTATAATCATTTTCTGCCTCATCCACAGTGTCTAATATAATATTATTAATCAGGCAGTAAGCAAACTCTGTCCCAATTTGAGCACAAATTGTGTAAGTCACTTATTATGTAATAGATAACCTAAAAAACATCAAAAGAAACCATATCTTGCACACATTGATAGTGTCTTTCAAACTTTTATGCTCACATCACAATATTTCTGGTTTAATAATACCTTAAATCAAGCCATTTATAAAGATAGTAAATACATACAAATTAGCTTAGATGAACCAAAATGACAAATTGTTTTTCATATAAAAATTGATCAAATTCAACCTAAGAAAATATTCTATACCCAATTAATTCCTGATAATGTAGGTAGAAATTTCATTTAATCATTAATTGTTCCTTGCTGGGAAATGATGTTTGTCCTCCAGTTACTCAGAGTCAGGCTCTCTCCACCTCCGTGCCCTTTCTGGGGGTTACATTCTTGACCTCCCTGACTAGTGGTGGGTCTTTCCTATGCCCTCGGGGTTTACTTATCAGCCAACTGATGTTCTGCATGGACTTTTTGTTCTTAACTTTATAACATATGAATTTGTAGCTTCTCTTTGTCACAGGTTTTGGCTATTTCTCTTCACAATGAACAACTCATGGATTAACAACCTTACTTTTGAGAAGAGTTAAATTCCAGACATTCTATTTGGAGGGAAGGCAATTCCAGAGAATAAACTCTCCTTCCTCTACTGTATTAACCCATCTTCCACTTAATACCAGATATACAAAGTGATGAGTGACTATGTAACACACTGCCCTTATGGTTGAGAACACAGGGGCTGTAGTCAGGTGGCACTGGATTCAAATGCTGATTCTGCCACATACTGGCCGCAGGACTTTGGTCGCATTACTTAACTTCTCAGAGCTTTACAGGTGGGAATAAGAGTACCTGAGGTCACTGGGAGATATACCTAATGCTAGATGACGAGTTGGTGGGTGCAGCGCACCAGCATGGCACATGTATACATATGTAACTTACCTGCACATTGCGCACATGTACCATAAAACCTAAAGTATAATAATAATAATAATAATAATAAAGAAAAAAAAGAAAACTATGAAAAATAAATAAATAAAAAAATAAAAATAAAAATAAAAATAAAAAAAAGAGTACCTGAGGTCATGTATGTAAAACACTTAACTCTATACCTGGCAGGGATTAGCCATTCAATAAATGGTAGTTATTTGTTATTATATGTATAAAGTTGGGTTTGCAGCAAGGAGGAAAGAACATTCCAGATCAGGAACCAAAAACTACAGAGATTAAAGGGACCAGAATGCAAATAAGGATGAACAGGGTCTAGTCAACCTGAACTTTGCCTTCCAGGGACTATTGGCAATGTCTAGAGACATTTTTTGGTTGTCACAAGAGAGAGAGTGCCACTGGCCTCTGGTGGGTAGAAGCCGGATTCTGCTAAACATTCTGCAATGCACAAGACAGCCCCTGACAATAAAGAATGACTCAACGTGTCAATAGTACCAACACTGAGAAACTCTGAATTAGATGGATTTTCAAGGAATATACAGTTGGTTATGTCTTATACTTCTTTGTACACTCAAAGATTTATACAAAGTAAATATTTATTCATTAATTATTGATTTATTAATATGGAAAAATTAGATCAGAATAAGATGTATTTTCTCTCAACATTTTTCCAGGGCATGTATGCACTGGCAGCATTTACTCTACTTCTGGCTCTGGAAATTGGCAATTTTGAAAAAAAAGACCATGTCAGTAGCCCTTTTTCTCCCTTAAGTGCAAAACCAAATTGTTACTCCAATTTATTCAACAGATTTACATGAAAAAATATCTTAATTTTAGGGATCTTACAAAGAATGCCATGATCTTCTTAATTCCATTGATGAAAAGCAAAAAAAAAATAAAAAAAAAAAAGAAATAGATTCAGAATGTCAGTTTGCCCTTAAGTGATGTATTAGCTACAAGAAATCTCATTACGATTTGATGCCTGAATCCCTTGAAGGAAAGATCTTATATTGTGAAGGTAGCATATGTGTCATGTGATGTAAGTACTTACTTTTATTGAATAGGTAAGTATATAATAGCTAAAAGCCCCATAAATCAGCTAAATGTTCTCTCAATTTATAGAGAATATTTGATCGGAGAACATTACTGTCTGGTGAACGACGGGGAGGAAAAGGAGACACGAAATGCAATAGAGATGGATATGATGACTAATTCCTTTCGATTCAGAATATCAGATTTCAAGTCACAAACGGACAACCTGCACTGTACTGTCCATAGACTGCCCAGGCAATTTTAAAAATTTAAGACTTGCATATTAGATGTGGTGAATGGGGAGTTACATGCATATAGCCAAATCACTCCAAAGGGACATCCAAAAATAACGGGAGAGGATAGATGCTGCGTAGATATATTCAAGGAAGTCATTTTTCATTGGACTTTTTATTTAAGCAAATTGAATGGTGATGAAAGAAAAAAGCAACTATATGGTCAATATCTGTCAGAGAGCCTTGTTCATCAGCAAGGCAAGGAAATACTCTGTCTGGCAGCTAGGAATGAAGGATAAATTTAAATGGCCCAGAAGGTAACCTGGCATTTGCCTAGAGGTCAGAGGCATGACTCAGATTATTTTCCTTTTTTTCATAGAAAAAGGAAGGCAGCAATTTCTTCCCCACCATGGACATTCTTCAGTCCCTTTCTCTGCATCTTTTTACTTTCTAACATTGACAGGTTCTCATGCATTGAAATGTTCATCCTTTGACCTTATTTCCTTTAATAATTAGCACCTTACTTCTTTTCTATTTTCTGCTGCCAAATACTTGAATGGGAAATCTAAAGCTACTGCCTTCATTTCCTCATCAACCTCCTAACCCCTCTGCAATCTGGCTTTTATCCCCACACGGATACCACTTTCTTAGCCACAAGAGATCTTTTTTGGGGCAGTAGAAGTGTGCATTGTGGATAAAAACCTTGCACCTGGCATGAGATTTTAGTTTAAATCCTTGCTTTTTTGCTTACTAGGATGTTACTTAAACATACCATGCCTCAGTTTCCTCACCTGAGTGGGACTAACAATGGGACCAACCTCATAGGTTGGTATCAAGATTAACAGACAAATTGTGTGTAAATTCCATATCATGCTGTATTAGTCAGGGTTCTCCAGAGAAACAGAACCAATAGGATGTGTGCTTGTGTGTGTGTTTGCATGTGGATTTGTGTGGGGCAAGGGGAGAGAAAGTAAGGAATTGGCTCAAATGATTATGGAGGCTGGCAAGTCCCAAAGTGAGACAGCAAGCTGGAAACCCAGGAGGGCTGATGGTGTAGTTACAGTCTGCAGGAAAGTAGGCTTGAGTCCTAGAAGAAGCTGATGTTTCAGTTTGAGACCAAAGGCAGGAACTAGGGGAAGGGCAGCCTTTTAGTTCTATTCAGGTCTTTAACCCATTGGATAAAACCCATCCTCTTTAGGGTGAGCAATCTGCTTTGCTCTGTCTACAGATTCAAATGTTAATCTCATCCAAAAACACTCTCACAGGCACACCCAGAATAATGTTTGACCAAATGTCTGAGCATCTGTGGCCCAGACAAACTGATGCATAAAAATCACACTAGGTGTTCAATACTTAGTAAATGTTCAGTAAATATTCAGTATTACCCAGAGGCCTTAAACTGATGTTTCATTAGCTAAACCCATCTTCCAAAAGTACTTGCTTAGACAGCAATGTTTTGCTTATTATTACTTTTAAAATTGTGAATTGAGTGCTTGTAAATAGGGAGGCACTCACCAGTGGGCCTTAGGCGAGATCACTCCTGATAGCTCTGTATCAGGCTGCTTCTCACTTCTATGTCACATACTTCTTTGAGCACTTCAGTTTACAACTCCAACTAACTCTACCCAAAGGCAGTTGTCTTTTCTTATTCTTCATCTTATAGACCACTCTGAAAAACTGAATAGTACAGAAAATTCTCCTAGTTCTCCTAATTACCCAAACACTTCTTTCTCTTGCTCTAGTTTTTTTTTTTTTTTTTTTTTTTTTTTTTTTTTTTTGACTTCCTGACCCCAACTGTACTTTGGAATTTATCCTTTGTCATCTCCTGACTCATTTAGGCTTTGAGCTGATGTACTTACCCTCAAGCAGTTTATGATCTAATTAGGAAGACAAAATCACTATGTGAAGCAAAAACAAATCTAATGCAAAATCTCCAGCAACTCTCATAGCCTTTCACATAACAAAATCTAGTAAAGGTTTGATGGATGGGTGGATGTATTGATGAATGAATAAAATAATAAGTGAGTGAATAATTACAGAGAAGGAGCCAAATTAGGACTAGAAAAATCAGAGGAGATTGTAGCAAAGTGCATGAAAGATTTACATTAGTCTTGAAGAGAGCATAGAATAGAGCAGCAAGTTGAAGAGGAGAAAACCTTCCAGGCAAAGGCAACAGAGTAAGTTTAGATTCGGAAATAAAAATAAGAAGTTGTTTTTGGTGCTCTCCCATATACGGTTTTCTTATCTGTACAATGAGATTGATAACAAAAAGCACTCTATATGATTGCAAAATTTGAATAGTTAATATTTTAAAGTGTTTCTTCCAAAGAATAAGCATTCAATAAGTGTTCAATTATAATTATTACATTTATAGAAAATAGTACATAAAATAACTATTTACAAGAAAACATGCCAAGCAGCTATTCACTAATATTAAAGTGTACATTGTTTTATTATTTATTATGCTGAGGAGTATTTGAAAAGTGCTAAACCATTTTCAGAAACAAGAGGATACTTAAAAATACCATGTTCTTACCTGTTGATGCTTACCTTCAATAATTTAGAGTATATATTATTTAAAACTGCTGCTCTTGTAGTAACCTATAGTATGATAAATATGGGTATTAACTGCTTCTGAACTTTTGAACCTGTTGTGGGATTGAATCTACAACCAATACAGGAATGTTTCTTGTCATTTTATAATTCATGAAGTTAAATACCTTCTGCTTGCTATGATTATTGAGGGAAAAGGTATTGAACTGGTAGGCCTGAACTCCAAATGGATCTTTCATATACCGAGAAAATGTTGATTTGTGAAAGCTCTGTTGTACATCTCCTTGGGTTTATCACCTAGTAAGATTTATATTGTGGCAAAAATTGCAATGCAGCCCAGGTCTGCCCTCTCATTCTGAGGCTTCAGCTGTTTGCTGGGGCCTAGTTTTCTCCTCTTATTTATTTTTCCCCAGATATGTCTTAATTGATATGACACATTCACATCCAAATCTTTAAAAATTACATTTCCTCAATTCATTTTTTTTAATTCTAAAACTTTCTAAAATCTCATTTAGCCTTAATTTATCCATTGGACACATACTCTTTAACAGGCCTGGTGCTAAGTGGTAGAAACATAAATACAACCATAACAAGACCCCTCATTTCAAGGATACACTTTTTCGTGTCGTGGAGACAGAGGGATAAATTATATGACATGGTGAAATGCTAGAGCACAGATGCTGGAATCACTCACACTGGGGGAGCCAGGCAAGACACCATGGAGGGGCTGGCATTTAAGCAGAGGCTGAAGGGTGGCAGGGGTAGAAGGACATGTGTGCAAAAGACTGGTGGGGAATGGTGACGCCTTCGGTGAGGTCTGCAGGAAAGTGGAAGGAAATAACGTTGAACCAATGAGTAGAGTCTGGGGGAGGGTTAGGCACATCGTAAAGAACCTACCATGTCTAGCCCAGAAATTCTGAATTTTATAAAACATTTATTACATTTTTTTCCCAAACTGATTCTGTCTATATATGAAACTTTTATAATTCCATCACTCCACTCAGTGTACTCATTCTTTAGGTCATATCGGGTACTCCATAAGTTGCATACAGCACAAATGTGTATTTTGTTTGTTTGCTGATGCTTTTATTTATTCAATTTGTATCTTTTAAGAGATTTTAATCAGCAAAGTGTGGTAAAAATTGAAAGTTGCTTAATTACTGTTTTGGACAATATTCTATTTCCTTCGTGACCTATTAGAACGATTCTGTTGTTCTAATTCAACTTGACCTTCACTTAAGCATGGAATGTTATTAGAGCCAGAAAAAAAAAATCTGTTTATAAGTAAAAGGCAGAGATTCTATCAACTTATCTTCACAAACATTCTCATCGCCATCTCTATTTAAGGTTTATGGCTCTTTTTATCCAGCCGGACAATATTCTTTTCAATTCTGGTGTTCTTTATTATTCCTGTTTCCTAATTCAGTGTCAGACTTTCTATTCGGCCATTTGAACTGGGCCCACTAGCTTATTAATACATAATTTATGGAATACTTGCTGTGGTAGTTACAGCTAGGTTCTGGAGTACTAAGTTCAATGAGACATTGTCCTACCTTCAAGTAGCTTACAGTTCAGTGTGAGAAGCAGATGTGAAAGAGTAAGCTCAGGAGAGTGGGACACAGGCCTACACACAGGGCGAGGCGTAGTGATGATAAAACTTGTCATGGTAGTAGGAGACATATCAGCTGAGCTTTAAAGGATGGGTTGGCTTAAAAATTGCTGGGGATGCAGGTGATAGATGTACACTGTTCAACAGACCCTACGAGAAGGACCTGAGTCCTTCTACATTAGCCTCTAAGTGTTTGATTATACACAGAACAAATACAGCTAGAAGAACAAAGACTCATGTCAAAATTCTAAGTGAACTTTAAAGTAATGTCTTAACTTTTAAAGCTTTCTATCCAATGAGTTGTATCCTCAGATTCCCAAAGGAACAAAAAAGAGAAAAAATCCAAAATAATATTAATGGTCATAGTGCAATATCACCTGTTTCTATTGTGTCCACAGCAATTTGTCTACCAGATTCTGATTCAATGAACAAGTAAGGGGGAGGTAGGTTAGAAGAAATAGAATGATGCTCCCTAAAGGGAACGGTCTGTTTTCATCTGTTGTCTCACTGCCGTGAGATCAGGTGTGTGCGGACTGTGAGGTTGTATGGTGTAATGGTTAGCATGCTGGATTTGGAACCCAGTAAGTGTTGTCAGTGAACGGATAGAATACATAGTTAAGTCAAAAGAGCTCTTTGGATTTTGGCTTGCTGTCTTCTAGATTTCCCTCTCTCCATCATCTATCTCTTCTAAATTTCTCTTAAAGGGGAAACATCTAGAGAGAACTATTCTACAAAATGACTTTAATTCAGTAATTCTTTAAATAAAAAGACAGTTTCACACAGCCAGAACCACTGTGCCGTGAGCTTATGGCAGAAAGAAAACTGGATTTTAATTTTTGTATGTTTTACATAGATTGAAAGGAAACAGAGACATTTGATCATATTTAATCAAAGAGCTATAATGTTTACATGGCCCAGGAAATTTTTTCACCCTCTAGTATTCCTGAGCATTTACTGTATTCCAGGTCTTAGGCTAAATTCCTTTGCATACAAAAACTCATTCAATCTGCACAATAATTTTATCAAGTAGATAGTAATAATATTCCTACTGAGGAAATTGAGGCTCACTTAGGTCTAGGTCTTGGCCAATAGTACATGACCAGTAAGTGGCAAAGTTGGGATTTCTGCTTGAGAGTATTATTTTAAAACACCTTTTCTTCAACCCTAGCCAACTCCCTTTACTTGTAGTACTGGCCATATTCTATATGTATTTCCATTTTTAGCTTATCATTTTTGCTCATACCTGCAAACTTCACCATCTAAAGAACAATATTTACAAAATCAAAACTTGATTATTTTATTATCTTAAGCCATCAACTATTTTTTAGGACTTTCTGTGATTTTATTTTTATATTGAAAATGAATAGCTGTAATAAAATAGAATCTCTTTCTAATGGTAAAAATTTACTTAAGATTTCTATTCGTTATTTTTTTTGGGGGGGGGGGAGAAGCTCTACTTTATTTATGTATTTATATTTTATTTTAAGTTCCAGGATACATGTGCAGAATGTGCAGGTTTGTTACATAGGTACACATGTGCCATGGTGGTTAGCTGCACCTATTGACCTGTAATCTGAGTGTTAAGCCCTGCGTGCGTCAGGTATTTGCCCTAATGCTCTCCCTCTCCTTGCCGCCCACCCCCTGACAGACCCTGGTGTGTATTGTTTTTCTCCCTGTGTCCATGTTTTCTCATTGTTCAACTCCCACTTATGGAGTGAGAACATGCGGTGTTTGGTTTTCTGTTCCTGTGTTAGTTTGCTGAGAATGGAACCATCGATTATTTAAGAGGTAAGTTTATTTTAGATAACTAAGTAAAAGGATTCCATATGCATACAATATCACACATTCATATATAGAATAAAAGTAGTAAGGAATTCCTTTAATAACAAAGGAAGCAGTCTTCAAATTACTTGGAGCCTGAAGAAGGAAAAACTGATGAAAGACAAGACTGCCTCCCACCAAACTCCGTGGGACATCCAGGTGATGAACCCTGTTTGCTCCTACGTGAATGCCATCACTTTGGCAGGGAGTGGGGCTTTACAAGTGAATTCTGGAGCACCACGTTTTGTTGGGAAGCCCATACTTTGCATTTCTTAACATACGCTTCAACTACCTATAGCTGAAAAAATATATTTAGATCATACTGAGACTGAGTGTTTTGGGTAATGCTGTGTTTGTTTTCCATGGCTAAGTGCTATGTGCAAATAAGAACGTGTGTGTTGAAAGGATCTGTTGTAGGACATAGCAAGGGAACAAAAGGCAGTGACATGGATCCGGGGTTCAGTGCCTGGTTGTAAGAAAAGATTTTGTGTGAATCTAAGAAAATCTATATTTTTTTAAAAAGAAATTTACAAAAGACATTGAAGAAGAGTGATCATTTGTATTACAAGACAGATAAACAGCTAAGGTGCTCTTTTGGTACTTGCCCCCTCTTTCAGCTATTCTGCTATTGGTGGGCCCCAACTTTCTTCTCTGCTTTGCAATGCTGAGAATGAGATTCTAAAAACTCTGTTTCTCATTTGTATGTTTAGTTAGTAAGGGACACCAGAGAAAGGTCTGCAGGCAGGAGGATGAGGGAAGGGATTTGATTCTTTCTGTTTTACTTATTAGACTTGTCTGAGTTGCCTGAACAAGGGCCCTTCACTCTGGCACATTGTGCTTCAGAACCAGCTCCACTGCACATGCTCAGAGGCACCAGCTCCACTGGGCAACTTCTGCAGAGGTCGAGCTCTGGCTCTATAAACCCCTCCTGTAAGCTCCTCCTAAAACCAGTATATTAGAGTCCCATATTAAATCTCTCTGATGAAATCTCTAGAGTTACTTCTATTTTTCTGATTACTGACTGATACACATCCTTGATGAGTTTAAAAGAAAATTTTCTCTATCCAAAATTCAATGCATTAAAACTATTCAGAAATCCCATTCCATGTTAGATTTGATAAATCTCAAAGATAAACATAGCCTTGAGATAACTGGTGTTAGCCTATATATTATCTACATCAATAGTACATACAGAGAGAAAGATATATATATTAATTAATATATCATTAATATATTATATATAATTATATAATCATGTTGTTATATAATTATATTTATTATATATTATATATAAATTAATCTTAAATTCTATATATACTGTACTTAAATTAACAAATTCATATTTGCCTAGTGCTTTACATCTGGTAGACAGTCTCTTTTTAATACCTGCTGTAGTTGAAATATTTCAATAAAACCCTTTCATATTTGGAATCTGTAATGATTATTATTTTATAATTTAAAGTAAAAGTTAAACTTCTTGGGAATATTAATTTATTTCTGACAATATTTCTTCTATATTTAAAAATGACATATCCAACAAATTTCTGAACATTAATTTACTTTACAAAATACTACATAGGGGAGCTAAGTATAAATGAAGATAACATATATGGACTGTGTTCTCTTTAAATTGCATATTAATTGAGAAGTAAAAGAATAAAAAGTGCTACTGCCAAAATACATTTTAGGTTTCACCAAAATTCAATAAAATAGGGGTGATGAGTTGGGTTCACTGAAGTGGTTATGAGAAAATAAATCACACATGAGCCTGAATTTCTCTAATGACTTCTTTAGACCTATTCTTCCTGTCATCCTCCAAAAGAATAAAATAAATAATGAGCAGTTTAGATAATCTATCAGGTACGATCTGTTGGCAAGGATTCCGTAACAGAAGAAAGAGAACAGGTGTTTACCTCCAATCGACCTCACTAGTAGGGCAAGCTCTCTGCAGGCAGGCTTTACCATCAGCTCTGTCCTCAGTGTGTCCTTGTATTGTGAAATGAATTAACATACTCCAGTAGGATTTGGCAACGTAGCTAAAGAAAACTACATATTGCTTCCTTGTCACTCAATTAAAAGGATTTTTAATTTAATTTAATCTTTTAATAAGTAAAAGGTTTCTTTTTTCAAATATGGCTAAATGTTCATTAAATTTCCAAGTGCAACAACAGTAAAAAAGGGTTTCTCTTCCAATATTACAATTCTAGCAGAAGGTTTTGTCAGTAAATTCATGGAGAGCAATATAAGATTTACATCTTTCAAAATGAGCAATGTATTTCTTTAGCCTTTTATAAGCCACCAATCATCTGTTTTTTGATACACTTTTTTTAAACAAAATCATAAAATATTACTATTAAGATTTGATAGCAGTAATATGTGTGTTTAGATTAGTAAATACTGAACAACTTTTACATTGGGGATGATCTTGATGATGAGGCCAGAAAAATAAAAATATAGAAATGGTTATATACCATTGCAAACATGTTAAAGTAAAATGGCCAATAAAATGAAAAAATGATAAAGCAGCTAATATTCCAAATTGATGTCAACTTCATATACTATACTAGATTTTTCTACTTGAGCTTCCTAAAGCAAATTTCCAAAATTAAATGACCTACCAGAAATTATTAGATATTAGCTTGATAAAGGATTTCCTGAACTTTGATTTTGAGCTGATATCCCCAAATGGTCCTGGTTACCCTACAGCCAACCTTACGGGATCCTTTGTTCTCAGAGCAAATCTGTAACTTGTGTGCTTTTGACAGGAAACAATATGAAAACGGTAAAAGGAAATATTGTTCTAAAAATAATTTTCTAGAAAGTCTATTTTTCTCAGGGCCAAATACGGTCAAGAGGGTAAAGAGGGTGAGATTCCTCAAGTATATAGCAATAACTGCCGTACTCAACTATGTATTGTACTCAAATATGCAGCTGACCTTTGAACAATGCAGGTTTGAACTGCGTGGATCCACTCGTACATGGACTTTCTTCTGCCTCTGCCACCTCCAAGACAGCAAGACCTACCCCTCTTTTTCCTCCATTCATTTGTTCATTTTACAAAATGTTAGTGAACATCTTCCATGGAGTGTGAATGGCTCTCTTTCTGTGAGCATTGTTTATTGAACACTTTCTACATGCCAGACACCTTTCTACAAAGGCTAATGTGTCTTGCTTGCAAAGAGGTCACAGTCTGATAAAATTTCCCCCATCATCTGTTAATTTCTCCCTTTATCCCCTCTCCCACAAAGAGGTACCATTACATTAAGGCAGGCCATTGATCTCATTATTTCATTACCTGAAATGCTCTGAAGAAGGCAGCTTAGATTTCACAGCCAACACTGCAACATAGCTGGACTTGTACCCCACCAAATTGGAATCAACAGGCAAACGCTGAGAATCTAATAGGTATTCAATAAATACTTATAGACTGCTTAAGAGTTCTACTATTTGATTGCACAGTAGCTACCAACAATTTATTGTATCATTCAAAATCGCTTGTAGAAAGATTAAGAATTTTCCCAACACAAAGCAATTATCAATGTTAGAGATAATGGATATCCCAATTGCCCTGATTTTATTACTACACATTGCAAGAATGTATCAAAATATCACATATACACAGAAATGTGTGTAATCATTAGGTAGCAACTAAAAATTTACAAACAAGAAAGAAGTACAGCATTTATGAGGACATACTACTTAGCCTGGAAGGGACTAAAAGAGGTAAAGAGGCAAAAAATGGAAAAAGACTTTAAAAAGAGAGATGAAAAAAAAAAAAGAAAACAGTGAAAAAGTATAACTGAAAGGGTAATACAGGTAAATTTTATATACTCAGGCTGCAAATGATATTAAAGCCCTTGGCAAAAGAATTGAAAGACCATTCTACCTTAGCCCATCATATCTCAAGTTCTACTTACACACAGGCATAAAAAAACAAATATTACTTTCTTTCCATCATGAAAAACCTAAGATAGCTGCTGTATTATATGATTCTCATCAGTCACTGCCATGGCCCTCCACTAAATAATGATCTACTCTTTGGTGTGATGCTGCCACCAGTAATGAGCATGTAATAGTGATATATTAACATGTTAAATAATGACATGCAAAGTTACAGTATATGTGTTGATGCCATGTCACTGCTAACCTGCTACTTGCACTAAATTTGTCATTCTCAACCTCATTTTTTGTTTCAGATGGAAATTTTAATTTTGTCTCCCTTCCTTCACTCACTTCCAGATCTGGATAATCACAAGCCTCTTTCGTCTCCCCCCTTTCTTCCTATCTTTGCCACCTCCTTTAATTACACTATCACCAAGGAAACCAGACGCTAGCTGGCAATGGACACACAGATGGACAAAGAAAAAGCTTCTCCTGGAGACTTCACACTTACTTTGAAGTCTGCTCACCTGGGAGAAATCCAGGTTCAGAACCATATTGATATTTGTTATGCAGGCAAGGCAGCAGAAGAATTTAGAGTGCAGGGACGAGAAACATATGGGAAGGCTGGTCATTCTGGGTCCCCGGAGGGGTGGCGAGGCATCTCTGATGGAAAGAGCTTTCAAAGTCATCAGGAACTACAACACAAGCAGTGTACTACATGGCACCATCTGGAAAAAGGCCATCAAAGTTCAAAAGAAAGGAAAACAACTTAGCATTCAATCTACAACTAAAGTTTAGATGATCATGGAAAGTTACATGCTTAAGATTAACTATTGTGTGATCAAAACTGCTATGTTGAGCTTTTCATAGAAAGAAAGAGCTCTAGGGCTAAAAGCCCTAGTTCAGCGTATGCTGATTAAAGTGGATGAGTGGGGTCTTTTGATTCTTATTTGAAAACAATATTATTTTTCAGCCTATTATTTTATTTCATCCTTGCAACATTACCCAATTTGAGGTGAACCTTTCCTATTTAGTTAGACATGAGAAAAATGAAGGTAAGCAATGTACCCAATGTCACACAGTTATTGAAAGGAGATGCAAACATCCTGTTTCTTGATTCAATTTGCAAAATTTGATCTTGCTACTTTAGAAATGAAAGGAAGCATAGGCAATTGTAAAGAAAGCAAGAGCATTTGCATGATAGTGTTTATTAAAACTAGATTTTATGTAAATCCTCACACAGTATACGAGGTCCTTCCCTCTCCGGGCAAAACGACCTGCACTAAACAGTTAATAAAATGAATTAGAGCAATTCTTTTTCTTATGATCTCAAGTCACATAGGCACTGTTTTCAATAACACAGCTGGAATGAATCACCAAAAGAAAGAATGTTTTCCTGTATATTTTGGACTCAGAGAGCCAGTCATGTCCAGAATCAAGAGTTGGTGTCTCCCAAAATGTGAGAAGTGTACAATAGCAGTAAAATAGGTAGTAATTGTCATTATTTTAGCAGTCATGCAGACTTGGTATTAAATAGTGTTGGTTATTGTAGTAATACATTATTTTCTATTTCTTTTTCAGTCCTTCACATCATGTCAAACACAAAGTTTCAGTTTAGTAATATTTTCACATGTCTCTACATGTTCAAGACTGCCTTTATAATGAAGAGAGATGCCAATGGGCAAAGTCATCTGGCTAGAATTTATATTGTCTTTATTTTTATATGTCACTCTTTTTCAGTAATACTAATATCAACTTACAATAATAATATAAAGTTTCTTTATAAAATATATTCATTTAATTTTAAAATAAATTGATTAAAAATACTAAGTAATTATATACTATGGCATGGAATGAAGTTTGGGTAATCGCGGTGTCGGTAAACTTGTGACTGGAGTTTTCCTTGAAATAACTTTGAGAATGAGAAGCTGAGAGAGAAAAGCAAACCTTGACAGGCAGGACCTGGCCTGCCACTATCAGTTAGGTCCTGATAATGTAAGGAGCTAGCCTGGCACTCACAGTCCATGGTGTTTTCCTTTTGAACACACCAAACTGAATTTCACAAAGCACTAACATCATACAAGGCTGCACTGTGACCATGATGGGTCAACACAGAAAGAAGACTTCTCCCAAAAGACTCAACCACAAAAATGGCCAAATATCTTTCTATCCTGGCTGCTATGAGTGACTGCTGCTTTAGGCTTGCTTTATTCCTTTCACCTTCTATAATCAGATTTATTAAGATACGCAATCACAGAAGTATTCTTCCTTCCTGGCAGCATCCAATCCTGTGCAAAGCCCTGCTTTCTTGAACCTACCCTCAATCACCTAACACAAGCTCAAGTCCCAGAGTCCTTTTCTAACACCATCATTCTCAGAGGCCCAAGGGTCTCCATGGTGTGTTTTCCTTCATTGCGATGAGCTCATAAACCCAACTTTGTTCAAGTAGAATTATCTTCCTAGTGTTCTTCAGCTGGAGGGCACTGACACATTGTAGCAATTGTGTTCCATCACGGGTATTGAAATATTAGTCCTTCTCAAAAATGAATCACAATTTGAAATTATCTCTAAACAGGCCGGGCATGGTGGCTCACACCTGTAATTCCAGCACTTTGGGAGGCTGAGGCAGGTGGATCACGAGGTCAGGAGTTCAAGACCAGCCTGGCCAATATGGTGAAACCCCGTCTCTACTAAAAATACAAAAATTAGCTGGGCATGTTGGTGCGTGCCTGTAATCCCAGCTACTTGGGAGGCTGAAGCAGAAGAATCGCTTGAACCCAGGAAGCAGAGGTTGCAGTGAGCCAAGATCACACCACTGCACTCCAGCCTGTGTCACAGAGCGAGACTCTGTCTCAAAGAAAAATAAATAAATTCTCTAAACAGAAAAATAATATCTAACATTTGTAACTATTTGTAGAAGCATTTTTTAGTCCACCTAGTAAACCAGTTGCTACTTCATGCAACAACTTCAGTGTTCACCCTCACTCATGAGCAGCCAATATTAGTCCCTTCTCCTGCTCAAAGCATTTCCAGTGAAAATATGAATGATGTCACAGCAGCTAAAGAAATAATAAGATGACAATAATGCCAATTATACTGATCAGTATTTTATTCCTGCTAATATATCAAACTGTGATAGATACATTTTCTCCTATCTTATCTCACCTAATTGGTACTACAACTCTCTGAAGTGGGTATTATCATCTCCACTGAGCAGACAAGGAACTGAGATGATGAAGATTATGCGACTTGCCCCAAAGCACTCACCTAATAAGGTGGCAGAGCAAGATTTGATCCAAGATCTGAATGTTCTCAAGGTTTATGCTGATCCATTCTCTTTGCTTTCTCATAGTGAGGAAAGTCAAAGCTGACTAAGGGTAGAAAACGCTATTACATTTTGCCCTAATTTCTTAGGATTGTTTATACTGTATTTTTTAAAAAAATGTTTAATTAAAGGAGATGGAAATTGTTTAAAAGCCAGGAGATTAGACACCTATAAATAAAAGAGTATGTGAACTGGTTTTCAGATGAAATTTATTGCTTATATTTAGCAGAAACATTAGTGAAAAAATTACCCAGGCCAAAACATAATAATTGATGGCAGAGGATCAGATCCATTGACTAGTGAAAGACTTTGCCTTTTTCACCCTCTCACACACTTATTTTGGGATCCTTCCCCAGTGGATCTTATTAATTTCAGAAAGCTATCAAGTAACCTGAATTATATGTCATCTATTCTCTACATATGATACTGCTGTTCCCAAGAATTGTCCTATCTTAACAGAGAAATCATAAACAGCAACAATAAAACACTCTTTTATGACTCAAAAGAATCAGTCTTAAAATATAAAACATTACTTTGTTTCCATAAACATGTATAGAGTAATTCTTATGTTCCAGGTCTCTTCTGGTTCACATGTATGATTTATTTTATCTTCCCCAAATACCTGTGATAGAGGTAATATGATACCCATCACAGAGCTTCAGAACCTTAAGTAATCTACTCAAGTTCATACAGCTAGTAGATGATAAAGCCAGGATTTGAAACTAAAATTTCAGACATCACGAGAGAAGCCATTGAGTAGAGAAGTGGAGAAGGTTTCGAAAGGCAATCCTCTACTTGCCTTGTTTTTTTGGAGTGGTCCTGACCAAATGATGTGCAGAGAGCACATGAGAAGAAATCAAAACCTGTTCTTATTAGATTTTATTTACCTTATGTCCTCCACTGTACTTGAAGTGGTATGGTTGATGTGAGCAGAGTAAACCTAAGGGGAGGGTCTACATGAAAATATATAGCACAAAGCTCAATGGAAATGCTCAAAAAGATCTAGTTTTCTTAACCCTGGCATATGGGAACTATATGTCTTAGTGCTGACTCGCCACTCTGTCTCAATGCCAGGAAACCTGAATGTACATCCCAGAATGTGTTTGGATGCATTGCAAACAAATGTCAGAGCAGGCATTATATCCCCTCGCTAATGTACATTTGCAGGTCAAGAGGGTGATGCTGGAAAATATTAATCCCTTGCGGAGTAGTATCCATCAGAATGCTTTTAAATGTTGGCATATAAGCAGCTAATAGATTATATACCATAAACACAGCTGTTGGAAGAAAAGCTGCATTCCACAAGTCATACAATTAACATCTCTAATCTCCAAAAGTACTAAAATAAGAAGTGGGGGAGGAACAAGGAAGGATGAAGACAGAGATTCCTTTCCCGGAAAGGGCAATCTGTCTCCTCGATGGTACACTTTGATTCCTGTGAGTACAACGCATTCTTACTGATCTCAGGGTGAAGGAGCCCAGAAAAAACCGCCTTTGTAGGAGTGATATGTGGTGAACAGTAGATGGATTGGGAAGGAAAGGAAAAAGAAAATGTTATTTCAAACATTTTTTTCCATAAAATATGTACATTGTGCTTGTTAGAATATACACATGTATCAGCACCGGTAACAACAACAAAAAAAGCTTTCCATACTGTATATTTTTATTGTCATATGTAATTATTATAAAGAATTGTGAAGAAATATCAATAATGTAATTCTTTACCTGAGAAAAAAACACATCTAATGATTTGGTATATGTCTTTCAATGCTTTTTTCTAAGTATTTGTACATATATACATGTTTTCCCACAAAATTTTAATCTTATATACTGACCTGTATAATACTATACTTTATTGCTGCATAGTATTTGCTTGAATACAGCAAAATTTATGTTATAAATTTTTTTCATTGTTATATATTTCTGGAATTTCCTAATTTTCAAAATTAAAAACAAATATTATCCTTGCATGTAAATTCATGGGTACATCTCTAATTATTTAAGATACATTCATATAATAGAATTGCTGGGAAAAAAAGAATAAATATTTAAAACATATGTTTATTTAAAATTATATTAATAATGGAAATAGCCTCAGAATTATTATTAATGGACACTCATGTTGGAATATTAAATAAGATAAAAAGTATGGAAACTAAATTAGAAGTCATCTTAAATTCTATCACTATTGTGTTCAATATTACAGTTTTGTTCATTATTTTTCTAGACTTCAGACGGTAAAACTTTCTGTGTGTGCAGAAGGTGTAGAAGATCATACTACACATTCATTCTTAACCTGCTTTTTCACTCCACAATTTGTCATGGAGATCTTTCCATATTGTTAAATAGAGATGTGTCACATGTTTAATGGATGAAGACAACTCTATTTTATTAATGAAGAATAATTTAACCACTCTCAACTGATGAACTTTGTTTCTAGTTTTTCTCTATTAACATAATGCTGCATGGATACATACGCTGTGTGTGTGCATGTGTGCGTGTGTGTGTGGGTGTATAATGTATAATGGTATTTGACCAATTATATACTGAAATAAATTTTTTATGATTTACTGAGCTAAAGAATATATATGTGTATGTGTGTTTGTGTCTGTGTGTGCATTTACTGAGCTAAAAAATATATATATATTACATAATATATACCATTTATTTTTATAATATATATAATTTATATTTTGTTAGATGGAAAATATCTCCCGTGTATTAAAGTGCCACTTGCAAAAAATTTTGCCAATAGTTTATATTATCAATATTTACAACTTATACTAGTTTAAAGGCTTTAAAAAAGTGGTAGCTTTTAGTCTTTTACAGTTGTTGGAGTTTGTATAATGCTAAAAAATGCTTTCACATTAAGATTTAAAAATATATTCACCAATATTTTCTTCCAATACTTTTTTAACATTAAACACTGATAAAGTTGTAATTAAACTTAGTATGAGAAAGGTAAATACTCGATTCATTTATCCAAATGACCAGCTAGTTATTTCAACACGATTTATTGATAGTCCATTTTCCCCTACCTGTATTAGTGCTTTCAGAACAAAGTACCACAAATTGGCTGATCTAAATAACAGAAATATATTGCCTTTCAGTTCTGGATGCTAGAAGTCCAAGATCAAAGTACTAGCAGGTTGGTTTCTTCTGAGGGCTGTAAGGAAGAACCTATTCCATTTCTTTCCCCCAACTTCTGGTGGTTTGCTGTAGTTTTCTGTGTTCCTTGGCTGTAGAAGCGTCACTTCTGTTGTTTTAGTTTATTTTGTACTGCCATATAACATGGGACATGAGACTGAGTAAATTATAAAAAACAGAAATATATTTCTCACTATTCTAGAGACTGGGAAGTCCAAAGTCAAGGTGCTGGCAGGTTCAGTATCAGGTGAGGGCTGCTGTTTGCTTCCAAGATGGCATTTTAAACATTGCATTCTCTGGAGGGTGGGAACACTGTGTCCTTACATAGCAGAAGACAGAAAGGCAAAAAGAGAACTCCCTTTATCAAGCCCTTTTATAAGTGTACTTAATCTCTTTCATGGAGAAGAAGCCCTCATGACTCAATGACTTGTTGAAGCCACACCTCCCTATACTGTTGTACTGAAGATTAAATTTCAACATGATCTTGGGAGGAGACAAAAACATTCAAACCATAGAAATGAGCTCTGGCTTCATCTTCACATGACAGTCTCCCTGCGTGCATATCTATGTCCAAATTTCCCTTTCTTACAAGGACACCAGTCATATTGGATTAGGGGCCCACACTACTCTAGTATTCATCTTAACTTAGCTAATTACAACTGCAATGATTCTATTTCCAAATAAGCTCACATTCTAAGGGGCTGGGGGTTAAAACTTCAACAAATAAATTTTGGGAAGACACAATTCAATCCCTAACAGCAACCAGTCTATAATACCACAAGTCTATATTCTTTCAATGACTATAATTTTGTAATATATCTTAATATTTGATAGAGCAATTCCTTCTGTTACACTTCTAAATACTTTTTCCATGTTTACTTTACATATGAATATCAGAATTATTTAGTCAAGTTCCTAAAACATTATGTCATTGAAATCTTTAAAAATATTGTTGAAATTTTTGGTTAATTTAGGATCAGTTGGATATTGATAATGCTGATTCTTATACCAACAAAAAGATATTTCTTTACATTTATTCAAGTTTTTGTTCATGTCTAATTGAGTTACAGCTTTCCTCATAAGTTCTGTACCTATCTTAAGTTTATTTCTATGTATTTTGTTGTTGTTATGATTGTAAAAGGGGTTCTTCATTTTATTTTCTAGACGGTTATTGCTGGTATATTAAAAACATTCTTTTTAATATTGACATTCTCATTGGTTTTATAATGAAATCTCTTATGGATTTTCTTTGATTTTCCAGATATATTATCGTACCATTTACATTAATATATATTTCATATTAATTTTTAGTTTTATTTTTGCCTTACAGTCTCTGGCAACCTAAATCTCTAGCTTGACCTTTTTGTGCTTTGTTTTTGTTAATGAATCAGCTTTTTATGTAGAAGACCATCCTGAGTAATCTTTCAAGAAACAGTTTGTGAATATTAAAATGTCTAAGTCCTTAGACATCAAAATGCATGTTCATTCTTCATACACACTTGAACGTTAGTTTGTCTAGTATAGAATTCTAAGTTTACCATTTCTTGCATTACTGATGGAATATCTAATGTTAATCTATTTTGCTTTTTTAAGGTATAAAAACTCTTTGGGAACTTTTAGAATTTTCTCTTTGTCTTTAATATATTGAACTATGATCAAAATATGTGTTGATGTGTGGGTCAATTTAATTCATTCTGTTTTATATTCAGTGGACCATTTCAACCTAAAGATGAGTGAATTTTTCATCCACAGAATTTTGTACTGTTTATTCATTGAGCATATTTTTTAAAAATTTGAGATCCCTTTATCTTAGTTGTCTTCACCATATAATGTCTAAGTAAACATTAAATGTGAATATTATATCTAGAGTCTTTGGCAAATTAAAGCTTTTTTTAATTTCCACATTTTAAGTTCAGGGGTACATGCGCAGGATGTGCAGGCTTGTTACATAGGGAAATGTGTGCCATGGTGGTTTGCTGCACAAATCATCCCATCACCCAGGTATTAAGCCTAACATCCATTAGCTATTCTTCCTGATCCTCTCCCTCCTCTCACCCCCAACCCTCTGACAGGCCCCAGTATGTGTTTTTCCCCACAATGTGTTCATGTGTTCTCATTTACCTCTCACTTATAAGTGAGAAAATGTGGTATTTGGTTTTCTGTTCTTGCATTAGTTTGCTAAGGTTAATGGCCTCCAGCTCCAACCATGTCTCAGCCAAGGACATGATCTCATTGTTTTTTGTGGCTACATAGTATTCCACGGTATATATGTACCATATTTTCTTTATCCACTGCATAATTGATGGGCATGTAGGTTGATTCCATGTCTTTGCTATTGTGAATAGTGTTGCAATAAACATACACATGCATTGGTTGGGCATGGTGGCTCATGCCTGTAATCCCAGCACTTTGGGAGGCCGAGGTGGGCAGATCATGAGGTCAGGAGATCGAGACCATCCTGGCTAACACAGTGAAACCCCATCTCTACTAAAAATACAAAAAAATTAGCCAGTTGTGGTGGTGGTCACCTGTAGTCCCAGCTACTTGGGAGGCTGAGGCAGAAGAATGGTGTGAACCTGGGAGGTGGAGCTTGCAAGACTGCACCACTGCACTTCAGCCTGGGTGAGAGCAAGACTCTGTCAAAACAAAACAAAAACAAAAACAAAAGCAAAAACAAAACAAACAAGAAAACATACACATGCATGTGTCTTTATAACAGAATAATTTATATTCCTTTGAGTATATACCCAGTAATGAGAATGCTCGGTTGAATGGTATTTCTGCCTCTTGGTCTTTAAGGAATTGCCACACTGTCTTCCACAATGGTTGAACTAACATACACTCCCACCAACAGTGTAAAAGCATTCCTTTTTCTCCACAACCTCACCAACATTTGTTGTTTTTTTATTTTTTAATAGTAGCTATCCTGACTGGTGTGAGATGATATCTCAATGTGGTTTTGATTTGCATTTCTCTAATGATTAGTGATACTGAGCTTTTTTTCATATGTTTGCTGGCCACAGATATGTCTTCTTTTGAGAATTGTTCATGTCCTTTGCCCACTTTTTAATGGGGTTGTTTCTTGTAAAGTTTTTTCTTGTAAATTTAAGTTCCTTATAGATGCTGAATATTAGACCTTTGTCAAATGCATAGATTGCAAAAATTTTCTCCCGTTCTCTAGGTTGTCTGTTTACTCTGTTGATAGTTTCTTTTGCTGTGCAGAAGTTACTTAGTTTAATTAGAACATGTTTGTCAATTTTTGCTTTTGTTTGAAATTGCTTTTAGCATTTTTGTCATGAAATATTTGCCTGTGCCTATGTCCTGAATGGTATTGCCTAGGTTTTCTTCCAGGGTTTTTTATAGTTTTGGGTTTTACATTTAAGTCTTTAATCCATCTCGAGTTGATTTCAGTATATGGTGTAAGGAAGGAGTCCAGTTTCCATTTTCTGCATATGGCTAGCCAGTTCTCTCAGCACCATTTATTAAATAGGAAATCCTTTCCCCATAATCAGATTTGTCGAAGATCAAACAGTTACAGGTGTGTGGTCTTATTTCTGGTTCTCTATTCTGTTCCATCCATCTATGTGTCTGTGTTTGTGCCAGTACCATGCTGTTTTGGTTACTGTAGCCTTGTAGTATAGTTTGAAGTCAGGTAGCATGATGCCTCCAGCTTTGTTCTTTCTGCTTAAGATTGCCTTGGCTTTTTGGGTTCTTTTTTGTTTCCAAATGAATTTTAAAATTTTTTTTTCTAATTCTGTGAAGAATGTCAATGGTAGTTTAATGGAAATAGCATTGAATCTATAAACTGCTTGGCCAGTATGGCCATTTTCACGATATTGATTATTCCTATCCATGAGCATGGAATGTTTTTGCATTTGTTTGTGTCATTCCTGATTTCTTTGAACAGTGGTTTGTAATTCTCTCTGAAGAGGTTCTTCACTTTCCTTGTTAGCTGTATTCCTGGGTATTTTATTCTTTTTGTGGCAATTATGAATGACAGTTCATTCATGATTTGGCTCTCAGCTTGCCTGTTGTTGGTATATAGGAATGCTAGCAATTTTTGCACAATTGATTTTTTATCCTTAGACTTTGCTGAAGTTACTTGTCAACTTAAGAAACTTTTGGGCTGAGATGATGGAGATTTCTAGATATAGGACCATGTCATCTGCAAAGAAAGATAGTTTGATTTCCTCTCTTTCTATTTGGATACGCTTTATTTCTTTCTCTTGCCTGATTGCCCTGGCCAGAACACTATGGGGCAGAATACTATGTTAATGGTAGTATGTGGTGAAAGAGGGCAACCTTTTCTTGTTCCAGTTTTCAAGAAGAATGCTTCCAGCTTTTGCCCTTTCATTTTGCCCCCATTGGCTGTGGGTTTGTCATAGACGGCTCTTATTATTTTGAGATATGTTCCTTCAATACCTAGTTTATTGGGAGTTTTTTTTAACATGAAGTGATGTTGAATTTTATCAAAGATGTTTTCTGCATCTGTTGAGATACTCATGTTGTTTTTGCATTGACCGTGTATTATATTCATATTATATATGTGTATATATCTAAAAATGTTGAATATATGTATTTTTGTTATATTGAAGTTTAACTCAAATACAGTTAAATACATAGATATTAAGTGTAAGTGTAATAAGCTTTGAAAAATGTGTGCTAGCAAGATGTACAAAATTTCTATCACCTAGAAGTTTCCTCATGTTTCCTTCCCCCCACAGACAACCTCTATTTCCAAAATGTACAGCCATACTCTGATTTCTTTCCCCATCAATTAATTTTTCTTATTATAAACTTCTTATAGATAAAACCATAGGTTATATGTGTTTTGTAATTGATTTATTTTCTTCAGTATGTTATTTTGGGATCTATCCATATTGTTTCATGTGTCAGTGCTTTATTCCTTTTCATTGTCAAGTAGTATTCCATTCTATATAACTATTGTTTACATTTGGGAACTTTTATGAATGAAGTTGCTAAGAGTATTCTCATACAAAGATTTTTATGAAAATATGTCATTAATTCTTATGGGCAAATTGATAAAATTATAGAACTACTGGGTCATAGAGTAGTTTCATTTTTTCAATAAGAAACTAAAAACCATTTTCCAAAGTGGCTATACCATTTTACATTATCACCAGACACATATGAGAGTTCCAGTAGCCCTACATCCTTATCCACATTTGGTGATGTCTTTTTAATTTTAACTCTATTGTGGGTGTGTGGTAGTAACTCACTGTGGTTTTATTTTTAATTTTCTTGAAATGTAATTTTGAACACTTTTAAATGTACTTATAAAATATTTATAAATTTACCTTTGTGATATATCTCTTCAAGTCTATTGTCATTGCGTACTGGTTGTGTCTTTGAGTTATTGAGTTGTTGTATTTCTTTATGTAATCTAAACATAGTTCTCTGTCTCATGTTTTTATTGTAAAGATTTTCTTCCAGTCCATGGTGTGTTTATGCATTTTCATAATGGTGTTTATAAATGAGCAGATTTTTATTTTGATGAAATTCAAATTTTTATGATTAGTGCTTCTTTGTCATATCTTATACATCTTTGCTACTCTAAGATGATGAAAATATGTTTCGATATATTCTTTTATAAGCTTCATTATTTCAGCTCTTATATTTGTTTATGATCCATCTCAAATTAATTTTGAGTATAATGTGTAGGATGTTCAGAGGTGTTTTTTTTTTCAAAAATAATAGGAGTATCTAGATAATCCACATTCATTTGTTGAAAAGTATTTTCTTTCCCATTGAAATTCTTTGGCATTTTTGTTGATAAGCAGTTGACCACATAAGTATGGGTATATTTCTGAATTTTCTATTTTGTTCTATTAACTTATCAGTCTTTATACCAATACATTATGTCAACATGGTTTTGTAATAAACCTTCAAATTAGACACTGTGAGTCCTTCAAAATTGTTCTTTATATCAAGAGTTATATATATGTATACACACACACACACGTGGAAGAGCAGGTGGATGAGGATATGGAAGAGGAGGGGGAGTGAGGGGGAGAAAGGAGGAGAAAGGAGGAAGAAAGAGGAGGAAGGGTAAGGAAAAGGATTATTACAGACAAAAATTCTTCATGAAAATGGATGCAAAATTCCTTAACAAAATTGAAACAAATCTAACCTAGCATATATAAATTATACATTCTAAGTGAAAGGCACAGTCAGAATGTACTTATTTTGAATCCATGTTTTAGGTATAATTATATCACTAAATGTAGAAGTATTGTGAGCACTTATGCATAAGATGCTGTCAATTCAAAGATAAAATTGCCAATCCATCCTTGAATAACTCACGGCACTTGTTTTTACTTTTGAAAAGACAATACATAGGTATATAAATTAAAGACACAGGATAGATAGCCCAGAGATTGGCCCACACAAATATAGTCAATTGGTCTTTAACAAAGGATCAAAGGCAATACAATGGAGCATAAATAATCTTTTCAACAAATAGTGCTGGAAGAACTTGGCATCCAGATAGAAAAAAGAAATGAATCTAGACACAGACCTTACATTCTTCACAAATATTTACTCAAAATAGATCACATATTCAAATGTTAAATACAAAACTATAAAACTCCTAGAAGATAACAAGAGAAAATCTAGATGACCCTGGGTTTGGCAATGGCTTTTTAGATACAATATCAAAGACATGATCTATGAAAAAATAATTGATCAGTTAGGCTTTATTAAAATTAAGAACTTCTGTTCTGCAAAATACCCTTTCAAGAGAATGAGAAGACAAGCCACAGACCAGGAGAAAATATTTGCAAAAGACATATATGGTAAAGGACTGTTATCCAAAATATACAAAGAACTTTAAAAACACAACAATAAAATGAACAACCCAATTAAAAAAATGGAATGGGCAAAAGATCTGAACAGACACCTCACCAAAGAAGATACACAGATGGTAAATAAGCATATGAAAAGATGCTTAACATAATTGTGAATTAAAACTACAATGTGATACCACTATAACCCTATTAGAATTGCCAAAATTCAATATACTGACAATACCAAATGTTCTTGAAGATGTGTAGCAACGGGAACTCTTACTCATTGCTGGTGGGAATGCAAAATTGTATAGCTAAGTTGGAAGAAATTTTGACAGTTTCTTTCAAAACTAAACATATCCTTACCATACGACCCACCAATTGTGCACAAAAGAGTTGAAAACATGTCCACACAGAAACCTGCATATGAGTGTTGATAGCAGTTTTATTCATAATTGTCAAAACTTGGAAGCAACCAAGATGTCCTTCAGTAGGTGAATGGGTAAATAAACTGTGGTACATCCAGACAATGGAATATTATCCAGCACTAAAAAGAAATGAGCCATAAAGCTGTGGAAAAATATGGAAGCAACTTAAATAAATAAATGCATATTACTACATGAAAGAATCCAGTCTGAAAACTCGCTGTGTGATTCCAACTATATGACATTCCAGAAAAGATAAAACTATAAAGACAATAAAACAATCAGTGTTGCCAGGAGTTAGGGGTGATAGAGGGATGAATAGACAGAGAGTGGAGGATTTTAAGGGCAACAAAACTATTCTGTACTTTACTAAATTGGTGATACATGTCATTATATATTTTTTCAAAAGCATAGAATGTGCAAAACCAAGTGAACCTTAGTGTATACTATGGACGTGGGTGATGCTATATCAATGTAGGTTCATCAATTATAACAAATGTGCCACTCTGATATGGGATGTTGATCATGAGGGAGGTTGTGTTTGTATGGAGCAGGTGGTATTTGTGAATTATCTGTACTTTCTACTCAATTTTACTATGATTCTAAAATTGCTCTAAAAAATAAAATCTGTGAAAAAATAAAGACGATGCATATTCACTGGCCATTGAGATAAAAGTACAACCAAGGTATTCCCAATTTAACATGGCTGGAATTGTTAATGGATAATACGAGCTTATAATTGAGTAACACAAGAACGTGTTAATTTTGTTTGAAAAACAAATTTCTTGATATATATGAAGCAATTAAATGATGACACAAATGATGATACACTTGTAATTAATATGTACATTATTTGCTAAATGCTTTATGAGTTCATAAAAATATGAAATAAATGGGCAGAAAGACTTGTAGCAGCTAAACACTTAGAGAGTATGTGGATAGATAAAGAAAAAGGAGTATCTCAAGAATTTAGGAGAGAATTATAGTCTCATCTCCAGGCTTTTGACTTATGAATTTAAACAGGTATTGACACCTGTTTTCTATCAAGAGAAAGAAATGGCCCTTTATTCTCTTGCTTGGCTGTGGTACATTCTGAACCATTTTGCAGACTTCTCTTAATAGAATGTTTATTTATTATTTCCATTTTTAAAAAGAATTTTCTATGAATTAACTTTAAAATATCTCTAGAAAAATCTCCTAAGATCTGTGCTGAGATTTGCATAAGAAGTCAATCAGTTCTAATTCAGAAGAATTAATGTTTTGAGTAAATACATGACATACTTAATTATGATATAATGTTTCATTTCATTATATAGATTCCTACAATTAAGAAGTAAAAAGGAAAATTCAATATATTCTCCCAATATGCAGTTTGGGGATTCTCAGCTGCCAAAACAAAGACTGACTCAATCCCTTGGATCAACCACCATGAATCTTGTTTAATAGGAATTGCTATAATCTCATGATTTGTGGATTTTGAACACCTTCTCACTCAACCCATTTCTTCCTTTGGCTGGAGTAGCTCACGGCAAAATGCCTCATGTTTTATATTCTTTAGGCTTTTTTTTTTTTTTTGGCTCTTGTGTCCTTTATTTCCTCTTTCTCACTCACTTAGGAAACTGGAAAGGGACAAGAAAAAAATGTATCATCATGCTTTCTTTATTCTTTAAATCCTATTTCCTTGGCCAGTCTGAGGTGTCAAAATCAGTTTACATAGAATTGATGTACATCTTCAGTGGCGCACTCACATCCTTTCCTTCTTTAACCATGTTAATATCAGGATTCTTAGATGAACTGTTCTGGACTGTGATACATTTAGAAAAGATTTGTGTCCTGCTCAAGGTCTAGAGACTTACATGTCAGCTTTCTGATTCCTCCTTCATCTTGCTCTAGATTTTATAGCATTTTGCTGATATGTTTCAATTTTGTGGTTTGGGACTGTGGTAGTTCTCTTGTTTGAAAAAAGATGAACTTTTACTTCCTTCTATTTCTTGTTATTTCTGTTGTTTTCAGGGGATTTCAAAAAGATGTATAGTGTAAAAATGCCATTACTTCATGTTTAATGATATCTCCAAATTTTCAGTTTATTTTTATTTTATTTTTTTTCAGGCAGAGTCTTGCTTTGTCGCCCAGGCTGGAGTGCAGTAGAGTGATCTTGTCTCACTGCAACCTCCGTCTCCTGAGTTCAAGCAATTCACCTGCCTCAGCCTCCTGAGTAGCTGGGATTACACGTGCGTGCCACCACACCTGGCTAATTTTTTGTATTTTTAGTAGAGTCAGGGTTTTGCCATGCTGGCCAGGCTGATCTCGAATTCCTGACCTCGGGTGATCCACCTGCGTCAGCCTCCCAAAGTGCTGGGATTACAGGCATGAGCCATCATGCCTGGCCATTTCAGTTTATTTTTTGAGCGGTAAAGTCAGCTATGCCAACAGAGATTGCAGCAAATGTTTGAACATTACTTTATTCAGATATTATGCATATTCTATTCTTGTGTGAATGTTGCATGTGTCCTCATATGCCATTGTTATTTTGTAAATCCTTCTGTTTTCTTATCCTTGAACATAAAGCTTCTCCCACTAGTGTTTTCCTTATTTTATTCTAATATAAATTAGTACGTGCCTCCAAATTTGGAACATCTCTTGAAAGATCAATAAAGACCAATACTTAGCAATGTAAAAGCAACATTATAGGATTCTGGGGATATAATGGAGAAGGAAGAACCAGGAATCTATCTTTCCACTGAGACAACACTTCCCTGACAGAATATATCTAATATAAGTAGTTTGGAACTCTTGGGTCTATTAAAGGCTTGAAACTTCCATGGTAATGCTTGGACAGTAAATTATAGTTAATTTCAATCAACGTCAGCTATAACAGTTACCCATCCCCTACCTCTATCCCTATGGCAGCCAGCTGTGCACACATTCCTAAAGCAACCTGCACACAGCTTGTAAGAGCCATGGCCCAGGAGGTGATGGTGAAGCAAAAAGGACTCTGTCCTCCAAATATCAGGGATATGTGCTGTGATCACTGATTGTTGCTTCTGATCACAGAGCTGTAGACAAAGAGAAAGGCAATCATTGTTGTTGCATCTCCTACCATTGTTGCAAGCCCCTTCTCTTGCTAAAGTAGATTCCATAAGACTTAAGGGTTCAGTGTCCTTTCCTTTCTCCTCTTTACTTTTCTTTTTCTCCTTTCAAGAGACATTAAAGACTAGGATACTCGAAAGTAGTTGCATCTACTGGAAAACAATAAAAATGACCATGCATACCTAGGGAAAGATGTAGGCTCAGAAAAGTACTGAGAAGAACTTATGCTTATACTTCAGGCTTATCCTTGGCACAGAGACAGCCTATAGTTATCAAAACAAAGACAAAAGCAAGGAAAAACAAAAACAAAAGCAAAACCCCACAGCAAACCCTGGGAAAGAGGGAGAATTTCCAGAATTATCACATATTTAAATTAAATGTTCAGTTTTCAACAACAGCAAAAAATCACAGGGCATACAAAGCAACTGGAAATTATGGTCCATTAAAAAGAAAGAAAGAAATCAAATGAAACATTCCCTGAAAAAAGACCCGATGGCAAATCTACTAGATAAAGGCTTTAAAGCTTTTATCTTAAAGGTGCTCAAAGAACTAAAGAAAGATGTGAATAAAGTCAAGAAAACAATGAATAGGTAAAAGTAAAATATTGATAAAGAGGTAGAAAACCTAAAATAAAACCAATAAGAATTTCTGGTGCTTAAAAATATAATAACTGAAATAGAAAATTTACTAGAGGAATTCAAAGGTAGATTTAAACAGGCAGAAGAAAGAATCAGTTAACTTGAACATAAGACAAGGAATACTATCACATCTGAGGAACAGAAAGAGAAAAATAAAGAAAAGTGAACAAAGCCTAAAGGAATTCTGAGATACCATCAAGCTGACCAAAATATACATTGTGGAAGTCCAAGATGGAGAAGAGAAAGAGAAAAGGTCAGAGAGAATATTTGAAGAAATAATAGCTGAAAATTCCTCAAATGTAATGAAAGACATGAATATAAACATACAGGAATCTCAATGAATTCCAAGTTAGATGAAATCATAGAGACCCACATCAAGACATAATATAGTCAAACTTATAAAAGCCAAAGTGAAAGAGAATGTTAAAAGAAGCAAGAGAGAAGTGATTCATTGCATACAGGAATCCTCAATAAGATTATCAGCAGATTTCTCATCAGACACATTGAAGGTCAGAAAACAGTGAACTAATATACTCAAAGTACAAAAAGAAAAAAGCCCTGTCAACCGAGAACACTATATCTGGCAAACCTGTCTTTCAAAGGTGAGGGAGAAATTAAGACATTCCCAGATAAACAAAAGCTGAAAGAGTTCATTACCACAAGACCTGCCCTGAAAGAAATGCTCAAGGGAATCCTGCAGGGTGAAATGAAAAGATACTATGTAGTAACTCAAAGCTGTATGAAAAATTAAAGTTTTCAATAAAGATAAATACATGGGCAAGTATAAAAGCTATTACTATTATAACAATGGTTTGTAATTCTTTTTGTTTTCCTACCTGACTTAGGAGACTAATACATTAAAAAAAAATTCTAAGAGCTAGTATTATTGTAACTTTGGTTTGTAATTCCACATTTTTTCCTACATAATTTAAGAGACTAATGTATTACAAATTATTAGTTTATGTTTTGGGGCACATAATGTATAAAGATGTAATTTTGTGACAATGACCAAAAGGAGTAGGGATAGAACTGTTAAAGAAGCAGAGAGTTTGTATTTTATTGATGTTTATCTTGTATAAATTCAAATTAGAGTGTTATAACTTTAGTATGTTAAATGTGATCCCCATGGTAACCACACAGAAAATAACTATAGAATATACAAAAAAAGGAAATGAGAAAGGAATTTAAGTGTTTACTACAAAAAAATCAACTAAACATAAAAGAAGACAATAAATGCAGAAAATGAGAGAAAAAATTCTATAAAACAAATTGCAAAATGACAGAAGTAACTTCCTCCTTATCAGTAATTTGTTTAAATGTAAATAAATTAATTTCTTTAATGAAAGAATTGACGTTGACAGAAGGGACTAAGAGAACATGCTGTAACTATATGTTGTCTATAGGAGACTCTACAACCAAGGATGCAAATACACAAAAACTGAAAAAATGGAAAGAGATATTCTGTGCAAACAGTAACCAAAAAAGAGCAGCATGCTAATATCAGACAAAGTTCATTTTTGTTTTTTGAGACAAGGTCTCACTCTGTTGCCCAGGCTAGAGGGCAGTGGCATGATCATAGCTCCTAGGCTTAAATGATCCTGTTTCCTCGGCTTCCTCAGTAACTAGGGTTACAGTATCATACTATCTTTCCTAGCTATTTTTTAAATTTTTTGTAGAGACGGGTTCTCACTATATTGCCCAGGTTGGTCTCAAACAATCCTCTCATCTCAGCCTCCCAAGGTGCTGAGATTACAGGCATAAGCCACAGTGCTTGGCCTCAAATAGATTTTAAGTAAAAAAGGATTGAAACAGATAAAGAAAGACATCATATATTAATAAAAGTTTCAATAGAGCAAGGAGATAAAGCAATTATTTACTTTTACACACCTGATAACAGAACATTAAAATACACGAAGAAAAATAGAATTGAAGAAAGAAGTAGACAGCTCTACAAATAGTTGAAGAAATCAGTATCCTACAATCAATAACAGATAGAACAACCTGACAAAAGATAAGAAAATAGAGGACTTACACAACACAATAAGCTAATTAAATCTAATGGGCATACACACAATGTTCTACCCAACAACAACAGCATACATCTTCTCAAATTTGCATGGGACATTTTCCAATATAGACCATATGTTAGACCAAATATTAAGTCTGAATAGATTGAAAAAGATATATAACATCCAAAATATCTTCTCTGATGACATGGGATGAAGTTGTATATTAATAACGAAATAAAAATGGACAATTCACAAATTTGTGGAAATTAATCAACACACCCTTAAACAACCAATGGATCAAAGAAGATATCACAAGGGAAATGAGAAAATGCTTAGAGATAAATGAAAACAAAAGCACGACACACCAAAACTTATCGGACATAGTGAAAGCAATAGTTAAGAGAAAATATATAGCTATAAATACTTACATTAAAAAACAAAAATATCTCAAGTCAACAACCTAACTTTATAACTTTTAAAACTAGTAAAAGAAGAACAAACTAAACCCAAAGCTAGCAGTTGGAAAGAAATGATAATAATTACAGCATAGACAAAAAAAATAGAGGATAGGAAATCAGTAGAGAAAGTTAATCAAGCCAAAAGTTCAGTCTTTGAAAAGATCAACATTAACAACATGTAGTTAGATTGACTAATAAAAATCGAAGACTCAAATTATTAAAATCAGAGACGAAAGTGGAGATAATATTACCAATTCTACAGAAATAAGATTATAAGGGAGTACTGTGAACAATTATACACCAAGAAATTCAATAACCTAAATGAAATAGTCAAATTCCTAGAAATACAAATAAGTTAGTAAGAGATGGAAAATCTCAACAGACCTACAACTAGTGAGGAGATTGAATCTGTAATAAAAAAATCTCCTAACCAAGAAAAGCCCTGAACCCAATGGCTTCACTTGTGAATTCTACCAAACATTTAAATAAGAACTAACACCAATATTTCTCAAACTTTTTCAAAAAATTGAAGAGGAGGGAATACTTCCTAACTTATTCTATAAGGTGAGCATGATCCTGATACCAAAGCCAGATAAGACTACAAGAAAAGCAAACTATAGACCAAAATTTTTAATTAACATTGATGCAAAAATTCTCAACAAAATACTAGCAAGCCAAATTCAGCAGCATATTGAAATAATTATACAATATAATTAAGCAGAATTATTCCTGGAATGCAAGGATGGTTCATCATATAAAAATAGATCAATGTAATACACTATATTAACATACTAAAGGGTGAAAACATGATCATCTCAGTTGATGAAGAAAAGGCATTTGATAAAGTTCAGCACCATTTAATGATAAAAACACTTAAAAAACTAAGAATAGAAGGAAGCTACCTCAACATAATAAAAGCCATATGTGAAAAACCCACAGCAAATATCATATTCAGTGGTGAAAAAAGCTCTTCCTCTAAGATAAGGAGCAAGACAAGGATGCCCAATTTTGCCACTTCTACTCAACATAGTACTGGAAGTTCAGCTAAAGGAATTGGGCTGAATAATAATAATAATAGAATGCATACAAATTGGAAAGGAAGAAGTAAAATTGTCTCTGTAGATGATATGATCTTACATATAGAAAATCCTAAAAATTCCACAAAAACTCTGTTGAAATTAATAAATGAATTCAGCAAAGTAGCAAGATACAAAGTCAATATATAAAAATCAATTGTATTTCTGTACACTTAACAATAAACACTCTGAAAAGGAAATTACAAAAACAATTTCATTTACAATAGCATCAAAAATAATAAAATACTTAGGAATTAACCAAGGAAGTGAAAGACTTGTACACTGAAAAGTATGAAACATTGCTAAAATAAATTAAAGAAGAAAATTAATGAAAACGCATCTCAAGTTAGTGGACTGGAAGACTTAATATTGTTGAGATAAAAATACTACTCAAATCAATCCATCAATTCAATGCAATCCCCATCAAAATTCCAATGACTTTTTTTGCAGAAATAAAATAATCTTAAAAATCATACAAATTCTTAAGAAACCAAAATTGCCAAAACAATCTTGAAACAGGACATAATTGGAGAACTCACAATTTCTGATTTCAAACTTACTACCCAGCCACAGTAATCAAAACAGTGTGGTAGTGGTATAGGAACAATTATAGCCCCATGAAATAGAATGTAAAGACCAGAAATAAATTTTTGTATGGTCAAATGATTTTTGACAAGAGTGTCAAGTTCATTCAATGGGTAGCAGACAGGCAGTCTTTTTAACAATGATGCTAGAAAACTGGATATCCACATGCAAAAGAATGAAGTTGAACTATTACCTAATACCATATAAAAATTCACTGAAATTGGTTCAAAGACCTAAATGTAATACCCAAAACTATAAAACTTTTACAAGAAAACAGGTCAAAAACTTCATGATGTTAAATTTGGTAGTAATTTATTTGATATGACAGCAAAGCATAGGCAACAAGAGAAAAAATAGACAAATTGGGCTTCACGAAAATTGTAAAAATTCCTGCATTGAGATGATATCGATAAAGTATAAAGGCAAACATAAAATGAGAAAAAAAATTGCAAATCATATATCTGATAAGGAATTAAAATCTATAGTATAGAGAGAACTCCTAAAACATAACAACAAAATAAACAACCAGATTTAAAAATGGACAGAGAATTTGAATAAACATTTCTTCAAAGAAGATATACAAATGGCCAATACACACATAAAAGTGTTCAAAATCTGTAATAATAAAAGAAATGCAAATCAAAAGTTTAATGAGATACTGCTTCACAACCATTACAACGGCTACCTTCAAAAACAATAGAAAATAACAAGCGTTGATGAGCATGTAGAAAAACTGAAACCCCTGTGCATTGCTGGCGGGAATATAAAATGGTACAGCTGCTCTTGAAAACAGTTTGAAAGTTTTTCAAAATTATTTAAATGGAATTACCATATGATCTCACAACATTACTTCTGGGTGTATACCCAAAAGAATTGAAAGCAGGATCTTAAAGAGATATTTGTACAACCATGTTCATGGCACCATTATTCACAATAGCTAAAATGTGGAAGCAACCTAAGTATCCACTGATGGATGAAAAGAGAAGCAAAATTTGCATTTTGCATATACAGACAATGTAGTGTTGACTTTGACAGGAAGAAAATTCTCACATATGCTACAATATGAATGAACTTTGTGTATGCTAAGTGACATAAACAAGTCACAAAAATACAAATACTATATGATTCCACTTATATGAGGTACTTAGAGCAGTCAAAATGGATACAATAAATAGAATGGTGATTGCCAGGGTCTGGAGAGAAGAAAGGGGCAGGGAGTTATTGTTGAACAGGTACACAGTTTCAGTTTCACAAGATGAAAAGGGTTATGGGGATGGAAGGTGGTGGTGGTTGCACAACATTATAAATGTATTTAATACTTCTGAACTCTACACTTAAAATGGTTAGGATGGTAAATTTTGTGTTATGTTTCTTTTACCATAATAACTTTTAAAAAAGAGCCAGGTGCTGTGGCTCACACCTGTAATCCCAGCTACTTGAGTGTCTGAGGTAGGAAGATTCCTTGAGGCCAGGAATTTAAGACCAGCCTGGGCAGCATAGCAAGATGCCATCTCTTAAAAAAAAAAAAAAAAAAAAAAAAGACCTTTACTAGCAACTAACTTGTAGAAAACTCCTCCAAAGAAATAGAGGTCACAGGGGAGATGAGTGAAGATGGGTCTTTTCAGTTCAATCAAAATACCTTGTATAGAATATTTTCTTCTATAAATCTATATAAATATAAACAAAACCCAAATTTGACTAAAACAAATCTTTAAAATTATGATTAATTTGGCCACTCAAAACAATACCTCATGATAACTCATATTTACAAACAACCTGAGTGTTTTCAAAAGTAAAAGAAATATTATTTGAAAAGCTTGGAAATAACCTTTGTAGACTCTTTTTTCATTAATTAGGTACTAGACTCTCTTGGCAGTGTCTTACTCAAAAAAGAATAAAGAGAAAAATATAAATAAATGGACAAACTGCAAAAGCATAACAAAAAGGCATATAGCAAATCCAGATGAATAAAATCACCCACATATATTAAAGATAATTGAGATGAAAGACATGGAAATGTGTATAAAAGTCTAATACATTGGTGATTTTTCCTCCATTTCTGATCATGAAAACATTAATAAAATAAGGGAAAGTATTTGAGAAGGGAACAGGGATGAAGAACCCCTTTAAAAATGTGACAATTTTATTTTGGCTTCAATCTCCAAAGGCCTTTTAAGATTTCTAATATTCATTGTCAGAATCAATAGCATAGATGAATTTCTACAGTTTCCAATAAATGGAAAACATATGTGAATGAAAACAGAACATTCATATTTGGTCTTTTCCCAGAGAGCACTGAATTGGTTTTTTGTTTGTTTTTAACAGTCATCTGCAACCAATGCAATTGAATACTAAGCAAGAACCCAAAAGGCTTTGCTTCATATGTAGAAGAGTGCTCCATGTCTAAAGCTTCATACTGAAGGAAGAGCTAAGTTTGTTGATGAAGTGTACATTCAGTTTATATTTCTCAAAGCTGGGAAATCTGGCCAGGTCCTAACTTCAAGTCAACTATTTTTGTGGTCAAAGCTTAGCATCTACTGGACTTCACACAGGCCATCTCTGCTAATTCAATCTTGCAAGTTGAAAGGATTTGCCCCAATCAAGCCCTAACCTTTAATGTGGACTTGCTTCTATTATGGATTCTCAGTATTCAGATGAAAGATACAGGTGATTGAAAGCACAACAGATTTAGTGGCAGAAAGAAAATGTATTTGAGAAGATAACAATAAGAAAGAAAGAAAGCTCATTTGTCTCGACTGTAAACTAAGAAGCCTGTTGTTATGACTGGTTTAAGGCACTATTCTGAATTATCTACTGTTTTGATTTACATAGTAATTAGTTCAGTACTATGGAGAGCATGGCTTAAGCCCTATGCCCAGCTTTCTGTATCTTTCGGCCCATGAATACAGGTGCCTTAAAACTCTTTAATATCATTCACCTGTATACCACACCTGAGTTGTCCTCTCAGCCATATTTCACACTCTAAACCTCTCTTAGCAACCTCATTCTTACAGTGTCCTTAACCATTCAACAACCAATAGAAACTTATTTTGCTAAGACTGTAACACACTGAACTAAATGCTAAAAATACTCCTATGAGGAAGACATACATGATGTTAAGGAATTGGCCATCTGTTAGAGGAAAAAATATATACACAGAGTAATGATGGCCAAGATAGTCTGACCATCACCTGGAACGGTTGTTTAAAATGCAGTTTTCTAAGCAGTACTCTGAGAAATTCTAATTCATTACTTTGGGTGAGGGTGAGGGGTTTGGAGGAGGTGAAAACTGAAAATCTCTAGATTAGTGGGGTTCTCGACCCCAGCTATATGGGAAATCAACAAAATTTTTAAATATATCAATTCTTGGGCTCTACCCCAGACCAATAAAATCAGGATGTTCGGGAATATAACTTAGGCATTGAAATTTATATGCATCTTGTCTTGAATCCTGGCTCCACCATTTAACAATAGTGTCATTAAACATGTTCTTCAACTTCTGTAAGTTATAGTTTTGCTTTGTTTTAATTCTGAAATCGACATAGTAGTATCTATTTCATTGTGTGGTTGTGAGGTTAAATGAGGTAAGGTATGTAAGGTATAATGCCTGATGATGCATAGTAAATAGGTGATAATAGGTGATGATGCATAGTAAATAGGTGATGCATAGTAAATAGGTAGCTAACATTTATTGACTATTTACTATTATGTGATACTGTGTTAAGCACTTTACATGAACTAAAACAACCATTATATTTTTATCTTCATTTTTTCAGTGAAGGCCTGAGACATAAAATAGTAAAGTGATTGTCCACAGTACACAATTAGCAAGCAGCAGAGCTAGGGTCTAGTACTCGTGACTATTGTACTACATATTTTAGTATATAGTAGCTATTCTTATTGAAAAATAACTGATAGTCTTAGTTCAGGCTGCTGTAATAAAATACAACAGACTGGGTGGCTTAACCCACAAACGTGTTTCTGCTGTTCTGGAAGCTGGGAATCTGAGATCAAGATGCCAGCATGGTCAGGGTCTTCATGAGGGCCCTAGCTATGGTTTGAATGTAGCCCCCAAAATTCATGTCAGAAACTTGATACTGAGTGCAGTTGTATTGGGAAACAGGACATTTTGGGACGTGTTTAGGTCATAAGGGTTCTGTCTTCATGAATGGATTAATGCTGCTATTAAAAGTGCTCAGTGGAGTGGTTTCACCTTGTATTCTGCCATTTGAAGACACAACACTCATTCCTTTTTGCTCTTTCTCTTCTGGAGGCCCTCAACAGATGCCAGCACCTTGATCTTGGACTTCCCAGCCTCCAGAAATATGAGAAATAAATTCTTGTTTTTATAAATTACTCAGTCTCCAGTATTCTGTAATAGCAGAATAAATGATAAATAAGTGCCCTTATATAAAACAGACGAGACACAAGATTAATCTTGTATTCTTGTGAACCAAGACAGCCCTTTTCCTTTTATGTCCTCACATGGCCTTTCCTTGGTATATACAGGCAGATTAGTCTTGTGTCTCTTCCATTTTATATAAGGGCATTAATCCCATTATGGGGTTCTGTTCTTATGACTTCATCTAACCCTAATTACCTCCCAAAGGTCCCACCTCCAAATACAGTCACAATGGGGATAAAGGTTTCAACATATGAATTTGGGGGTAACATAAACATTCATTGCATAGTATTAGTTAAGAATCAGACAATCCACAGTAAATGTCAAATGAATGGAGTTGAGAATAATTATGAGGTGAATTCTGAGTTTTATGGGTTTAGATGGGTTTTATGAAAATGTCTTTTTCTTCCAGGCTTTGTCATATGAAACCTCTTAAAGTCAAATTTCTGATAAAGAAGGGCTATTTTTTCCAATAATTTTCAGATAAAGCAGCTGAGGCTTAAAAAGAAAAGGAAATTAACTTAGGTTACGTAACTAGGAAGCAGTAGAAGGTGGGATTTGAGCTCATGTTTGTCCAATCGAACATGTTCCTTTAGATGAAGAGCAGTTTCTAAGAGAAGGTGATGCAAATCTGGCCAATGTGTTTGTTATTTTTCAGAAGGTGGTGTGGGCAGCTATCAAAGCATTTTGAAGAGGAAAGGAGCATGAATGAAATTCACATGATCATTTCACCACATTTACTCTGTTATGGCATTTACTCTGTTATTAGTATCTGACACTAATCATCATCACTTGATGGTGTATGTAGATTTTCTTTCTTTCTTTCTTTTTTTTTTTTTTTTTTTGAGATGGAGTCTTGCTCTGTCTCTGTCTGTCGACCAGACGGGTGTGCAGTGGCACGATCTCAGCTCACTGCAACCTCTGCCTCCTGGGTTCAAGCAACTCTCCTGTCTCAGCCTCCCAAGTAGCTGAGATTACAGGTGCACACCACCACGTCCAGCTAATTTTTGTATTTTTAGTAGAGATAAGGTTTCACTGTATTGGTCAGGCTGGTCTTGAACTCCTGACTTCAGGTGATCCACCCGCCTCAGCCTCCTAAAGTGCTGGGATTACAGGTGAGAGCCACCATGCCTGGCCAGCTGGATTTCTTTTCTACTTATAAGCAAAACTCAGAATTAAACTTCAGCTAGACTGGGCACGGTGACTCATGCCTGTAATCCCAGTACTTTGGGAGGCTGAGGCAGGCAGATCACCTGAGGTCAGGAGTTTGAGACTAGCCTGACCAACATGGAGAAACCCCATCTCTACTAAAAATACAAAATTAGCCAGGCGTGGTGGCACATACCTGTAATTCCAGCTACTAGGGAGGCTGAGGCAGTAGAATCACTTGAACCCAGGAGGCAGAGGTTCTGGTGAGCTGAGATTGCACCACTGCACTCCAGACTGGGCAACAACAGCGAAACTCCACCTCAAAAAAAACAAAACAAAACAAAAAAACAAAACTTCAGCTATACATTTCTTCCTTCCTTCAAGGTTACATTTCTTTATCTCACATGAAATCTGGACTCGTGGGTTTGCATGATCACAGATAAGATCGTTTGCAGAAGAGCCTCATGTCAAGATTCATTTCAATCAGGGATTAAATCTAGTCATTCATTCATTCATTCCACAAATTTAAATCAAAACACTAAACTAGCTTCAGTAATTGATAGAAAGATGTGGCTCCTATCCTCAGAAGCTCATGCTCTAGAGAAACAAGTACAATGTGCACTCCTTGATGGACCCTGCTTTACATTCTTAACAAATCTATGAAGTCCGGTCAACAGATTGCACAACTTTGTGGAATGTTGCTTATTTTTGCTTAATAGCAAAATCAAGGCTGAGTTGCCAGATGGAGCTTGGCAACATTTAATGACCAAGTAGCCCAAAGGTTCTCTCTAGAACAAAATATGGACTTTGCATTTCCTTTAGCAATTTTTTCTTAACATCTTCTCTAGCCTTACAAACAGAAACACATGCCTCTGCCAGTCCCCACATGGGATCCCAGATGACAAACCTCTCAAGGAGAATAACAAAATGCAGTTGGAATCAAAGTGTATGAAGCCTCCCAGACACACCCAGCAGGAGTCACCAGGAAGCAGCTGGGAAGAGGCTGACAGCCCACCAGCAATGAGACCACAGAAGCTGCTGCTCCCAGGAGGGAGTCTGCTGTCATCCTCCACTTGCTAGACTTCTCCCTCCTCTCTGCTTGTTACACACTGCTTCCCTGCTCTAGGGCTTGCTCCAGAGATGACTTCAACAGAACAGAGTGGCTCTTCCTTACTTGAAACACAGACCCATTGTACCTGTGGCTTTGGCTCTGGATTGTCTTTCTACTTAGAGGAGAACAAGGGTGTGACTGAGCCACATGATGGAAAGTAAAGGTACAACCAAAAATTGTGGCATTTCCTCTTGTTTATGACATTAAATTTCCTTCAGCCTCTACCTTCATGCTGTCTGCTTCTCTAAGGCTGCTCCCAGGGAACAAGTTAATAATCTCAAATACACTGATTTTTGCCCCTTTCAGAGGTAAGAGTTTAACAGGGGACAAAGGACGAATTTTACATCATGGCATTTCAAACATCAGTAAAATGGTGATTATTTTTCAGCACTCTTGATATTATGTCTGAGTAGCCCTTGTAGAAATTAATGCAAGCTGTGTTTTCACTGCAATGTGCCCTTACTGTATTCACATGCAGCGAGAGGTTATGCTGACGGAACTTGGCCATGATTTGTGATATTGTTTATTTACATGTATTAATATAAAATAAAATGCAACTTGCTAAGTAACATTTAAGCCCTCAATAACCTGTTCCTGAACTATTTTTCCAACTCCATTGATCCCTACTCCTTGTGATTCAGCCAGTACCTCAATTGTTTGTTTCTATGCTTGTTCAAGGTTTGTAATCCTTAGTCCTTTGCTCAAAATGAGAGTCAGCCTGGCATAAGGGAAAGAGCACTCAACTCAGCCTGAGTGGGAAACATGACTTAAATAAGTTAGCAACTTATGCAATATCATTTATATAACTTTGAGCCTTTAGCATAATCATCTGTAAAATGAAGCTTCCCACTGTGGGATGTTCTTGAAAAGGGTGTTATAGGATATGGAAGCACTATGCACAGATGAGGCTCTCAGTAAAGTTGTTCCATCATTTCTGAGTATGCAAATTTTATTCATCCTTTAAGTTGCAGCCCAGATAGCACCTTTTGCATAAAGTGTCTACTGATTGCCTCCACTGGGATGCAATCTTTCCCCCTTCTCAACTCCTATCTCTCTTTGCCTTTATTAATCATATAGTAAGTCCATCTTTTTATTTTGTATCACAGGGTCTCAAACTGAGACTCTGAATGTGGCTTGTGCAGAGTGCTTCCTGGGATTCTGTGTGTATGGGTTACTCTGCATGGAGCCTCCCGTTGCCAACCAAAAAAGGACTAAGCTTGGCTCCTTTCCGATTCTCTGTACATAATTTTGTATTCATATTATGTTCTTTTTCTTGAAGAAAGCCCTGATTTTATAGGTGTCAGTCCCCCCAAATCCTGATTAGCACCTGGGGAGGAGGGAGATGAGGGTATGGAACTACTGCCATGGTGTCTGTCCATATCCGCAGAGCTGAAGCAGTTGTATGGATGAAAGACATAATGGTATTGGAAACAAGTGTAATCTTTGGGGTCTGGATAACAAAGTATGGCAAAAGTTGAGGAGTTGAGGGAATATCTGCAATCCAAAAGCTGAGGATTAGCAATGACAGAACCACAATATCCACAATACCCTGGACATGCAATTGGCATTCTCTTCATGGATGCTAACATCAGTAGCAACTTCTCATCGACTCAAATGCCTCCTCTTCAGAAAGTCTTGCTCACTTTTTGTAACCCCTTTCACCAACCTATGTGTCATCTACCCTATTTGTCACTTTTTTTAAGAGGGAGGATCTTGCTCTTGCTCTATCACCCAGGCTGGAGTTCAGTGGTGCAATTATAACTCTCTGTAGCCTCAACTTCTGGGCTTAAGTAGTACTCTCACCTCCACCTTCTGAGTAGCTAAGACTATAGGCATGTATCACTATGCCTGCTCCCTTATTTGTCACTATCTGAAATCATCTGATTTGCCTTTCCCTAACCCTTCCCCCAACCACATATACACAAAGTGCCAAGAGTCAGGGGCTTTTCCCAAAGTGTTTATTACTTATCTCTAGAAGAAAGGGGGTGCCTGTCTTACGGGAAGTACTCACGAAGTGTCTGAGGGGTGAATAAATGTGAAGACTGTTCAAGGGGCTTTATAAGAAGAAGACAAAAATAAAGGAAGCCATTATAGAGGAAGAAAGGCAGGATCAATACCTCATAGTAACAGGAGCTGACAACCTGGTTTGCGAACATATGGAAAGCACTCCTTAGGATCTCCCAGAAACGTTTGACGGGAATGCTTCCTGTCTGCAGTTCCTATTAGAGCAGGTGGGATATTTCAGTCCTCATTGGCTAGGGAGACCTGGGGGCAATTAGGTTATATGCATACTTGAGTTTTTTTCATGGATCTTATCTTCTCTATTAAACTCTTAGGAGAAGGTAGGACAATCCTCAAATTGCCCAAAGGACCTAATATATAGTCTTGCAAAAGTGTCTGTTGATAATATAAGTGTCCATCAACAGTTGACTGGATAAATTGTGGTGTATATATATATATATACACACATACACACACACACACACCATGGTGTATATATATATGTGTGTGTGTGTGTGTGTGTGTATATATATATATATATATATATATATATATATATATACACACAGACCATGGAATACTATGCATCCATAAAAAGCATGAAATCATGTCCTTTATAGCAACATGGATGGAGCTGGTGGACATTATCCTAAGTGAACTAATTCAGAAACAGTAAACCAAATACCATATATTCTCACTTACAAGTGGGAGCTAAGCAATGGGTATACATGGACATAAAAATAAGATAAATGACACTGGGGACTCCAGAAGAAGAAAGGGTAGGAAGGGGTAAGGGTTGAAAAATTACCTATTGAGTACCATGTTCACTAATGAGTACACTAGAAACCCAATCCCCACCAGTATGCAATATACCCATGTAATAAAGATGCACGTGTACCCTCTGAATCTAAAACAAAATAATTTTTAAAAGTATGTTGAAATAACGAATGAATGAGAGTAGAAGAGAATATCTTGTTCCATATAAACAGTCTGTGTTAGAAAAAGCAATATAATAAACCAGAAGTGTTCAGTTGTGAAAAGGGTTGAAATTTTTCAATATAAATATGTTATATAAAAGATTTCTATATTAGAAACTCCTTAGAAGGCATCTATTAGAAGGTAGTGTCCCTTGGCTGTGAAGTCTAAAACTCTCCTTCGCCACAAAATGACACTGTACACAAATGTAAATAAGTATAACTGGTTACTTAGCAACCACAAATATTTACAAATATGGAAGTCAGGCTCCATCAAAATGTCAGGGTAATTATTGGCAAATTGTATATCATGCAAATGTTTTGCAGCCAAGCAAAATGAACATTCTTGTAGGGTGCTGCCACAATTGCTCTTCATTGCTGCCTAGAAGTGTCACTTAGTCTCTTGGGTTTTGTTGGGTTGAATTAATGGGATATAAAATTATTTTACAGAACAAGTGGATATGTAATTTACCACATGCTTTTCCACAGGGGTCTTCCACTTAGTTGTCATGGGGGTTAGCCTAGTTAAAATGCTGCAGAATTCAGCATTATTTACTAGATCATCTTCCTCAAAAAACAGTCAATATTTTATTTTTCTAAAAAAGGCAGGGAGACTAGAAATTTTGTGGTTTAAATTTTTTTCAAAATTTATTCTTTTATGAATTATATTTGTAGAAGGAATCTTTTATTACTTACATTTAGCAGTCTTCAGAATTAGTTTCAAAGATTCTCTTAAGGTATGTATGTGCTTTTTTTAAAAAAGAAAGAGAGATGGAGGGCAGGAAAGAACAAGGAAAGACATGGAGGGGTAGAGAAAGATGGAAGGAAAGAAGGAAGGAAGGAGGGTGGGAGGGAGGGAAAGAAGGAAGGGAGGGAGGGAAAGAAAATGAAAGAAAAAGAAAATGAAGGAAGGAAGAGAAAATGAAAGAAAAAGAAAGAAAGAAAGAAAAAGGGAAGGAAGGAAGGAAAGAAAGAAGGAAAGAAGGAAAGAAGGAAGGAAGGAAAGAAGGAAAGAAAAAGAAAGAAGAAAAGAAAGAAAGAAAAGAAAAAGAAAGGAGAGAAGGTTGAGCAGATGGGCATGATGAGTAAGAACTAATGGAAAAATTAATACTAAGCTACATGTCCTTTATTTTGTAAATCTGAATGATGCCAAAATGGGTAAGCAAAATAATTGCATGATGTGCCAATTAATACCTGAACTAGAGACAGAGGAATTAACTGAGTTTCCTACCCAACTGATTGGGGTGTCGGCGGGGGGGGACGGACCTCAAATAATATTATAATTACATTTAAACACAATTTTACACACCCTATATCTTATAAAAATTAATTTTGTCTCAAGAAGATCTCAAAAATAAGATGTATTCTAATTTTCCTGTGATCTTACATCTCCTCTACGATAGAGCTTACAGTTGGAGCCAATTTATTTAGCCTTTTGCAGTATTTCAAATTCTTGTAGAGAAGAAGCTTTTTCTGCCAAGATTCACACCAAAGCAACTTGATAGTCTTGTCCAAGAAGGATCAAATGTGAAACTAGACAACAATGAAAATTGCGCAATGTGCCTGTCTCTCTGCAGCCAGTCAAGTGCAAAGAAATCTGGGTCGTTGCTCTTGGGAGGCTTTTCAAATGTTCAGAGAAAACAGTTGAGTACAGGGCTTCTGGCCTGCAGTGTTGCCTCACTAACTATTTGTTTTCTCCTCTAAAACTCTAGGGGGAGAATGAAAAGGCAAACACAGCCATCCCACCCCTCCTTTTCAAATGGGGTAGCCATGCCAGATACTCTGAGTAACTTATTCAGCCCAAGGCTAATAAGCTGAACAATGTGTTTTGGCTAGACATTCCTCATCTCCATATGGAACTGCTTGTGTGAGTTTGGGGACTATTATGTGGTCAAAGGGAGGATGTTAAACCAAGAAAACAAAAAATCCCAGCACTTTCCTTTTCTCTCTTATAAATCCACTTTCAAGGCTGAAGTAAAGTGCACGGATTGCCCAAATCCTTAGGTGGAAGATATCACAGACTATCACATAAGCACCATCTTTAATAGGTTTGAAGACATGCCTCTTACATTGGGCTAAATTTACCGATAAATCCACCATATCTAACCTTGCCTACTTTGAACCTAGCCTTGGGGACTTCTTTAGAAAGAAGGCATATTTTCACTGAACCAAAGTAAATCTTAATTACGTATTTGCTTACCATGGAGAGCCATTTTGCTTCTGAATGGGAATCTGTAACCGATAAAATGTAGAAAGTGGGTTGATTTGATATGTTTTTACAGAAATCTATCAGAAGTTGTATTTGAAAAGGGGAAAAAAGACATTCTTAAAGTTTTAGATAATTGTGAGGTTAGTAGAGTTGGTTATTTAGTGTTCTTTATGTAGCATTTCAGGGGAATGACTTAGAATATTCTCTGATGCTTTCTTAAAACACCAGGTAGGGTCCCACCTCAGCAGACTGATTCAGTAGTTCTTAGATGAGGCTCAGTTTCCTTGTGACTTTTAAAGGTTCATAGATTATTTTAAAAATTACTCCCAAGTCCAAAGAGTTGAGGGTTATTATTCCTTAAAATTTATTTATAGTTTTCCATTAAGGAATTATTCCAGGGAAGTCAACTGGTTTTCCAGGCTCTGCAGTGAGGTGGTAGGCTTCAGTGAGAGGTGCTGTTAATTCATTCACTTCTTCATTTATTTAGTCATTCATTCAGAAAACATGCACTGAGCAGTTTTTATCTGCTAATCAATGAGTTATAGTGCTGAGGATATAAATAGGCATGACTACTATCATCATAGCACCATAAAGTCTATTCCCATTGTGTGGCTGCTTTGACAAGTCAGACTGAGTAACTGCCCATGATGCCAACTTCCTAGAGAGATTTGATAGTCAAAGGCCACTGCTATACATTTCATCTTCCATCTCAAAGGTTAGGAAAAGTACACATGACTGCATAATTATGGGGTAAGTGCCCAAATATTTCTATTTTGTGCTTTGCTTTTCAAATTATGTTTATATGAAATATAACCTACATACAGAAAAGACACAATAATATTTGTGCTAAATAATTTTCAAGCAAACACCCATTAACTCCACTTATGTTGAGATAGAATGTTACAAGCTCCATAAAAAAACCCTTCACCAAAGTGTCCCTTTAAATCAAAACCCCTTTCTTCCTCAGAAGTAGCCACTCTTCCGACTTCTGAACTTTATTTGAATATAGTTATACTGCATGGCTTCTTTGGCATCTTGACACTTGCACTTAACATTGTATTTTTAAGATTTATCCATGCTGTCGCATGTAGTTCTAGTTTGCTTATTTTCATTGCTATATAATATTCCATGGTATGAACTTGCTGCAATTTATCTAGCCATTCTATTGATGGGCATTTGGGGTGCTTCTAGTTTTTGGCTACTACAAATGTTGCTGCTTACAGTGGCATTGTTGGATTATAGGGCATGCTTACAGTCAACTTTCACACATACTGCCAAACGATATTTCATACTGGATAAATCAAATTTATACTCTGATGAGCAGCTTGAGAATTCCTATTGCTTCACATGCTTGCCAACATTAATGTTGTTGAAGTTTAGAACTCTTAACCAATCTGAAGACTGCAAGTTGTTCTCCTATAGCACCTTTCTGAGGTTGTTTAGCTTTGTCATTCATATTTAACTATTTATTCCATTGGGAATTTATTTTTGAATATGATGCAAGAGCGAGCCTAATTCTGTTTTTTGTTTGCTTGTTTGTTTGTTTTTTTCTTTGAGACGGAGTCTTGCTCTTTCTCCCAGTCTGGAGTGCAGTGGTGCCATCTCGGCTTACTGTAAGCTCTGCCCCCCAGGTTCACGCCATTCTCCTGCCTCAGCCTCCCGAGTAACTGGGAGTATAGGCACCCGCCACCACGCCCAGCTAATTTTTTGTATTTTTTAGTAGAGACGGCATTTCACCGTATTAGCCAGGATGGTCTTGATCTCCTGACCTCATGATCCACCCACCTGGGCCTCCCAAAGTGCTGGGATTACAGGCGTGAGCCACTGCACCCAGCCCTGTTTTTTACATAGATGCTCAATTTCCGGTTTTTCCATTGATTGAAAGGCCTTTATTTCTCCACTGTTATACTGTGTCACATCTGTCATATAGCAAGTGTCAATACTCCCACACACACATTTCTTCATTTCGCCTCTCTTTTTCTATCTCCATGTCAATTCACGCTGTCTTGGTTAGAATAGCTTTAAGTCTGGTATCTAAAATTTCAGACCTGCTACCTTGTTTTCCTTCTTCAACAATATCTTAGCTACTCTTATTATTTATATTTCCATACATATTTCAGAATTAGCTGTCAAGTACTTTAAAAATCCTTTTGGGATTTAATTCATATTACATTGAATTTATAAAACAGTTTGAGGAGAATTGACCCATATTTAGTATTTCCATCTTTCAATTTATTATATTTCTCCATTTTTAGGTCTTTTTAATATTGCTCAGTAAAGTTTTATAACTTTCTTCATATATTTTGCACATCTTTTGTTAAATTTATTACTAGTTTCTTAGTGTCTGGATGCTATTTGAAATAGTATATATCTATTTTTATTGAGGTATAATTTACATAAAAAATTATTTTTAAATATATGACTTTAACTAACAAATATAGTCAGAGCTGTCACCATCAAGATAAAAAAAAGTATTTCTGTTGCTTCCTAAAATTGACCTGTGATACTTTGTGATATCATTTCCACTCCTAGCCTCTAGTTGATCTAAATTCTGTCCCCAACATTTTGTCTTTTCCAAAATATCATATAAATGGTATATAGAATGTAGTTTTTTGTGTGTTTGACTTTTAAAATTAACATAATGCTTTTTAAATTCACCATACTGTTGTATATATCACAATTCATTTCTTATTATTGCTAAATAGTATTCCATTGTATAAAGGTACCACAATTTATTTATCCATTCCTCAGGTGATAGACATCTGGATTGTTTCCATATTTCAGTGATTAAAAATACAGCTGCTATAAACATTTGCAAATGGTCCTCTCTGTTAACATAAGATTTCAGTTTTCTTGTGTAAACCTAAGGGTTGAGTTATGGGGTCATATATTAAGGTGATGCTTAACCACGTTACAAACTGCCGAACTGTTTTCCAAAGAAGCTAGAGCTATTTGCTTGCTCAACAGCAACATATGAGAGTTCCAGTTGCTCTGCATCTTTGACTTGGCATTGTCGGTTTGCTTGATTTTGGTCATTTTAGTAAGTATGTAAATCTCATTTATGCTTTTAATGTTGAATTCTCTTATGATTAATAGTGTTGAGCATGTTTTTATGTGCTTACGCATATCTCTTTTTGGTGGAGTGTCTACTCAAATCTTTTGCTTCTTTTGATTGGGTTGTTTATTGTTATATTACATAATTGTGAGAGTTCTTTATGTAATCTAGATACCAGACCTCACAAATAGGTGTTTTGCAAATATTTTCTCCTAGTTTTTACCTTGTATTTTAATTTTCTTAACAATGTATTGTGAACAGCAGAAGATTTTTATTTTGATGAAGAGTAATCTTTTGTGTTTTTTTTTATTGTTGTGTGGGTATGTGTGTGCCCTATTTATGAAAACAATACTTCGCACAAGATCATAAAGATTTTCTTCTATGTTTTCTTCTAGAAATTTCACATTATTAGGTTTTACATTTAAGTCTACTTCAAATTAAGTTTTGTATATGGTGTAGAGTACAGACTGGTTCATTTTTGCATGTGGATGTGTAGTAGTCCGTTTTCATGCTGCTGATAAAGACATACCCGAGACTGGGCAATTTACAAAAGATAGAGGTTTAATGGACTCATTCATAGTTCCACGTGGCTGGGGTGGCCTCACAATCATGGTGGAAGGTGAAAGTCATGTCTCACATGGCAGCAGACAAGAGAAGAGAACTTGCGCAGGAAAACTCCTTTTATAAAATCACCAGATCTCAAGAGACTTATTCACCCTCATGAGATTAGCATGTGAAAGACCTGCCCCCATGATTCAATTACTTCTCACCGGGCCCCTCCCACAATATGTGGGAACTGTGGGAGCTACAATTCAAGATGAGATTTGGGTGGCAACACAGCCAAACCATATCAGCATGTCCAAGAGTTCCTGCAAGATTCATTGACAAAACTATTCTTTGTTCATTGAATTATCTTGACACTTTTTCAAAAATCAATTGAGCATCTGTATGTAGATTTATTTCTGTACCTTATCCTTTTCTGTTGAATTACGTTATTCTTCCTCTAGTGCTACATGGTCTAGGCCACAGAAACTTTAAGTCTTTAACTCAGGTAGTATGAGTCCTCCAAACCTTTCTCTTTCTCTCAAAGTTGTTTTATTTTATTCTATTCTATTCTATTCCTTTATATTTCCATATAAAAGTGAGAATTATCTTGTCAATTTATATAAGAAGCCTGCTGTGATTTTAATTGGGATTGCATTGAATTGCTAGATTAAAGTGAAAATAATGAATGTTTTTAAAATACTGACTCTCCAAATACATGAACATGGTTTATGTCTCCACTTATTTATCTTTTTCTTGATTTATCCAAATTTTTTAGTTTTCAGCATATAAGTGATGTACATATTTTGTTGGATTCATCCCTTAATATTTTTATGTTTTGAAGCCATTGTAATATTCATCCCTTAATATTTTTATGATTTGAAGCCATTGTAAAAGGTATTATTTCTTTCAATTTCAGTTGCTCATGTCTAGAATGCAGATATTCAGCTAATGCATGTGTATTGGTCTTGTATACTGTGACCTTGCTAAATCTACTCACTTTTTTTGAATTTTTAAAAATTTTCTTGGGGATATTTTTCTTAGATAATCATGTTACATGCCTATAAAGATAGTTTTATTTCTTCCTCTCTGGTCTGTATGCCTTTTATTTCTTTTTTTGGATTCTATTACCAACGGTATATACTTTAAAATATCATTTTTATTAATTGCTACTTGTATAGAGTAATTTTTGTAAATCTATATTTGTTTACCTTGCTAAGCTCTTTTATTCTAATAATTTGTCTGTAAATGTTTATCTGCTTTACACAGACAATTGTTATCTGCAAATAATAATGATTTCACTCTTCCCTTTCTAGAACTGATTTTATTTATTCTTGCCTTGTTCATGGGCTAAGAACCCCAGTATAATGTTAAATATAATAGTAATAAAATGCAAACTTGTTTTGCTTTTTATCTTAAAAGAAAATCTTTAAAATATTTACCATTAAGTAGGGTGTTCATTTTAGATTTTTTTGTAAAACTCTTTCAACAATTTAAGAACATTTCCTTTGGCTCCTAATTATTTGCCGAGAGCTTGGAACAAAGATTTTCCAATATTTCAAAAAGGTTATAAAAATATTGCCAATAAATTTATCATTTATATAAATTTGACAAATTTGTAGTCATGAACTTAACAAAATTGACACACAAAAATAGATAATCTGAACGGTTCTATATAATCTTCTAATAATTATATATGTATAATTTAAAACCTTCTCAATTAGAAAACTCCAAACTCTGATGGCATCACTGGTGAATTCCACCCAATATGTGAACAAAGAATAATATCAATATTATGCAAATTTTTCAAGAGAACAATGAAAGAGAATACTCCCATCTGGTTTCATGAAGCCAACAAAACTTGACACCAAAGCCTGACTAAAACATTAGAGGAGAGGAAAAGTGTAACCAATCACAAATGTGAAAATGGATGCAAAATTCCTACATAGAATATTAGCAATCTAATTCAGCAATATTTAAAATGATAATGCATTTGTTGGGGCACAATTCTCAGTGAGTCTCTTTCATTTATGTATGTCTTATGAATAGAAGTACTGACTGACATTTTTTCCAGGCTATCTTGGCAAGAGAAAAACTTTGAACACAGAATTGGTATCTCCTCCTGATACCAATTTTGCTGCTGAGCAAGGGCAAGCATGCAGGACAAGTGTGGTTCTGACCATTATAAAAGATTTAAATTCCTTACGATCAAGGTTTCTCTCCTGTAATGTAGGGATATAAATGATATTACAATAGGCAATAGGGTCAAGTAGGCCCCAAGATTCAAAATGGATTACTCCCACTCTAAGTATATGTGCATTTCTGCCACAATAGTAACTACCTCCAACACACCTAGACTCCTGGGAGTTTTCTATGACTAGACCACATGTGAAGGGTTGCGGCCAACAGGTTTGGAGAAGACCTCTCAGAATAAGCTTAAAGTATGAGCATATATACATCCCATGAAAATTCTCACCAGAAGGCCTCTAGTACAGTGGTTCTTCATAACCAGATAGATAAAAGATGGTATGCCCTAGGAGTATGAATTAAAGCACCAGGAAAGAAAGGAAAGTTTATTCATGGATCCAACAACATGGATTAATTCTTATGTTCTGTACTCTAAAGACTTTGTTGATGGAACTATGTAAAGGCCCAGTACTTGTGTCCCCATTTCAGGACAAAATTGCAGGGCCATTCCAGATTTAGAACTCCCTACAGGGGCTGGCCAAGGACTTTGCGTGGTTGTTTCACAACTTCCTTCCAGTTCTCATCCTTTCACCCATCCAGAGCTGATGGTTCCTAGAGCACCTTTCAATGAACATCCTACACATAAACCTATCTCCAAGTCTACTTTTCAAGGAATCTAATTTATGACACAGGTTAGACACAAGCTGGATTTGAGTTTTATTTCTCTATCTGTCATGCTATATATAACTCTACAATCTGTGGTGTTTCTGAAAACTTCATCGTGGAATCTTATGCAATATTGCTCCTGAACAAGGAGCAGAGTTTTGGTAAAATAAGATGTACAATGGGCTAAATTTCATGGGATTCACTAACTGTATCATCTATCTTATTGCAAAGTAAGCCACTTAGAATAACAATGTATGCTCCAAACCAGAAACAACAAATAATATTTTTCTTTTATAGCCATATCCCAAGCATCTGGAAACCAAGCAGTTGACATTAAGAGTGAAAAAATGAAGAGAACTATCCTGCCAAAATATTTCTGTAATGCGTACCTTCTCTGCTCAAATATTTCAGAGCCACTTCCCAAATTTACTTGCTTGTTCAAGTAATAACCCAATAATAACTTTTTACTCCTTCTTTTTAGCTTTTGTTTCTATTGGTTTGGAGGTTTTGTACCTGTGAGATTTATGCTTCCACCATGGAGCAATGCCAACTTAATGATAAATTGAGACTGCAGTTTGGGGGTCTTTGTGCCAAAAGGTAAATGGCAAAAATTAAGGTTTACAATATTGGCTGGGGGATAATCCTGATTATCCAGAAAAACATTTTGTAACTGTCATACAATGGGAGGTGTTTCAATGGAACCAGCAGACATCTCAAACGCCTCTTGATATTATTGCATCCAGTAATAAAAATTAAAAATTACTACAACTCTAAATGAAGAGCAATATCATGCCACAATATCTTCGTAAGTCATACTTTCTCTGCTCTAATAATTCAGAGCCACTTTCAAAATTTACTTCTTTCCTCACAATGATACATATTTCTAAGTGAATTCCAACATACCACCTTCTCTCTTTCTTTTTTTTTCCTAAATTTACCACAACTTGACCTTTCTAACTTCCTCTCATACACCTTTATCTGGTAATTAGAGTGTACATTAGTATAACAGAGTGTCTTTAAATGGTAAATATGTCAGCAACTGAATGTAAGCAACTAAAATCTTCATTTTTTTTTCCTAGTGGTAAAGATTTGCTCAATATTTGCTGAAACATGTGGATATCAGATAACTGTCTCAAGCCCAATAATCACCAGCAATAGAGGAGATTATCCCTGTGCTAATCATTCTATTCCCAGCCAAATGGTTTGTTAATTTACCTGATGGCCAGGATTCTGATTGTGATCTCTTAACATATGCTTGAATTCAGTGAAATGCTAATCACTGTTACACATTAGATAGTTAATTTACTAAGCATGCTGTTATAAAAATCCCCATTCTAAAATTCTGTTTTCATATTGCTAGGCCATAGGTTCAAGGTCTGATATTGGTAGTAGATATTCTCAATTTAAACCAAATTGACACACTAAATGTTGATAAATTTCCAGGACCAAGTGACCTCCACCTAACAACTTCTGGGGGAAGAAAACTCACAGTGAAATTACCCAAGTTGTGGCTAAATCTATAATCTGTTGTTCTAAAATCTCTGGTCCAGAGGTCAGTCAGATTGCTAATGTAACTCACACTTTTCAGTGCATTCCAGAATCGCTTACTTGTTAGAACTAACAATCAGTTTTATTAATGGGACTATTTATGAAGTGAATACATAAAAATCAAGCAGTCTTCTATTTATATTATCAATAAGCACTTATTTTATTTAATGAGGGAAAATTATCAACAATAGCAACCTCCTAAAAATAAAACAAACAAAAAACCTAATGATCTAGGGGATTAATAGTAAAACTGTGAAGTTATAGTAATAAAGTTCTGGAAATTCCCTAGAAAATAAATATCATAGTTCAGAAGAGAAAACAATATTCTTAGAAATCAGTTATGAAATTAATATATAAATATAGTCCAATTTCTAACAAAACAGTGATAATTTTTATTAACTTGCTAGAATAATTCTTTTAAAATGACAACATTACTGAATTGTATTTTACATATCATAAAAATCCCTCTCTTCCAGTGCAATAAAATAAATTTTGGTAACCTTACTGCATGGTCTAGCCAAAATTCTAAATTAGTTTTAGAGCATTTCATCCCTACAAATAAGATCCCTTATTGCCATTTACAGTTATTTCCAGTTTCCACCCCAGTCTCGTGTAACAACTAATCTACTTTCTGTCTCTATAAATTTGCCTTTTCTAGGCATTTCATATAACTCAAATCATATATTATTAGATCTCTCGTGTCTAGCTCTTTCAATGAATATAATGTTTTAGAGGCTCATCGATGGTGTAGCTGTGTCAGTAGTTTGTTCCTTTTTATTGCTTAATAGTATTCCATTGTATGGATATAATTGCCAAAATAACTGTGAGGATAAAAATGTAGTAAATATGTTTAAAAAGTCAAAATATTTTGAAATTGTAAAAGACAGGAAAATCTTGTCCAAGTGACAATACAAACTATGATAAAATAAATTATGTGATATTGTTGCAGGAAATGGCAGACATATCAATTGAGAAAATTATAATATTTAAACCTAGAGTCATATATAAGAACTTAATATATGATTCGAAATGGTACCTCAAATCAGGAAGGAAAATAATTGATTACTCAATTAGTGGTGTTTAGACAACTAGCCAAACACAAAAATAATCTTAAATCCATACTACACACCTGATACCCCACAATGAAATCAACTCCAGGTGTTTAAAGATTCAGACATAAAAAGTGAAACCATAAACATACTAGATGAATATTTATACAGTCTTTAGCCTCACAAGAATGCCATAAAGAAAAATGCTTAACACTTCAAATTTTTGAAATGTATGCACGACTGAAATTATTATAAAGTAAATTGCAAATGACAAAAAGAGGAAATATTTACAGAATATAAATGTCTAATAAGTGGCTCATATTTCAACACATAACATTAAAAGTGTGCTTGCCACACACTAAGAGAAATTCAGCCCCAAAACAAAAATATATCAAATAACCATATAAGTAAACGACCAAGGAATGACAGAGTCAACAGAAGTAAATCCAATCTTACTATAAAAATACAAAGTAGGACCCTAAAGATGTATGTATGAAATAAAATTTGATATTTAAAAGGATTTTTAACGCTAATCTCTAGCGTTAGCCATGGTGAGGGACAATAACCCTTCTCATATTCTTTTGTTGATCATGTACATTAAGTATAACCTCTATGGAAGACAATCAGGAAAAACATCACAAAAGTCATAAAAACATAGTGCATATTCTGACTCAACAATTGACTTCTAGGATTCTAAGGGCAGTCATGGATACTTGTTTCTAATAGTAAAATCTAAAAGCACTAAACTTTTATCTAACAGTAAAGGATTATTCAATGAATTATAATAAATTCCTACAATTGAATTATCTTTTGCCAATAAAGTGACGAGACATATTTATGAGGAATGACATGAAAAGAAATATTGCTAAGAAATATTGTTTTAAAATGCAGATTTTATAATAGTTTTGGCTATGTGATCCTGTATTTCAAAAACAGCAGTATACAATTTCAAAATATAGAAAAGAGAGAGACTGATTCAGTGGTGGCCATGATCATCATAATTTCTACTGATGGAAAGATAATGAGTATATTCAGAATGAACTTAAAATACAAAATTATTGGGCTCATCTGTATTTTCCAAATTATTTACAATTAACATGTATTACTTTTGTCAGTAATATTACTTATAATACAAGATTGTTTAAAGGAATATTAACTATCTTGGAAAACTGAGTGAAAACATAATAATAAGCTTAATGAGAACTGGATTAGAAGTCTAAGCAAAGCGTTCCACTGGATAACACATAGAATTTCAACATGTACATAAAAAAGGGGAAATTTATTTAAATTTTCAAAAAGATGCACAGAATTGTACATCAGTTATCCTGCATTCATTTCTTTTTGCTTATTTCTGTACCTGCCTTCTACCTTTCTTATATTTTTACTATAAGAGCATTCCTCTTTGTCATTTCTTTATCTTATTTACGCATGATGGTGGACTCAACGTCTTCTGAACGAAACAAGTAGAAAGAAAACCTTCCCTCAACCCTAATTTCCCCCAGATTACCCTTCCCTTTCTTGTTCTTTTCATCAACCTCTTGGAAGAACATGACATATATTCTGCTCACTTCCATAGGTTGTGTTCATTCTCACTCCACTGCAGTCTGGCTTTAGTCCCAAATATTCTGATGCAACTTTTGTCACTAAGTGTACAAATACTCTTCCAAATTCCAAATATATTAAACAAGCTCTTTATAGGCCTTTAGGGTAGATACTTTGTCTTACTCATTTCAGATTCACCTTAAGCCCCAAATACAGTATTTTCCTTCTTGTTAAATCCACTTCTGGTACTTAGAACGGTGCCTGGTTCTAATACCAGAGACACAAATCAGTAACAGAATAGGAAACAGAAAGCATTCTTGTTCCCAAGTAGTTTCTATCACACAATCACAACATTTATTTTGCTGTATTGTAGTTGCTTTTACCTATCGCTCCTGCGGTTGCAAGGATTAAATAAGATATTGTATATAAAGAGCTTGGCACACAGATTCTAATTCACACTCAGAGCTCAATAAATGGTAGCTAATATTTAAATTCTGTATGTTCAGTAGATGTTATTTTCCAGGGTGAATTTGCTTCTTAGAAATTGAAAGTATGCATTTGCATTTCAAAAATACGCTTTGCATTTGGAATCACACTTTGCTGCCACCTTCATGACTGACCCTTCCTCATCTCTGTTTTAGGTCCTATTTATTCGAGGCTTTCCTATATTTCAGCATAGTGTTAGGGACTGAAGCTATAAAGATAAATAATACATAATCCTGGTCCTCAAGAAGCTCACTGTCTTGATGGTACAAGTAGAGATATAATACAGCATAAGGTGTGATTACAAGGTTATTCGTCTTAAAACATGAGCTGATACTTTGGCTTTTAAAATCAAATGAACCCACAAACACATCTACAGAGAAGCCACGGTGTCTACCTAAACAGATATAGGCATAATGTGAGCTAAAGATTGTTCTTAGCTCAGCATCCTCAAATGCTGTTTGGAAGAATCCAAAGTATAAACAACTATACTTATCAAATATTTGAGAAATATTTGAGTAGTACTTCAAATGTACTTCTCAATAAATTTATCACTTAATCGATCAAAAGAAATTTTTATCCAGAACATTGGGTCGCCAGTACTAACAAGAGATAATTTAATTCTAAATTGCAATTCAGAAGGTATACACAAATTGACTATGAAAATCACAAAATACCAATGAGGACATCTGTGGGATTTGAGATATTGGTTTCTTCTCCTATTGGTTGTAGAGAAGAATTGGGAGTGGGATTCTGTGTGCCATGCCTGCATTCAGAGAGGGATGTAATGGCTTATTAACATCTACAATTAAAGTTTATTGTTGAGAACTGAATAGTTTAAGAAACCTGAGATTTTACTCAACTTACTAGGCTCAATACAGTTTATTCTAAAAGCATAAAAAAATTCTTTCTCTCATCCTCGTTGCTGTTTTGTATATGGTCAGAGAAATCTCAGTGACTCTCTGGGCCTCAGGCTGAAAATAAGTGTTTCTTCATACTCTGACCACCAGATTCCAAGCAGACAGGCAAGGTCATTATTTGGCACACGAACTACTTTGTTAACCTGTGTATGTGTTTAAGTGTATGTGAATTTGTATGTGTGAGCACAGGCAAATGTGCCCTAAGGAGGTCCCAAGGATAGAGGCTCAATCTTGTTTCTCCTTTTGTCCTCACAATATTTCTCACAGTAGACACTTAGTAAAAGTGAATCAATGAATCAGCAAATGAACAGACAAAAGTAGAATGCGCAACTGGAGTATGTGGTGAATAAGATATAGTGCTCCATCACCCTGATATTAAAATAAGCATGAAGTAATTAAACTACATATGGGTTTATCAGTAAAATCCATAGGCCAAAAAAAAAAAAAAAAAAAAAGTCTGAAATATCTGTGTTGCCTCCAGGAGTTTCTTCCAGCTTAAAAAACTGGTTAAACCAAGTCCTTGTCTTTCATACAGTAGGTTACAATCTTGGGATCTTGGGATGACTCTCAATCTACTTTAAATATGAGTATCATCATTGCTTTCCACAAGCACAATTTTTAAAACAAGCAAGGGTTTTTGTTGAATAGATTTTATTTTTTATTATAGTATCCTTTCCACATTTTTGAACCTTTCTCTCTGTTCCATATTCCTAACTCTGCAGAGATGGGCACAAACATTTACAAATAGATTAAAATAAATTTTTTAAAAATTATTTGCAGTCATCAGCATAAATTAAAATATTTTAAAAACAATTCATTGAGCACTTAGCTTCACAATGTCTACTGAAGTTAATCTCAACTTCATCATCACTGACTTAGAAGAGCACATTCTAGAAACAAGGGCTGAGAGAAAGGAGGAGAAGGAAGACTGTGAACAAGAAAAAAGTGGAAATGCCTGGAGCATTATTCAGTGTGCATCTGTGTAGAATGGCTAAATTATATGCATGAAAACACGTGTGGCTCATTGGATCATTAACAAGGAAACATACCTCATTCTTCGTCTATGTAGTGGCTCTTTAAAATTCCAGCCATAAACAATATGGAAGAGCCTCTGTGTATCTTTCAGTGATTATTATCACAAATGATGACACTTTTTAAAAACTCAGATATCGTTGGGGATTTACAAGATTTACTTGAGAAGCATGAGCAGAGGGGTAGCAGGTTTACGATTACTCCAAATCCAGTGAGTTTAAGTTAAGTTCTGTACACTCTATCTGCAAAGGTAGCTTGCAGCACTGTTTCTGACCTTCTAAGGACTACAGCTGTTGCAAAGCTCCCGTGACATGTCATTGTCTTCTGTTATCATTCTTGCTCTACAGCCTGTGTCCCTGTATTAGAAACAAGCTCCTCAGCTTGCCAGCTCAGACTTCAAAAGAGGCGGTGTTGCTTTAGTATCACATTTGAACCAAAGTGAGAGAGCAAAACAAACCCTTATACATGGATGTTCTGGCTTAGATACAGGATACCAGCTCAAATAAAATGTCACTGCAGATAGCACAAATTATTGTAAACAAATGCTGCCTCCATGCCTGGTGTAAAACATCCACAGATAAGAAGACTAAGACTATCAAATGCTTCTTTGGGGCATGCTTTTGTCTCCTTCATCTTTAAGCTGAGAGCTCAATCCAATTATCCACCAATTTCTGTTCTGTTTGTGATTTATGTGAACCAGGGTTGGAGGATTGTTATTTAAAAAATATTTTTGGTATGACAAGTTGAACTTTTTAGCTCATAAGCTAAGATTACCTCAAAATAAATATGTTAAATAAAATAAACAAGATATGAATGCAAGGACTCTGGGCATACAAGGGAGTTAAAATATAATTTTTCATAAGGAATTGACATTTTTCATAAGATTCTTTACATTTTCTCTCACCATTTATTTTGAGAATATCCAATTTGTGCATTTTTCATCAACTTATACTGTTAAGTGTAAAGTATTTCCCCAGAAAAAGGATTCCTGAAAGATTCTTGAAATTGCCTTCTGTAGTTTCCTTCCTCACTGTAGCTAACTATAAAATTCTACACTATGTAACTAAAATGCTAGATTCTTTCCATAATTCATATTGATTTTTACATAAAATGCCTATTCTGAGCTCAGAACTACATAATCAAACACAACCATCAGTTTCTGATGCTAAACAAAATTATTCCTTTGGGGGGATTTACTCACACCTTCTCCAGAGATAAAGGAGAAAATAATCATCTAACTTCCTGAAACATTACAGCTTTATATTAGATAAAACAGACACCTCTATCTAGAGTCAATTTCCATGTCAGGTAAATCAAATAGTCATAGCTCCCTAGTAAAGAACTAAATTTCATCTGTAAGTCAAATCTGTAGACAGTTCCTGAGGCTTTTAAGCCTTCAAACACTTGGAAAAGGAGGTGCTCATGAAGGCGCTTATAAAAAGGGATATTTTTACAGGGAATTTTTATCTAGTATCAGCCAGGTGCTTTCCCCTTCGTGTTTGTCCCTCTCCTAAACAAATCAAGGCTACCCCAGTAATCTTCAGAAGAATTTCTGTTCTTGAAGGTGTAATCCTAAAACCTATCACTTCTTTCCTTTCACGTCTAAAGTTGTTTGGGTAGCAACACCAGCACCAGCTTTCCTCCTCTTCTTGGTACCTAGCAAAGAGCTCAAATACTTGCTGCTGTTCCCTTTTCTTGAAAAGTTTTATCCCCATACATTTAACGGGGGCTGTGTTACAGTACGCAGGTATGAGCTCAAATGTCTCCCTTTCAAAGATGCATTCTCTGACCACCCAAACCAGTGATTTCATGCTTTATCCCTTTATTTTACTGACTTTGTAATATTTATCCTGATCTGAAACAAATCTGCCTATTTATTTTCTTGATTACTATCTGTCATCCCAATTCCCGTGGAATAGAAATTCTATGGGAATCGAGCTTTTTACCTGCCTTCTGTTGTATTCTAGAGTGCAGTCACTGCACAGTGTATATTTAACACCAGAGACAGAACAGATTCCATTGTGACTGAGGGAAAAATATCATATCCTTAAAATCAGAAGTCTCCTTCTCCCTAGGCTCTTGGCTTCCTCCCCTATCAGGAATTTTTATCTATTTTATTAGCTGAATTACCGGAATATCCTCACAACACCTGACTTTCATTTAGCTCTATGAAATGAATACTAGGTCCCAACCATGCATTCCATCACTTTTTTACCAAATAGATATTCCCAAATTTTCTAAGGTATTTTCCTTCCTTTCAAGAAGCACACAGTGCCTGCAAGGTTACTACACATCAATGCAAGCATCACTGCTGAGGACTTCCAAATATGGCATCAAAACAGCTACGGAGACTTGTCTAAATAATATCATATCTCCCAGCAGCTGGATTTTAGTTTGTTAACTTTAAAATGCAAGGCAGGCTTAAAGATTAACAATTTGCTTGGATAAAGGAAAAGGGAAAAATATAATTAATCATTTGCCTGTCCCCCAACACTAGTTTACAAAACCATGGTGCAACTTTATTGAGCTCAAAATTGAAGGGTGGCAAGGTTAATATGTAGCTTTAGACCTCACAGTTTCATTAACAAACACATTACAGGCTGTAAAGCTGAACTGACATTAATGCTAGGCCCAAACAAAGTAAATAATTACTGGCTTGGCAAATGAGGAAGTACTTGCAGAGTTTGTTTACACTGGGTTTTTGGAAAATTCATGTTGGCAACAAGTCAAATACAGTTTGACTAGTAATTGTGACAATTGCTCACAGATGCTGCTGGAAGAACAACAAAAGAAAGGAATTATGGCTTTTCTCTCCCCCTGCATTTTCCCCCTTTGTTACCATTTTTTTTTTCTTTACCATTCTGGATCAATAAAGAACTTGCAGCCACAAAGATAAGTGGGTTACATGGCAGATGGGCCTTGGAATGTTTAAAAATCTCATGTTGCATTTTGTCTCTTGGCCCTAGATTGGAAAAGACACAGCTGCACTCAAGCTGCAGTCATAAAATCCACACTCCTTGAAAATGCCTATGGGTCCTCTCAATAGAACAGAGTTGAGATGAAGCCCGCTTAGAAATTTTCCAACAGACAAACTGGTTTGCTTTGTGTTAGTGCACTATTAACAAACCTCTGAGTTTGTAAGACTTCAGGAGAGAATTCTGGACGAATAGGATCCATTTCATTTTCCCTAGCTGGACTGGAAAGTACAAACAGGAATCAAGGAAAAAGGTAACTCACCAAACTGGAAAATAGTTGTGTAGGGCAACTGATGTCTATTACATATAATTTGAAAGAATTTTGGTTTCCCTCATCAAAGATCAGTATTTTACCAACTAAAAGCTGATACTTCACACACACAGACACACACACACACATATCATAGGCCTTCTAAACAGTTGAATCTAAATCTCTTTATTCTTGGAAGATAAAATTTCAGTGATTTTGAGTATAAATGCAAAACCTGAATCTTTCTAATACCATTTCTACTACCTTTGAGTGATAAGAGCCAGAGTATCCTGAGACTTTATAGTGCTTCATTGAATCACTCTGCATGAGAATCTGAAGCCTTCATTATTATTTAAGTGCCTTATCTAGATCCATAATATTTGTAATATTAAAGCCTTATCCATTGTCTGTTTCAGAAGGTTGTTCTATCATTCTCTAAATCACATTTCTCTTAACACTTCTTTGGGTGATCATTGCACAAAACTGAATAAAAGTAGACCATTATCCACAACAGAAAGGAATCTATGGCAAAAATAGGCCTTCTTTTAACCACTTGAACACTGTGTCCATCTATCAATAAAATACTTGATACACATCTTCCAGGTTGTCAGATTTTTCTTATGTGTAACCGTAAAACCCCAAATATTCCTTAGAGGAGACATTTACTCTGAAACTTATCAGATTTTAGGTGAATAAAATATCCTGACTTTTGACTTTCTCATTGCCTAGACTATTGTGACCATGAAATTTGGAAGCCAAGCATAGGATACCAGGAGTGGTTGGATAGAAGCAAGATTTATCAGAATTAGCATTGGAATCTCTGACTCAAGTCTGGACTATCATCAGCCATTAGCACCAGACAAAATGCAGCCACTGACAAATCTTCTGGGATGCCCCTAAGTACACTTGACCTAACAACTACCAGTAAAACTTTCTGACATGTGCTTCGATTCTAGATTATCAACTAAGAATTCAGGGAAACATTGTACTAAATAACGTGTTCTATGTAACTGAGATAATTATAACAGCCTCCTCACTAAGTTATGGGCCCCCAAATTTGTACTTTTCAGATCTTTCTTTCACGTTGCAGTCAGATACAGGTTTGATCACGCCACACCATTGCTCAGAATTTTTGGATGCAACTTACTGCCTATAGGATGAAGACCACACTCAGGCATTTCCTTGAACGCTAACACAGTCCTACCCCAACCTACCTCACGATCCTCCTACTGTATGCATGCTCCCTTCAGATCTAATTGGCTTTTTTTCACTAATCCCTGCACTTGACTTAAGTGAAGATTCTGAAGCAGGAGAGAGACTGGTTTTTTAGGCTTATCTTGAGTCTCTTTTATCATTGACCATCTTTTGCTACCACAAAAGAATCATATTCTGTTGCACAAGACCTAGTAGGCCTCATTTAAGATTTTGAACACTATTCCAACAAAATTCCTAAAATTTTAAGTTTGTACTTATATCATAAAGCTAGACTTTGCATTTAAAACTCACCTTTAGAAATCTTGCTTTAAAAAAACAAAAACAAGTACTTTTGATGAATTTGGAAATTCTGTGACTTAATCTTATCTGTTATCTGAGTAAGAGTTTAAGCAACAATGACACTGGAAAATAAAATGATATTTATGTATAAAACAGTGATAATATTATAGAATGTCACCTTTCAGGGTAACATTTGTTGAGTTACAGAACTGACTCATTGATTGCACTAAAGTTATACCATTGAATAACTTGCATGGAGGGAAACCAGAATTATAACCACAGGTAAAAATGGATATATTAGAGGTGAATTTTGGAAGAAATAAAAATGTAGAAGGCAATTATAAGGGGAGCACTTAAATTAGGTATGAATGGTTTATACTATTGATTAAAGCATTTTAAAAATCAATAAAAGAACACTTTGTACCAAGTAGCTTTCAGGAACTTTCAGGGAAGACCATTTGATTCAGTTCAAAAGTCAGAAGCCTCTGCCCTAACAGGTAAAAAGCATGGTTCCATCTCCTTTTTAAAAATAAACCAAATAACTACAATTTAGAATCTAAAATCAAGCATTAATGATCTGCTCCAGTCATTTTTTAAAGAAGCAAGCTATATTAAAAATTTTGATACTTAATGTGAAAATTATAATATTTTTATTTATATTTTACTACATGCTGTTATCTTCTAATAACCATTCATGCGTAATTTACATGCTCCCCTTCTAACTGCTTTCTATTTTTTTGCTTCTTCCAAAATTCATCCCTAATGTATCCATTTTTACCTGTGGTTGTAATTCTGATGTCCCTTCTTGCAAGCTATTGAACAGTATAAATTTTATTATCATTTTTAAAATTTTTTTATGGGTTGATACTAGATGTTTATATTTGTGAAGTACATGAAATGTTTTAATACAGCATGCCATGTGAAATAAACACATCATGGAGAATGGGGTATCCATCCCCTCAAGCATTTATCAACAGTCTAACTGTCGTGCAATTATAAACTTCTTAGGAGAAGGATCTCTTGTGTTATACAAATTATAAAATTTAATGCCATATCCTTGTACAAGGTAGGCTAACAATGCCTACTTTGAATTGTACTATATTCATGCAAGAAGCTTTTTAAACCTCAGGCTTTCTGACTCTTTGTTCTGCATTTCTCCCCTTTCAACTAAAGAATATGTTTTATAGGTGAGCTACAGGTGGTTGTAAGTATGCATCTGTCAGTCGTATTCGTGGGAACCCATTCATGATAGCTCTGCCACATCCATTTGACAATAAACGACTCAAGTTCAAGAACGCTAATTGCTTTCTTGTCAACTTCTCTGAAAGTATGTTTAAAACACACTTTCCTGACTCATACATTTAGCTTATCCAGGTCACCACCGGGCCCGGCCTTGAAAGAAGCAGATGTTGATGGGTTAATAAAAAAAAAGAGTATCATGAGAAGTGGTGACCAAAGCCCTCTGCTCAAAATCTATCCTAAAAACTACGGCTGACGTACTTGTGAAGTATATTAAACTAGAACTTCCCTGTTATCTAATTGTGGCTGAAATTCCAGAGCCAAGAACTCTAAGTACCCTCACATTCTAAAATGAGTTGCAGAGTCTTTGCAGGCATTCACAGAAGGAGACCCCAAACAGCCTTGGTGACTCCTAGGTATCACCCACCCTAGGAGAAACCTACATTGCCAGAGTTTGGTGCAGCAGGACAATGGTGGTTCCTTTGGAAAGGGTGACCTCAAAGAAGACCTTGGTTCTCCTGGACTTTGCATGAAAGTAACAGCCACAGGACAATGTGAATCCAACAAATAACATCTGTGGAAGTGGACTTCCAGAATTCAGGCATCAAGTCATAAGCAGCTGGCCAAAAGAGGCAGCACCTATGTTGGAAAAAGTCAGTGAGAAGTCTCAGGAAATGTGTAACAGTGTGTGCATTTGTGTGTGAGTCTCCAAAACCTTCCCCAAAGATTCAGGGAAGAAGGCAATGATTTGAATATTCAATGAAACCCAAAGGTCACTTCTGTCTCATAAATCTCTCTCTGAACCTGTTTCCAACTTTGGAGAAGCCAGTGGCCCAGGATGTTGGGAAAAAAAGGTGTGGAAAATTGAGTGGGGACATTGGTAAAAGTTGAACTGTGTCTTTCCTAAGATAGGGAAGCAGAGAAATCAGAAATATTCATTCGAATGAGAGTTTGGGTGTGGAATATTAAACAGAACTACCCTTTCTATTAACTAAACTATGTTACTGTTTATTCATACCTGAGCGTGACTGGAAAAGCTAGAGGACCTGCAAGAGATAACTCATGGATAGAGAAAAATGAACAAACAGCTCCAAATGATATAGAAAAAAGAAATAAAGCACTTTTGGAATTTCATCTCTAATAGACCAGTTTGTTCCATAAATTTGTTGTATTTATTTCTTAGTTTTGTCTAATGCTTGGAAGGCACTGTTAAAAAAAAATAAATTATCTATGCTGAGCCATCATACCTGAACCATCGGAACTCCTTCAGTTGCAAAACAAAACAAAAAACAACTCAAACTGATTTAAAAATAAACGAATGTCTTGGTCCACATAACTTAAATGGCTTCGTGCACAATTGAATCCAGTGGCTAAAGTAAACCATTAGGATTTTCTTACTCTGTTTGTCATCTCTGTTGGCTCTCTTTATGTCTCCTACAGATGCTTTCCTCTCTGTGATTTTGCATCTGTTATTCCTCAGCAACAAATATAAACTATTAGAGAACTTTCTTGGATCATGTGCCTATCACTAATGCAATCACAGGAAACAAGAGAATGGGGTCTCTGATTGGCCACCTGGTCCTATGCACACCTCTGTGATGATGGTGGTACCGGTGGCACCATGACTGATGTTCTTACCAAACCCACATGGAGTTGTGGATAAGTGGATGGCTGGAACTCAAAAGAAAAGTGAATTGCTGTAACCAGAGAGGAAGGTAGGCAAAAACAACAGATATTCCCTACAATTACCTAAGCTTGTTGTATATTAGAGTGCATAGCTAGCCAGCTGGGAGTCTAGGATTAAGCTTGGATTTCTGCCCTCAATGAGTAAAAATATCTGGGTAGAAAACAGAAGATTGCAGCAAAATTTCCCAGATTATGTTCTATGATGTTTTAAGAATAGATTCACAATTTCTTTTACACTCTTCCCTTCCAACAGAGGAGCATTATTCTGTCCTCTTGAGTGTGGGCTGGACCTCACGACTCACTTTTAATAAACAGAACGTCGTCAGCATGATACTATTTGACTTCTGAGGCTAAGTCATTAAAAAAGGATAGCTTCTGCATGACTCTCTCCTATCACTTGCTTTGAGAGAAGCCGGTTATCACGTCATGAGGACTCAAGCATCTTGTGGCCAGATCCACATGTAAATCTTTCTAAACTGAAATCTTTTGCCAAAAGTCAGCATCTATTTGCCAGTTACCTTGGAAGTCACCTTGGAAGCTGCTCCTCCTGCCCCAATCGAGGTTTCAGATGACTACAGTCCTGCTGAGCATCATGGCTGAACCTTATGAGGCAGCCCATGCTAAAATTATCCAGTAAAACTGCTTCCAAATTCTTGATCCACAGAAATTGTAAGAATAGTAAATACCAATTGTCATTTTAAATCACTACATTTTAGGGTCATCTGTTGGGCAGTAATAGTTAAATAATACATGGGTATCCCCCAAGATGATAACAGATGCTCTATGAAACAAGTCAAATAAGTGTGGTTAAGCATGTTTTAGCAACTATCTTTATCATGGGACTTCTCAGAACCTCAAAAGGTAATATAATAGTTTCCAGAGAGAGAGAAAGAGAGCGACACAGAAAAAGAGAGACAGATGTAATATGAAATTTCTTAAACTTCTTTGACCAAAAAATGCCTTTATTTTTCATGGAACACCTATTAATATCTCTGAAATTCTAGTGTTTCCAGGACATTTGAAAAACTCTAGACTAGATACATGTATTGGAGAAGATTACCCAGGATATTTTTGCTTCTTAAAAAGCAACATCTTATCTTAGGCAAAAATCTGAATAACAGATTAACGGGTCCAGGATTAGGGTGACACAAGTGAGGTACTCATCTCAGTAACCACATTTAAAGAACTGACAAAAAGCTCAGTAGTCAAAATAAAAATACTCTATTGCAATATTTTTTAAAACCAAAACTGATGTATGAAAATCCATGATGAACAAAATATCAAAATTTTAAATAAAGGCTAATTTAAAATCAGTCAAATGTTGTTTCATTGGTTTGTCTTACGATCCTCCATTAGTATGCAATGAAAACAGTTATTTCCAATCAGTCCTGATTCCTGGTCCACTTCGTGATCACATTCCCCTCCAGTCAGGTTAATTTAACAATAGTGTGCAAAGAGATTGGCAATACAGTGTTTTACATATATTCACTTCTAGAAATGTAGTTTCTATTAACTTTTGCACTTGGTTCAAATTATGAAAAAAATATTTTGATAAGTGGATAGAAGCACGTATTTTCCCTTTTGCTTAGGTTCCAACAGGGCTCAGAAGAGCGTTGTAGGCCAGTAACCTTTCCAGTCAAGGTACATTATATGATATAGGTATTTTGTATTCTGTGGGAGTGGGAGTAGTTTTCAGGTTTTCTCGTAAAGTTGATGCCACAGATGGCCTTTTATTTCTGAAGTTTCTTAAGCAGGATCCATGACATCATCCTGAAGCTTCGAGTGAATGTAACACAGGGCAGAGAGTTCTGATGAAAAAGAAATATCTAGAACCAATAAGGAGATCAAGCCTGATCAGCAGCACCATAGACACGCAAAAGCGTTTTGGATAGCACAGTGGATTAAATGTTATGGTCTTCCATGCAAATTCACCGCACAACAAAAATAGTTTCTCATTTGTCTGTTTGTTAATTCACAAATGAAAAATTACTACACAGACATTTTTAACATCGAAATGATGCCTTTTTTGTCTTTTTCTTTCTTTCTTCAATTTCCTTTGTGGGGGCCCAACATGTTTCACACACATTAAAAATAGAGGTTTTCTTGGTTTCTCTTTTGTTTTCCAGATTAAAAGCAAAAACAAAAACAAACCTCTTACAATATAAAAGGATCTTTTTAAATCACCACCAAGATACGAATTACATCTGCATGATCAGCCTCCTGTTGCTATGTATTTGATAAAACAGAAACTAATTTCACTACAAATAGTGGTTTCTCTTCAGGTGTTATTTCACTGCTCCTAAAGCAGTGTGGTGTATATGAATGTTATTTTAATTTTTTTGAATCTGTTTAGTCAGCTCTTTAAAATCTCCTCTTTGGTGAATACTACATAGTGAATTATAGGATTCTTTGGCTTGCCTTATTTTCAAATTTAAGGTGGAGGAGAGGGGTCTGAACATTGTGACAAAAAGAGCTTTAATGCAATGCATAAATAACATTACATATACTACGGCAAAATTGCCTACTCCTCTGCAGCAATTCAGCACTGTGGCATCTAGTTTTTTAGCCTTACCATATGGAACTAATCTTTTCTCAAGCAAATGTCAAATCTATAATAATTAGGTCAGTGCTGTTCATTTGTCCTCCCAACCAGTACTCACCTCTTGCTGAGAAGGTTGAGAACTAGCTCTGCTCTAATTACAGGTGTTCATGAAAGTTTCTCTCACCTTTTCTTATTCCCTTCAACTCTCTCTGACTTGTTTCTTATCCCCAAAATGCATAGTAGAAATAGTCCTGTCACTCAGGGATTAATAAACTTTCCTAAAGAGTTAGATAGTAGAAATTTTAGGCTTTGTGGGTCATATGACCTCAGTAGCAACTACTTAGCTCTGCCATTATACCGCTAAAGTAAACAGATAACACAAAATGAATGGGTGTGGCTATGTTCCAATAAAACTTTATTTATAAACTTTGAACTTTGCTGAACTTACATTAGGGCTCTATCTTGGCTAAAATGGAGCAGTCCATAGAAGAATTAACTCTTTAACTACCAACCAGTATTATTCCTTACAGAGAACTGAATTTAACAAGATGATCGTCCAGGAGGTACTGGACATCAAAGCAAGAGTTTGTTTTTGTTTTGTTTTTATCTTTTCTTTAAATGAAAGCTCTATAATTTGCCTGAAGTGAGTTGTCTACAGTAAATTTTTACCTGCCATTTCTTACTATGCTACTTTCTGGTTTTCTGAGTGAGAATAGTAATCCACAGGTAGAAAAAATATTTGAAACATTAAATTCAAAATTCAAAATGATTGCCAAATTGGCTAATTAAATAGTAAGATGTACTAACAAAGACATAAGATCTAGAGATTTGAAGATGAGTTATTCTCTACTAGATACAGTATTCATTCTTGAGTATCCAGGATTTGAGTATCACTGACAAAACAGATTTAGAGGACAGGAAGGAAGTTGAGTAATTTGCAATAATATTGTGTGAGGAAGTCAAAGAAAACAGGGTTGTTTGGTCATGGGGGAAATAATACTTTATATATTTGTTGGGCCACATTTAGAACAGGAATTATACTTTCTTGGTGTGATTTAGAGGTAAAAATCAGACAGGAAAATTTTTAAGAAAATCTCAGTGAATTTTTTTTTTTTAAAAGTCTTCTTTAAAAATTTCCTGACAATGGAAAGGACTATATTAAAAAGTGGTAGAATTTCTTAATCATAATATGCTGGGCATATTGTGGAGAGAATTTCAGTAACAAAAGGGTCATTAGATTAGATCAATGGTTCCCAGACATAAATTTCATAGACCAGGAATGTTTTTCAATCGGAAACTGAAAAAAATGCTTACTAAGATTTTATAATGCCCAGTAAAGACTTTCAAACAATACAAACGTCCAGTATCATTTCATAAAATAAACATATTTTAAAGAAAAATATAGGAAGTTGAATACTGAATATTGAATATTGAAATTAAGGGCAGTCTTGCAAAAAAAAATAAAAAACAGTTTCTAACTTTGCCAAGTAAATATCTAGCTAACTAAATCAAGAGATGACATAGGTTTTATTTTTCTCAGTTTGGTATAGAACAGCAAAATCTGTTATGGATTAGTATGAGTTGCTTGATCACCGTGTGAGAATTATTGAACCTTTAAAGTCCCTTTCAATTCTAAGACTCTGAAGCACTGAGTGAACATGACAATAACAAAGAGTGAATGGGTCCCTCTTCCAAGTATGCAATAATGATTGGACAAAGGTAAAAGTTATCTTCAAAATGCTCTGTCAAATAAATTCTTTATTTTAAATAACCTCATTTACATGCAAGTAGCAGTTGAAACTAAAACACAAAGCACTATAACTTGTTAAATACTAGTTATTTAGTAACTAGTTATAGGTTAAATTATGCTGCACCCCTGCCCGCAGTAAAAGGCCTAGAAAACTAATATAATCCTTTCACTGTATCCGTGGGGGTTTGGTTCCAGGACCCCTTGAGGATACCAGAATCCATGGATGGCTCAAGTTCCTGATATAAAATGATATAGTATTTGCAAATAACCCTATGCACATCCTCTCATATACTTTAAATCATTTCTAGATTACTTATATTAGATACAATGTAAAAGCTATGTAAACAGTTCTTTTGACATAATGTTTTCAATTTGTATTATTTTTATTATTTTTTTTCCCTTTTTTTGAGACAGGTCTCTGTCACTCAGGCTGGAATACAGTAACAATGATCATAGATCATTGTGGCCTCAAATTACTGGGTCAAGCAATCCTCCCACCTTAGCTTCCTGAGTAGCTGAGACTATAGGCAAATGCCCTCATGCCTGGCTAATTTTTTTATTTGTTTGTTTTTGTTTTTTGTAGAGATGAGGCCTTGCTATATTGCCCAGGCTGGTCTTGAGCTGCTGGCTTCAAGCAGCCTCCCACCTCAACCTCCCAAAGCTCTGGGATTACAGGCATATGCCACCATAACCAGCCCCCAAATATTTTAAATCTGTGGTCAGTTGAATGGGCAGAGCTGGAACACATGGATATGGAGGGCCAACTGTATATTAATTTTGGTAATTTCAGAGGCAAAAAAGAAAAATCCAATGGCAATAGCAAAGGAACAGTGGGCTTATTCAAGAAATCTTCTAATACTGTAACACAGAATTTCAAGATAATTAAAACATATTATCAACTAAAATTTCAACTGAAGAAAGGTTTAAAAATAATGTTCAGAAGGTTGGGTCCATTGTAAAACTCAAAATCAAGTGATTTTGCCCCCTTCCTCCAATTTTCCTTTGGACATACATTGTAAGACTGTTTGTATAAATGATTTTGAGAAAGATTTTTGTGAATTCAATGCACAGCTTGGAATAGTGAGGGGGGCAAACACTACACCAGCTCCTACACACTGCTATGTCAATGCACATAAATTCTAATTTGTAACACCCCTGCAGTTCCATTGTATGGCTGCATTAGTCTATGCATGAATTATTCACACATGATACATCATAATGGCATCAGAACCATTTATGATATCAATTCATACTATTATAGAACAGGTAATCTTCAGCTGTCCAACACAACATGTGTTAATTAGATCTCCAAGAAACTTTGCTAGTCAATCACCTTCACAAAACCCAGCTCCTGCCCCACCTCCTCCAATAAGCCTTCCAATCACTCCATCCTCCATCAATATCTTTCATTTTAGACTACCCATGGAATACCTGAGATAATTTAGTAGTTTAAACTACATTTCTTTGTGTTATTCTCTTCATTGTTTTGCAGATTTAACTCTTGTATCCCTGAGTAGATTGTTTGATTCTTGAGGGATGAAACCAAGGCATATGGTTCCTTTGTAACTTCCACAGTTCTTAGAAATGTCTGACACCTAGTAAATTTTCAATAAATTCTAAATGACTTAAGTGCCTGGAAAAAATGCAATTCACAAATTTTTAAATGCTAGGCTACTTGGTTAGTAGCTTTCAACCTTTTGAATAATCATACAGCTTCTGTGTGGTGTGGTTTATTATTTTGTTATAAAATATTTGTTTTATTTTGTCTCGTTTTCTTTAAAATTTTTGTCCTCTTTACTTTCTTTATTGTCTTACTTTATTTAAAGTTAACTTTCAGATAACTTTAACTATCTGATGAAACAAACTGCTTTTGTGTAATATTATTAAAAGCAGGATTGTTATGAGATTTGGAGAGATATATATAAAATCTCACAGTATGGTGACTGACATAATGTCATTGCCATTATTTCTCAACACTTCAGTTTTTGGTACATGTAACAATTGGCAGTTACTAGCAGAGTACTTAAAATTAAAAAGCAATTTATAAGGGAGAATTGTATAGTTCAGTCTTGTGTATTCAGTGGGTACATAATAATTTATAAGCAAACTATTGAAAAATAACTGACATACAGAAACATGCAGGTACCTCGAGTGCACAGCTCAATGAATGATCGCTAAGTAAACCCATCTGTGGTCAGCAACCAGATGAGGTAACAGAGTATTATCAGCACCTAAAAAGCTGCTCCTGTACACCCCTATTAAGTATAAACCAGTATCCTGACTTCTTATAGCACTGATAATTTTTACCTGTTTTTGAACTTTACGTAAATGGAATCATAAGTACTCTTTCATGACTGGCTCCTTTCATTCAAGCATTTGTGATATTAATGCATAATTTTGCATGTAACCATGGGCTTGTTTTTTGCATTCATATGGTTGTATATTATTCCACTTTATGAATATACCACAATTTATGTATCCATTCTATAGATATTTGGATTGTCATGAATAGAGTTGTTTTGAATATTATTAAACATGTTTTTGGGTGAATACACACGCACAAATATACACACACATACACACTTCTACTGAATATAAGCATGGGAGAGGAATTGGTGAATTATTATGTTTATATTTACTACATAATGTAATTTCGTATGTTTAGTTTTACAAGAAAAAGGTTTTAAATTGCTTTTGCCAATTTACATTCCCACTAGTAGTGAATGAGAATTGCAATTTCTCCATGTTGTCATCAATCCCTAATATTACCTGTCTTTTTTTTTTTTTTTTTTTTTTGAGACGGAGTCTTGCTCTGTCACCTAGGCTGGAGTGCAGTGGCACTATCTTGGCTCACTGCAAGCTCCGCCTCCCGAGTTCACGCCATTCTCCTGCCTCAGCCTCCCCAGTAGCTGGGACTACAGGTGCCCGCCACCACGCCCGGCTAATTTTTTGTATTTTTAGTAGAGACGGGGTTTCATCGTGTTAGCCAGGATGGTCTCAATCTCCTGACCTCGTGATCCACCCACCTTGGCCTCCCAAAGTGCTGGGATTACAGGCGTGAGCCACTGCGCCCGGCCTTACCTGTCTTTTTTATACTTTAGCCATTCATATAGTATGTGTAATGGTATCTCAGTGTACTTGTCATTTGCATTTCCATAATGACTAATGAAATTGAGAACTTCTTATGTCTCTTCAACATTTGTTAATTCTCTTTTGTGAAGTGCCTACTTGAACATTTTGCTCATTTGCCTACTGGGTTGTTTTCCCTTTTCTTAGAGAGTTATAGATATTATTTGTGTATAATGTAATCACTGATATATTTAGAATTATTTCTTCCATTCTGTTACTTGTCTTCTATTTGACCTACCTGTCCTATGTTTTTTTCTCTTCTCTTGTCTTCCTTTGGGTTAATCAATTTTTTCTTATTCATCCGCAATATTAATTTGTTTGCTATGTATTTTAATTACCATTTTAGTGATGATATTAAAGATTGTAATATTTTAATATATTCTTGACCTACTACAAAATATTGCAAATTATTACTTTTACCTCTGTCTGTGAATGCTAGAACTTTAGAATATATTACATTTATTTCTCTCCTTCCTGCCTTTTGCATTTTTATGTTTACATCTGAGACAATTTTTTTCTAGTCAAAGAACTTCCTTTAGTAGTTGTTTTTAGTAAAGTTTACTGGTGAAGATATCTCTGAATTTTTGTTTTCTTGAGAAAACATGTCATTAATGATAAGACCTTTTCAACTATAATTTTACATTTTACTTTCACAATTGATAGATCTTGTATTACATTTATTCTATTTTTACTTCTGATGAAGGATTTGGCAGTTTTTTCTCAGCACTTTCCATTTTCTATCAGCTTTCATAGTTCATGTTGAGAAGTCAACTATAAGCTTGTTATTTATATGTAATGTCTTTTTTCTCTGCATATTTTAAAGAATATTATCTTTATTTTTGGTCTCAAACAATGTAATTGTAATATTCCCGAGTCAGGCTCTCTTTGCATTTATTTTGCTTGCAGTTTTGCTGGGCTTCTTGAATTTGTGGGTCATTATGTTTAGTATGTTTTGAAATATTTTCCACCATTAGCTCTTCAAATAATGCTTCTGCCTCATTCTCTCCCTCTTTACCTTAATGTACTGTCATTACATGTGTACTGGAGCTTTGGAAATTGTCCTAATGTCTCTCATGCTCTTTTCCATATTCTCAATTATTCATCTTTCTATGCTCCAATTCAGATATTTTCTATTAAATTATCTTTCAGTTTACAAATCCTGCCTTCTGCTGTGTTGAATATGCAGCTAAATATAACTGTTGAGTTCATTTCAGATACTGTGATTTCATATTTAGAATATCTATTTATTTTATTTCATACATTCTAAATTCTCTCACAAAATTCCCTTTCTTTTAATCCATATTTCTTCATTATTTTGTTGATGTCCTTGAAACTGTTAATCTTTGCTAACTTTAAAGTTCACATCTGCTAACATCAATAGACAGATGGCTTTTTGGTTATGTTTCTTATATTCTGATTATTCTCTTGATTTCTAGTCTCATGATTTCATCTTTCAACAGGCCTAATGACTTTTGATTTAATGCCATACATTTTTCATAAAGACATTGCAGAGGCTATGGATGAGCTCATCCTTCAGAGTGGTTTCACCCTCTCCTCAGCTAGGCAGTGTGAAGACTTACCAGCATGGGAGTTAGCTGAATTCAGTCTAATTTTCATTCACTTCTTTACATGGCATAGCTCTCCAGGGCTTTCAAATGAGAGTCATTTTCCCTGGCAGGACATGAAGTCTTTATCTCTTTGCCAGGAGATTGAAGAAAACTCTACTGTTTTCCCATTTTATTCTGATTTTCTCACACCCCCAAATTTCAGAATTCAGCAAATATCTTTAGAGGAAAAATAACCATAAATTTAAGGTCTCTCAAGTGTCAAATTTTGTTAATGTGGTCCTGCAAGACTGTCAAATGCTTGGTTGACTTCTCCATTTAGCAGCTGCTGATTTCTGCATGGGCAAAGTCCAGAAATTTGACTTCTTGCTCATACCCAGAGTTTGCAAATTTAACTAGAGAAAAGAAACTGCAAAATGCCAGCCTGCTTCTCTATGACCCTCTCCTCCCCATATTCCTTAGCTCCCTTATTCTTATCATTTCAGCAGCTCTCTGATGCTGTTAAACATATGATATTTTAATGAATCTATTTTTTCTAGTTGTTTTTGGTGGAAGCTTTGGTATGGCAACACCTATTCCACTTATTCGTATATGGAAGCCCATACAATAATGTTTTTGAATGAATTAAAATACCTTTTCATTAAAATATAAAATTTTATTTGAAAACTTGGCAGATAATGCCTGTCCATATGAAAATAAAATATTGATGTGGAATGTACAGTGGTAGTAAAATATTTTATTTTTTTAACTCAAAATTAATGAGCTTTTAAAAATTAAATATTAAACAAAAATGTAAAGAAGTCAAGAACTCTCATTCTTTTTCATTCTACTTTGTCACTCAGAGAGCAGCAGCAAAAGCATTTGCAGAAGTAAAGGCTTATTTTGTGAGAATATCATCTTATATTCTGAATATGGGTTAGCAGTTTAGCTTTCCTAGGTGCTAACTAAGCTATGGGGTCAGGTGGACTAAACATTCTTAAGCAATAATTGAATGGGTGCACATTCATGGCATTTTTCGGAATGAGATATGTAAGCAGGAGTCCAGATGTGAGATGACTAAATAAATTCATTATTAATAAATTTAAAAACACAGCCATGGATCAATGTCATTTAACTACGTGTGGAGCTTCAGTTAAATTAAGCTTCAATATATGACAAAAATGTTGAGATCTCAATCATGTGGCAAGACATTTGGCCAATGACGTGATGGTGGTAGCTGGCAATTGGTTAGACCTTATTAGAATACTATGTCAAACCAGCTAAATAAATAAGCAACATATTATTTATTTATTTTCCTAGAAATCTTAGCCAGACTGTGTGCTGCAAGTTAAATATTTAAGACACAGTAAGTAACTCAAATGTGACTGTTGAATCCCGTGGATTCTCAGCTAGATTCAAAGTTCAATTGTTGATCAACTTTTCCTTAGATTCCATAAACCCAATAAATTATTTTCACGAAATTGAATTTGCTTTGATTTTCTGTCATTTATAAAACAAATAGCCAAAACCAGTGGTCATCAAGTCATACATGAAAAAGTAAGTGGTCATATATGAAAAATACAGTGGTCATATGTAAAAAATAAAGATGAAATAATCAATGGGGAAAGAAAACATGTATCAGAACCTGTATTAGTCTCTTCTCACACTGCTAATAGAGACATACCCAAGACTGGATAATTTATAAAGGAAAGAGGTTTAATGGGCTCACAGGTCCACATGGCTGGGGAGGCCTCACAATCATGGCAGAAGGCAAAGGAGAAGCAAAGGTGTGTCTTACATGGCATAGGCAAGATAGCTTGTGTAGGAAAACACCCCTTTATAAAACCATCAGATCTCATGAAATTTATTCTCTATCACGAGAACAGCATGGGAAAGACCCACCCCCATGATTCAGAATCCCTCTCACGACATGTGGGGATTATGGGAGCTACAACTCAAGATGAGATTTGGGTGAGGACACAGCCAAACCGTATCATAGCACAAGAACCAATCATTAATAAGTGGGACAAAGCTGCTGAGAACTTCCAGAAATAAGAAGAACTTAGACAAGTAGATAAACAGTGCTTGTCTGTGATTGAAAGCAGGGCTGTGGCCTTTTGAGGTATGGATTCAGGGACCGCTGGCTGTTCCATTCCTTTCTTCAAGGGACTTTTACCCTCCCTGAACTGAGAATCCCTCTGCCTTTGACAAGAATTTATTCAGAGGACATTTTTCCTAGCTATTAATTCAGGGTTTTGTTTTTTTGTTGTTGTTTTTTGTTTTTTTTTTTTTTTTGGTGGCATTTGCTGCATCTGGTAATCTTCCCAACTTTAGCCAGCTTGATTGTTAGCAGAGAAATCTAGATGGATGGGGAATAGGAAGAGGACTAGACACACTGAGAATCAACATTTTGTTGACAACATTTTGGCACTCTTAAAGACCACCAAATCATTGGTTCTACTGTTTTCACTTACTGTCTCAAAATATTATTTTGTAACAGCTACATCGATATGAGATGCAAAGAAAGACAAAAATATTAAAGGCAAACACTTTCATTGAGTTATTAAGATTATTTTAATTTACTCTTAAAACACTAAAAAAGTAAAAATTTTTAAAAACAGTTAATATTTTAAGGCTGTTAATTGAGCTTTTTCTGGAATTGGCAATGAAAATTTAGGCTTGGAGGACTCACTTCCAATGATCCTCTAAAAACTCTTTTCCCATAGAAGAATTTGGTGACCAAAATCTTCATTTTTTATTACATTAATATATTTATTAACCCATCATTTCTTAATCACTTTTGTTGGAAGAAGTAGAAGACACTTATTTTTACTACAGACTCTCCAAGAATGTACAGAATAAAAAGAGAAAGGAATATACTAAGGTATAAAGATCACTGTATTCTTTCTACTTTTGGTCTGCCAGAAATTAGTCCTATGACCTAGTGAAAGTTATTTATTCCATCCTAGCATCCTCTTCTGATTAACAAAAACCCCTGTGACACGAGTTTACCTGCATAATAAGCCTGCATATGTATCCCCAAACCTAAAATAGTTTAAAAAGTTAAAAAAATTAAATTTTAAAAACAAAATTAGGAAAAAAAAATTGATACCACTCTGAAGTGTTATTTTAAAGATTGAGATAACAGTTTTATAATGTTAATACAAGACTACACATAATACCTGTTCAATTAAACTTATTCCCTTTTTCAAAAACGCACTCAGATATCAGTCTAGCATGACAATCTACTAGAAAAGCCCTGCAAATGTGTGTTTTATTACCCTTTAGATGACAAATTTATATTTTTAAAATCTTACCATATTATCTAGCAAAGCAGCAATTATGACACAGGGTGAAAAAGACTTGGTAAATAAGAAAAGACAATTTCTAAAAATAATCTAGCCATCGGGAGGCCTATAGGTGCCACATGAATGTCATATGACATGCATATCTATGACTTAAAATTCGGACAATAAAAGTTGATGCTTATTTTGTACCAAACACTATGCTATGTGCTTTAGTTATATTTGCTTATCTAATATTTAAATTAATGCTCCTGGGACAATATTGTTACTTATCCTCATATTACAAATGAAGAAAATGAGCCTCAGATACGGAAATTAATTTGCCCAAGATCACATAGCCAGTAAGTGCCAGAGCTTGGGTTCAAATCCAGCCAGTCTGCTTTCTGAACTAGTCCTCTTCACATTATGCTGCTTCCCATAGACAGGAAAACCTAGTTTCCATCAGTTCCATGTTTTTGCTTCTCTTTGTTAGCTGCATGAACCATGTAGAAGCCTGTAGATCCTCTCTGAAAAGAAGGTCTTAGGAGATATCAGCAGACAAAATGAGAGCCTTGGATGATGAAGGGGACAAAAAGTAGTACAAAACAAGAGTGAAAGGGCGGAAGATGCAGTCAGTGCCCCACAGCATCACGCCAGTTTTGAGTGAAACGAATAGCTTTCCAGTTATTGGTATCTTCTTCAATTTCTTTCATTAATGTTTTGATATTTTTAGTATACAGATTTTTCACCTCCCTGGTTAAATTTATTCCTAATTATTTAATGCTTACAAATGGGGTAGGTTTTTTTTTTTTTTTAATTTGGGAGGAGACGGTAGTTTGTTGTTAATGTACAGAAACACAAGTGATGTTTACATGTTAACTTTTTTTTTTTTTTTTTGAGACAGAGTTTCGCTCTTGTTGCCCAGGCTGGGTGCAGTGGTGTGATCTTGGCTCACTGCAACCTCTGCCTCCTGAGTTTAAGCTATTCTCCTGCCTCAGCCTCCTGAGTAGCTGGGATTGCAGGCATGCACCACCATGCCCAGCTAATTTTGTATTTTTAGTAGAGACAGGGTTTCTCCATGTTGGTCGGGCTGGTCTTGAACTCCGACCTCAGGTGATCCACCTGCCTCGGCTTCCCAAAGTGTTGGGATTATAGGCGTGAGCCACCACGCCCAGCCTACATGTTAACTTTTTATCTTGCAACTTTAATTAATTAGTTTATTAGTTCTGGCAATTCTTGTATAATCTTTAGGATTTTCTAAATATAAAATAACATCATCTGCAAACAGATAATTTTATTTCTTCCTTTTTAATTTGGATGTCTTTTTGTTTCTGGCCTAATTGTTCTGACTAGGACTTCTTATACTATATTGAACAGAAGTGGAGAGAGTGGGCATCCTTGTTTTGCTCCTGATCTTAGAGGAAAAGCTTTCAGCTTTTCACCATTGAGTATGATGTTAGCTGTGGGCTTGTCACTATGGCCTTTATTATGTTGAGGTACCTTTTCCCTATATCTAATTTGTGAGAGTTTTTAATCATGAAAGTTTGTTGAATTTTGTCAAATATTTTCTCTATGTTTATTGAAATGATCATAAAATTTTTTATCCTTCATTGTTATGGTGTATCACAATTCTTGGTTTGCATATGTTGAAACATACTGGAATCCAAGGGATAAATCCTACTTGATTATGGCGTATGATCATTTTAATGTGCTGTTGAATTTGAATTGCTAGTATTTTGTTGAATATTTTCGCAGTTATGTTCATCAGGGATATTGGCCTATAATTTTCTTTTCTTGTAATGTCCTTGTTTGCCTTTGGTATCAGGGTGATGCCTCATAAAATAAGTCTGGACATGTTTCCACTTCTTCAATTTTTTGGAAGAGTTTGAGAAGAATTGGATTATTTCTTCTTTAAATGTTTGGCAGAATTTACCAGTAAAACCATCAGTTCCTGGGATTTTCTTTGTAGAAAGATTTTTTTATTATTGATTCAATTTTCTTACTCATTATTGTTCTGTTCATATTTTCTATTTCTACATTATTCAGTCTTGGTAGGTTGAAATTTTCTAAGAATTTATGCACTTAAAATTGTTAAAATTTCCATACTATCCAAATGATCTGCAGATTCAATGCAATCCCTATAAAAATTTCAATGAAATTTTTCAAAGAAACAGGAAAAATCTTAAAATTCATATAGAACCACAAAAGAGGCATAATAGCCAAAGCAATCTTGAACAAGAAGAACAAAATTAGAGGTATCACACCACCTAATTTAAACACATGCTATGATGATATGGTGATGAAAACATCATGATACTGGCATTAAAACAGACATATAGACCAATGGAACAGAATAGAGAGCCTAGAAATAAATCCACACATTTATGATCAATTGATCTTCAACAAAGATGCCAAGAACATACAGTGGGGAAAGGACGGTCTCTTCAATAAGTGTTTTTGAAAAACTGAATATCCACTTGTAGAAGAATGAAATTGGACCTTTGTCTCACATCATACACAAAAGTCAACTCCAAATGATTTAAGACTTAAATGTAAGACCTAAAAAGGCAAAACTACTAGAAAAAAAAAATAAGAAAAAACTTGTTAGTATTGATCTGGGCAATGATTACTTTGGATATGATCCCAAAAGCATACACAACAAAAGCAAAAATAGACAGATTAGATTCCGTCAAACTAAAAACTTATGCACAGCAAAGGATAGAATCAAGAGACCGAAAAGACAACCTACAAAACAGGGAAAAAAATGTTTGCAAACCACACATCTGATGAGGGGTTAATATCCAAAATGTGTAAGGAATTCGAACAACTCAATCACAAGAAAACAAAAACTCAATTTAAAAAAGTGCAAGGGGTCTAACCAAACTTTCCCAAAAGAAGGCATACAGCTGGCCAATAGGTATACGAAAAAACTGTTCAACACCACTAATCACTAGGCAAATGCCAATTGAAAACACAGTAAGACACCACTTCATGCCTAGTAGAATAGCTATTAGAAAACAGACAAAAGCTAACAAGTGTTGGTGAGTATGTAGAAAAATGGAACCCTGTACACTATTAATGAGAATGTAAATTAGTACAGCGAATATAGAAAACAGTACGGAGGTTCCTCAAAAAATTTACAACAGTACTACCATATGACCCAGCAATCCTACTTCTGGATTTACATCCAAAGGAAACTAAATCAGCATGTGGAAAAGATATCTGCACTCCCATGTTCACTGCAGCATTATTCACAATGGCCAAGATACAGAATCAACCTAAGTGTCCATCAGTGGATGACTGGATGAAGAAAATGTGATATATATACACAATACAATATTATTTAGCTTTAAGAAAAGAAAACCCTGTCATTTCTGACAACTTGGATGAAACTAGAGGACATTATGCTAAGTGAAATAAGTGAGGCACGGAAGGACAAATATTGCATGATCACAGCTACATGTGAAATCTAAAGAAATTGAACTTACAGAAGTAGAGAATATGAAGGTGATTAATAGAAGCTGGGTTGGGGAAAAGGGGAGATGTTGGTCAAAAGGCACAAAGTTGTATGGGATGAATAAATTCTGGACATGTAAGGTAGAGCATAGTGACTATAGTTAATAACATTGTATTCTATACTTGAAATTTGCCAAGAGAGTAGATCTTAGATGTTGTCACCACAAAAAAAAAGCATTTTGTCATGTGGCAGATATGTTAATTATCTTGATAATGGTAATCATTTCATGATGTATGTGTATATCAAAATATCACATTGTCTACTTTAAATATAGATATAAAATTGCTACTTGTCTATTATACCTCAATAAAATCTGGCAATAATATTGAGAGGCTCAGAGACATTAGAAATAACACCCAAAGTCACAATGCTCAATTTGAATAAGAAATAACATCTATCAGTCTGGCAGGTTGCATTTGGAGGCCATAATATAGACAGATCCTTGCAGGAGAGAAGAATGTGTCTTGAGACCAAGAGAATACATGGCTTTCTAAGATGAACACGATTCCAGTAAATTAATGGATTGTATTTATTGGCATGACAGAAAAAAGCCTAACAAGTTTTCCAAAACTTTCAGGATAGATAAAAACCAGCTGAAGGAAAGCAGAAGCAGGTTTTAGCTACAAGAAGTAAGTTTTAAACACAGTTTGAGAATATTGGTTTGGGACCTGAGTGAAGGAAAGGGTGATCAGTGGTGCATTTAACAAGGTTCTTAGACTCTCTTTGTGGTGAACTAGAGAACTGATGAGGATTTATGATAGAAGCTGATTAACTAAACATAGTAACAAGCACTAGGCCTGTAGAATAAATAAGAATTTTAAAAAAACATATGGGTACAAGTAAACCTGGGGAAATCCGAATAAGATCATGAGAATGTATTAATGTCAGTATCCTGGCTGTGATATTGTATAATAATTTTGCAAGATATTATCATTAGGAGAAACTGGGAAAAGAGGAAACAGAATTTCTCTTCATTATTTCCTATAATTTGAATATAGATCCACGTTTCAAAATAAAATGTTTAATCTTTAAAAATAGGAAACTTATTGAAGTGTAAGATGCCAATACCTACAGCAGTGATAAATATTGTGGAATTAATTAATTAATGACATTGTCAGGTCATCATGTGTTAATTTAAGGTGCTATATTGAATGTTTGTGTCCCTCCGAAATTCGTATGTTAAATCCTAAGGCCCAATGTGATATTTGGAGGTGGGGCCTTTGGTAGGGAATTAGATCATGAAGAGCCCTTATTAGTAGGATTAGTGTCCTTATGAAACAGACCCCAGAGAACTCACTTGCCCCTTCTGCCATGTAAGGCTACAGCAAGAAGACAGTTGTCTATGAACCAGGAAGCTTGCCCTTACCAGATATTGAGTCTTCTGGAGCTTTGCTCTTGGACTTCCCAGCCTCCAGAACTGTGAGAAACAGTTTTCCATTGTGTATAAGCCACCCAGTCTATGGTATTCTGTTATAGCAGGTTCAACAAACTAAGAAGGAGGTCACCCTATATAGTTTCTTTTTATCTTCCTATTATAGTAGTCCCACTTTATGTGTGAGGAATACATTCCGAGACCCTAGCGAATGCCTGAAATCAAGGATAGTACCAAACCCTATACAGGCTTCTCTCAGTATCCTGGGGAGGGGACTGGTTCTAGGAACCCCCTGCAGATACCAAAATACAAAACAGCTCAAGTCTCTTATATAAAATGGCATATTATTTACATATAGCCTAGGGTACATCTTCCCGAATACTTGAAATAATCTCTAGATTACTTATAATACCTAATGCAATGTAAATGCTATGTAAATAGTTGTTATACTGTATTATTTATTTGTATGATTTTTATTGCTGAATTTTTTTTAAAAATATTTTTTATTTGCAGTTGGTTGAATCTGCAGGTGTAGGACCCACAGACACAAAGAGTTGACTGTTTATATTATGTTTTTTCCAATACGCATATACCTATAGAAAGTTTAATTTAGGCACAATAAAAGATTAACAATAACTAATCATGAAACAGTACAATGATAACTATGTCCTGTAATGAAATTCATTGCCTCTCTCTCTCTCTGAAAATATCTTATTCTGCTGTAGTCACTTGTTTTCAGACTGTGGTTGACTAAGGGTAACTGAAAACACAGGAAACAAAACCATGGATAAGGGGGGCTACTGTAGTACCATTTCTGGGCTATTGTAATAGTGTTTAACTTGGTCTTATTGTTCACAATGTCCACTTTGCACAAGACTCCCAGACTTCTTTCCCTAAAACACAACTTCGATGACCCTTCCAATCTTAAAAAGCACCAATGATTCCTCATTGTGTACAGAATAAAATCAAATAATTTTAATGTAGCATTCAGGGTTTAAATCTTACTAGGCCCCTACCTCAATATTCCTTATGAATTCTCCCCTCCAGACAAGTAAATTGACTTCCTGTTGCCAGTGTATACCTTAAGCTCACTTGCTTCTGTAAGCCATCTCTTTAGACACACCTGGACACGTTCCTCATGTTGACTCTTATCTGCTAAGTAACATCAGGGAAGTCCCTTGTTCTCCTAGTCTTAGTTTATTCATCGGAAAAGTGAATATATTTAGAATGACTTCCACAGCTTTATGAAGAATGGGATAACATGTTCAAAATTTCTTACACAATGCCTGGTACATAATAGGATTTTGGTAAATAGTCATTTTCTTCCTACCTTTTACCTTACAACCAAACTAATTGTTGCCCTTTTCTACCCAGTGTGGTCCTTTCACAAGGTATTTTATACCTACCAGCCTCCAATAGATTGTCGAAATCACTTTCATGTTTAATAATCACTTATTTAGGAAAAAGTTGTTAAGAGAAAACAATGATTTTTCTCAAAGCACTCCAGTCCCATCATCATTTGCAGTAAAGCTTTGTATGGCTCAATCTCACACCCATACAACGTCAATCCATAAAGTCAAAAGTGATAACCCCTCATTGAATGGGCATCTGATGGGAACAGGAAACACATATTTGTGTGTTTATTAAAGCAGGTTATGTTTGCTGAATGAATAACATTGAATAAACACTGAATGAGATGCTCAGCTTTCTAGTATTACCACTCAGCCTGCTTTAGGGCTATTTCAAAGATAACAAGGAGATATGACCTGCATAAATCTGAAGAACAGTTCGGACGTAAATGGTGCCTGAGTGAATGAAGGAATTGATGTCTCCTAGTGCAGAAGCTATAAATCTAGATAAGTAAAATAACATTCAATTGTCCTCTTACTAAAACAGGACAAAAAGACAGACAGTCCTCCTCCCTGTTCCCCTTTCCAGGCCCCCAGTTCCCATACCTTCTCCTCTCCTGAGGGAAATGGACAAAGAAGGTGACTGTTGCCGATCCTTTCTCAACCTAGGCATCTTGCTTTTTCAGGAGGTGAGAGGCAAGAGGAGTGATGAGAGGCGTGGAGGAACGAAGATGCCTGCAGGGAGGTTTATGTTTTTTTAAATGCCATTTAAAATGTCTGTAGCCCAGGGGCAGAAATACGAACTGTGCTTCTAGAAGGTGCATTTTGCAGGAAAATAATATTTGACCACGGGTTGAGAGGCAGGTTTTGTTACTGGCTTTGCTATTGACTGATTCCATGGCTCTAGATGTTTTACTTCTCTCTGGGTCTCAGTTTCTTCACTTGTAGAAACAGGGAATCGGACAGGGTCATCTCAAGGCCTTGTAGCAATGACTTTATCTGCCTTAAATCTTGGCCTCTTGAGTTGAGCTGTGTCATTTAAAGGGTCCATTCTATTTCATATGGGAAGAAAATAAAGAATTTCTCATAATCTTAGTTACAAATGTATTAGTTGAAATGAAAAGCGTAAGACTAAAAAGAGATACACAGTAAAGGTGGAATAGATGTGGAGCAGAACAGAAAGGAATAAAATCATTTAGACATTTATATACGAGGAATATGTGCTCTTCTCTCAAAGCCTCTTTGATGGGAATGTAAGACAGACTGAGGCACCCTGTTTGCTGGCTTAGAGGAGAAGACTAGCTTTCCTCCTGAAGCATTAGAATGTGACTGGGGTGAGAGATGGTCCTGAGCCCGGGCGTGAATGAAGCGAAGTTCAACAGTGAGCAAAGAGGAACTAGGTAATTTTTCCCTCCTGTGTTACCCAGAAAAAAGTTGACTCTACAGACTGCTCGTGTTCTTGGTCACATTTTTTAATGTTTCTCCTCCATGGAGGTATTTGGAAAAAGAAGATAAGTCATGTTTGATTCCTTTATGATAGTTGAGGCAGTGCTTGCTCAAAATTAACAAACTCCCCTTCCTTGCAAAGGATTTAATTTTATTGTCAGGTTTTTCTTCAAAACATCTTGGTGAGAACTGTGGGGAAAAGATTATTCAAAGAAACAGTGGATGGCAGTATTGGTTTGCTGCTCTAAAGCAGAAAGCAATGGAAAGTACAATTTTTTAAAGAGGAAAAGTAACATATACTCAATCTTCTGAAAGATCCTCACACAGACATGGGTCTAAAATCATGAAAAGTTCATATTTGCAGTTTCAAAACCAAATAAGGGAACTATGTCAGATGATTTGAGAATATTGCATTAAAAAATGTGAAGAAGGGAAAATGCTGACCTAGAAGAAACAATGGCCTCTTTTAATTCAGTTTTACATATCATCTTCGCACAGGTAAGTGTTGGTTAACATACAAAACTAGCCAGTCAAGAGACTACAACCAAAGTAAATGGCATTCTAAAGCATGATAGCAATTGCATGTCTTTTGTAGAGGTGGAAGGTTTTAGATTAAAAGGGAGGTGAAGATAGAGAGGGAAGAAGGATGGGATACATACAGTCAACTAATTATGAACGTCATTTTTAGCTATGAATATACATGTTTCACTACTTAAATAGCACTTATCACCTTAAAAATTGCAGGTCATTTTTGCCTAATTATTCCCCTTTTTGTGTCCCTCACATCTCCCTTGGTATACCGATTCGAAGAGTGACTTATTCGTACATGTTATCCCTCATTAATTCAATAGATATTTTTGAGCATATATGAAATGCAAGGTACTAGGGATACAGAGACCCTGGCTGGGGAAATAGACATGTAAGTAGAAAAATATCATACAGTGTGGTTAAGTGATAACTAGATAGTTTTTTCAATTGTTTCAGAATGGTGGGGTGAAGGGACAGTTTTTTGTCTCCATCATTGCTCCTCACACTGTGTCAAGTTTCCCTATCTCATGGACCTATGCTAAATCACATCTTGGGCAGATTTCAAAATCTCCCAAGCACTTCCAGTTATTAAAGTTACAATTCTTCATTTTCAGTTTAAAACTTCCTTTTTTTCTACCACATTTAAAGAGATCCACCGCAGCCCAGCTGTATGGCTGCAGAGACCTGAAGAAGGAAAGGGCAAGTCCCCCTTTTGATCTTGTTTCTGGGGCTATGGGGTACTTATGATATGCTCAGAGACCCAGCTCCACATCCTGCACCTTCCCTTTTCAAGGCCTATTTATATATACATCTCTTGGGGCTGCTGGTCTCTGTTCCTCTGGCTGTTGTGAATCTCTGTGTAGACACCAAGCAGCTCCATCTCAATGTCTTCCAAATCTTTTAGCTCCTGCCCCCATCAAAATATACAGTCCCTTTGTGAGTCATTTGCTCTAGCCTCTGGACCCCTGTGATGCCCCTTGACCCAAAGAGAACTCAAGCACTTTCGTGATGGCTGCTCTGCCACTCTTCTTTTGCTCTGTCCTATCATCTCTTTCTCTCAAATTACTTTTGCTCTTCCCAGGTAGATGCAGGGCAAATGAACAAGTCAGCTGCCTGGCCAAATGACCAGCTGAGAAAAGAGATGTCAACATCCCTCCCACAAGCATCTTCAATCTTTTGGAACTCCCTTTACACAGCTTAACTCTATAAAGATTACATCTCTGGAAGTGAGGGAAGGATATGAATTGAAATGGGAATGTGCAAGCCGAGGCTGTGGCAATGGGGATGCTGACCCACTGGAAGATGAATAGGAAAGGAGAGGCTGAGGGTGCTGCCAAAATTTCTAGCAGCAAAGACTGTGGATAATGATATTATTATCTAAGAAAAAAAGAAATGTTGGGGTAGTCTGAAAAAATTAAAAAGAAAATGAGCTGTTTTCTTCCGCTTTCACACCACAAAAATCATCACAAAAGACTTCTGTATGCAGGGGTTTCTCCCCATACACCAAGCAAGCCATCAGTTCTGCAGCACACACCAGCTGGGTGTCCTTCAATTCAATTCCAACACTATCTACCTGGAGATTGTGTCAGATCCCATAGGTTGAGGGCTCAGTCCTGCAAGACTGTCTTCTACCTCACTTCCTACCAGTTGCATGTACCAGTTGCATTCTCCAGAACTGACTGACCTACTTCAAGTTGAGGTTCCCATGACCCCATCTTGGGGTTCAATTAATTTGCTAGAGCAGCTCACAGAACTCAGGGAAACACTTATGTTTACTGGCTTATTACAAGTATACACATGAAGAGATGCATGGGGTGAAGTATGAGAGAAGGGACACAGAGCTTTCATGCACCTGGGCACACCACACTCCAGGACCTTTTATGGAGACTTCATTGGATAGGCACAACTGACCACTGAGTAGAAATGATTGAACAAAAAGGGTATGATCTAATGCTCATAGGCTGAGTGGGGAAACCCAACAAGTTCTGTTGAGATTCTTCTTGGCCTCTCTATACCACATTTCTTCTTCCAGGGTATGGGAAAGACCCCTTCTGAAATGAGGGTCTTATTACTCACAATTAGAAAGGCAGAGAAAGATTAGAGTCCTGCTTTTGGCAAGCCGAAGGAGGGCAGCAAAAGTGTTGAGAGAGATTGGTTGTATTTTCGAAGTCCTCCTTCTGGGGCCTAAAGCGCCCCCAACATCACAGCAGACTGTAACAAGGGCTATGGAAGTTATGAGCCAGGAACCGCGGATGAAAACCAATATATATAACCATATGTCATGGGTGGGAAGGGAGTACATTTAGTTCTGGGCATAAGGTAGTGGACATCCAGACATAAATGGATTAAATGAAATGTTATTTAAACCTAAGAAATAAATAAGAATTACAATGTAAGTTGGAAGAGATTCCAAATCTGAATAGAGAATTTAGGCCTTGATGAATATGCAATAAAAAAAATGCAAAAAGAATAGGGTGAGCAGAATGCTGAGTTCAGAAAGATCTTCTCAGGATGACCACGGACAAAATGGAACATTATGAGAGCAAGAAAACAAGATCAAAATCTAACATAAGGCATTCCAAACACGAAGAGATCAGGAAACAAAAAATTTTAAAATGTGTTTTCAATTTAGCAGTCCAAAAATAATAGGAGAAAAAAGCAGAGTCAAATAATAAAAGAAGTAAGAAAAGGATTAATGCCAAAATCGCTCCTATTCACTTTTTAAAATTCACTTTAAAAAAGGCAACAAACACAAGAATGGGCAATCAGAAAATGGTAAAGACTACATAAAATTAGCTTCATGTAACCATGAGCTCATCTGAAAGCTTGGGAAATGCTTGGGAAAATACACAACTCACAGATTGCTAGCAGTTAAGAAAATTTGACATTTGAAGGTATTTACAAATTGAACTCAATCTCTTCAACATCAAACTCACATCCCACGCAGTGTAAATGAATTGCATAGCTAGTGAGGAGCAGAGGCACAGGAGAAGCCAAATGTCCCATGCCCAGGACCAGCTCTCCTCCACTAGCCATCAGCGCCACTTTTACTAACCAATTTAAAATGCCACTGAAAGTCACTCTTGGAAAACCATTAGGTGTCTTTGAGAAGAATGGGTGACATGGCCTTCTTTTGAAAGAAAATGTGAAATAATCTAGGTAGTCTTCCCAATCATACCCACCCTGGATTCCCATGACATTAGTAATCCCTCAACATTGTCACCCATCGGCTGACTCAATTATATGGAGAAACACATTAAAGACTACAGTCCTTTGGAAGTACATACAGACACCTTTTGAAAGATTGGTTTTTACATTATGACCAGTATCTATTCCTACTATTTCTGAGAAAAAATGAAGAATTTTAATAATACCTAAATAACCAGTAGATGCAGTCATATTTTCCTTGTCTGTATCAGGATTATTTAATAAAAGAGAGAACTTTCTGTAATTCTTGATGAGACTGTGACATGGAAAGGAAGGTAGCAGCTATGGTCTGGGACCTTAAGATCACTACATATTCTGGCAAGAATCTGCCATCTTTAAATATCAAATAAAAGAACAAAATATTTAAGAATGCTGTAAGTGGCTGCCTCCCATGATTTTTTTTTTAATGTCTGTTTGATAATTCAATTCCACAATGTAAATAGCTGGCAGCAGCAGTGTTGTGTGCTAAATATCTCATTACAAAATGCTAGAAAACTAGAGAATTACTGACAATTAAGGGTTGGTACACACAAGTGGCCAAAATTGCAGTTTACAAAAGAATGATACTTGCTCAAGAAGATAGAATTGATGCATATAATTGGATTTGGTCATTTTACTTTTATCATGAGTTTGCATCACCTCAAATGGATGAATGCAGTTGCTGTATGAATTAACATGCACCATTTCTATCCTAGCTTTCCTTTCTACACCATTGCCCCCTAACCCTGAGCTGCAACTACACTCAGAGTTTTTGCTTTCTATTTTGATTTCTGTATCAGTGCTTTCTTTTCTTTGTGCATTCTGGGATAGCATTGGCAATCTAGTTAGACAGCAAATTTCAAAATGCAATAAAGTTACAAATATTTGAATTAACATATGTAATGGAACAATGATTGATTGATTGTATTCAATTACTGGTGAATTGCAAAAACAAATTTCAAAGTGTAATGTGAGGACCACAGGTTATATTAATGTTTGTAGTATTTGCAATGCTCACCCTTTTATGAGTGTCACCAATAAAATATTGCACTATTCATTCGATTCAAAAGCACCATTGTTCTTAATACTTACTCTGGTGAGTAGACTCATGATTTTCAAGAAGAAACATAAATAAATTTGTTCGTGTGGCAAATTTAAGGGGTGTGATAGTATACTGCAGAGGTTTAACAAAACAAAAATTGTTGAAGAAGGCAAAGAATATCAGGACAAGATAATGATTGATCTTTCAAAAAAGTTGATCCTCATAATTTTTTCTTGCTTCCATTTCCTACCAAGATGCAAAAGTTTCAATGTTAAGACTGTTAGGGAAACAAAGAATCCTTACTCAAACATACTTGCCAACTTGCATAACTGGTTTCGTATTAGTCTGTTTTCATACTGCTGATAAAGGCATACCTGAGACTGGGCAATTTACAAAAGAAAGAGGTTTATTGGCCTTACAGTTCCACATGGCTGGGGAGGCCTCACAATCATGGTAGAATGCAAGGAGGAGCAAGTCACATCTTAACGCGGATGGCAGCAGGCAAAGAGAGGGCGTGTGCAGAGAAGCTCCTGTTTTTAAAAACATCAGATCTTGTAAGACCCATTCACTATCAAGAGAACACCATGGGAAAGACCCGCCCCCATGATTCAGTCATCTCCCACTGGGTCCCTCTCACAACATGCGGGAATTATGGAAGCTACAAGATGAGATTTGGGTGGGGACACAGAGCCAAACCGTAGCAGGTTTCATGTACTTAAATCAGTTCTACACATTTCTGACAATTGCAGACATTTTTTTCATTATATATATATAACTTTGGACATTTGGGAGACAACTGAAACTTGAGGTGGGCTGACCACAAGTGATGGTTAAAATTTGTGTATCAACTTAGCTGAATGCCCAAAGAACTGGTAAAACTTGATTTCTGGGCATGTTCATAAGAGTGTTTCTAGAAGAAATTAGCATTTGAATTGGTAGACTGAATAAAGAAGACTGTCCTCACCAATACAGCTGGACATTATCCAGTCCACCGAGGGCCTGAACAAAATGCAGAGGAAGGGCAAGTTTGCTCTCTGAGCTAATGCATTCATCTTCTCTTGCCCTTAGACATTGGCTCTCCAGGTTCTTGGGCCTTTGGGTTTGGTCTAAAACTCTACCATCCACTTTCCTGGGCATCCAACTTGCAGATGGCACATTGTGGGACTTCTCAGCCTCCAGAATCACATGAGCCAGTTCCTAATAATAAATATCTCTGGGTATATATATACATATGTGTGTGTGTGTGTGTGTGTATATGCGTGTGTGTGTACAAAGCACACATACACACAAAAAGATATACGTGTGTATATATACATATACATGTATACACAAACATACACACACACACATATATATTCCATTGGTTCTTTCTCAAGAGAACCCTAACTAATACAAGCCACCCCCAACAACACTGTAATTATCTATATAATTATCTACATAAATAACATTTTGTTTAAAGGTATTTTCTGTATACTTGAAATCTTGAAGTCTTTTTATCTTCAAAGTGTTTTAAAATTTGAACTTTCCCACAAAGGATAAAACTTTAATCTCTTAAAAGCCAGCTCCAAATACAGGTAAAAAGAAGAAACTACTGAGAAGGAGGAAAGAATGCTGAAAGATCTCAAGAGGGTGGGAGGTTTTTGACTTGGGATTTGGGATAGCGTTAAGTGGACCTCCTCTGGGTCTCTTGTCCTTTGCAAACACTGATTTCAGTGTTCTAAGACCTCGCTCCTAAGTAAAGGGCATTTTCTCCTCCAAACTGCTATTAAAGACTTTGTTCTTATCTTTTCTCCTCACACCCTCACCTGTCTTCCATCACTCCTTTTATTCCAGCAGCACCACCAGTCTTCTTACCTAGAAGTAAAAGAAAATCAATTTCGAATACTATCTTTGTCATTTCAGTCCAAGGTTCTATTAACACAAAATAATGACAATTTAAGTCATTTATTACTCTTTTGTTTTGTTTTGTTTTTGTTTTTGTTTTGAGACCGAGTCTCGCTGTGTCGCCCAGGCTGGACTGCAGTGGCGCATCTTGGCTAACTGCAAGCTCCCCCTCCCGGGTTCACCCGAGTTCACGCCATTCTCCTGCCTCAGCCTCCTGCGTAGCTGGGACTACAGGCGCCCGGAACCACGCCCAGCTATTTTTTTTTTTTTTTTTTTTTGTATTTTTCTAGTAGAGACGGGGTTTCACCGTGTTAGCCAGGATTGTCTCGATCTCCTGACCTCGTGATGCGCCCGCCTCGGCCTCCCAAAGTGCTGGGATGACAGGCGTGAGCCACTGCGCCCGGCCATTTATTGTTTTATTGTAAGCCCGTGCACACAAAGACAGTATTAGTTCTTCCGTTTTCCATTAAGTGTATTGTATTTTTGTTGATCATTTTTGTAATTTAAATATAATTGAAATAGTTACAAAGCTTGTGAAAAATAGCAGCTCAAAGGCAAATAATATGTAATTCTCATTCTATTTGGCAAACCTGGCATCCATGAAAAGTTGCACTTTTTGCACAACAAAGGTCACTTGAAATTTACACCAAAAATTCAAAGTCTTTGAATATTCAAAAGGAAGAGATGTAACAAATGGTTAACATTAAAAAGCTCTCAGTATCTGATTTTCAGGAGTATGTTGTCTTAGGCTACAATGTGACACATTCAGTGTTTACACTTTCTTCATACAACTGATAAGAGCATAATTAAAACACTCACCTCACAGCTCTACCTTCCACCAAAAAATTCAGTTTGATATAAGAAAAATAAATACCTTTGACTGGAGGAATTCAATCATAATGAAATCATAAAGGACTAAATGCAGCTTGAATGGATGGAAATTAAAGGAGTGTATGACTAGGCAACTAGTTTTTAAAAGAAATAAACACATAAGAAATGTAGCAGAGGGTGAATAATTGGGAATAATTGAATGAAATCGAGCAAGAGAATATTAAGTTGTATATTAAGAAGTATTTCCTAACACTGAGGTTTGTTGGAGTCTGGGAAAATCACCCTTTCAAAGGAAATGGTGGAAACTCTTTTTCTTACCTCATTTAAACTAGATTGGCTCAAGCTTCCCTCTGTGGGTATAGGCCTATTTGGACGACTATAGGTAGATGATTCTAATAAATTGTTTTTACTCCTGATTTCTATGAACCAAACATTTTAAGTCATCTGGTCCTTGATTCCGAAAATAAATTATTCCCCTTCTAACCCTCTATCTCCTTTTTCTTCTACCATTTCTTTGATCTACTTTTAAAACAAACATCAGGAAAATGTACTATACCATTCTTTTGACAGAGTAAAATGAACTGAGTAAATAAGAATATTTAAATGTGGTCCAGTTTTAGTTTGGAATATTCTTGGAATGGAAATTTGTATCTATTAAATAAGAACTAGCTGTTTAAGCCTTGTTAAGAAAATGTTTACTATGATTATTGTAACTCTAAAGTAATACAGAATTCAGTTCTAACTACAAAAGTGTTCTATTCAACCAACCACTCAGAACACCCTCCATTCAAATGCTCTTGTTATTCCATAAAATGTATGGTAAAACTTTAATTTTTATTTCACATATGTAGTAAAAAATATATTTATACAATTATACTTATAAATAATATGAATACATAAAATATATTTTTATTTTCTACAAGTACTATATATTATTTTACAATAATATACAACAATTTCCACATTTAATGAACTGAAATTCTGTAAGTATAGTTGTTACAACAAATAGCATTATTTCCTTGGATTTATTAAAATTACATAGCTTTTCTATATAAACAATAAGAAGTTTCCAGAGACACAAGTTGGGAAATATATTTGTTTGTAGTAGATGACAAATTTTGTATATTGAAATATAAATAGCAAGTAGAATTTCCACATTTTTCCTTCAACTTAAATGCCTGTGTTATAGTATATAGGAAAAGGAGATTTCTCAAATATGAGTCAGAAAAGGTTACCTTATTTTTCTCCCCAGGTAAGACTAGTGATTTTGGGGTCAAAATTACCAAAAATGATTTAGGATGTAGAATGAAGGCCCACATCTTGTAACCAAACAACAATTGACTGAAGTTTCTCATCTATGCACGTTGCTGTTGGAGAAGCTGTTTGGGAAACCCCTTTCCATATCTTCTTGTTGACCAGTTTGAACCTAGAACATTATTTGATCATTCTAGGCAAAGAGCAGTCTTGTTTCCATAAATGTTGTTTATAGAGCCGAATACAATGGCACAATTGACCACCTCCTTATAATGAATGAAACACTTGGTAATCTTGGGGGCTTCTAATCTGTTTATCAGATGGACTGATGAGCTGGATTTATTTAATTGTTATCACCAAGCTGACCTATGTTATAATGACAGATAATGTTTCAATGAACAAAACTATCATCTTTCTCAGGTTTTTCTTTTCTATGAAAAGAGAAATTTATGTTCAAACATCCCACTTTTCCCTACTTTTTAAATGTAAATATGTCAGAGATATATTAAAATGGCATTCAATATAGACTACTATTTTTAAAACAAAGTTGTCATTTGACTCCTGGTGAATTGCTCGTAAATTCAGGACTGAATAAAGAGATCAGATTACATTAAATGCATTTTGGTATCTATAACTTTCTGCAATGAATTAAAACTGGCTGATCGTGTCTCCAGTGCATTTCATTTTCCGTTGATTCATGTACTGTAATATAACCTTCAAAATTCCCTTATGCCAACAAACTCACTCAGATATGCTGAGTGCAGGAGGAGATTAAAGCGGCTATAAGATTGAAAACTGTATGAAGGCATCAGATAATGCAGTAGAGGTATAATGAAAGTGTAAACAAAGCTGGCAAATGTAGAAATTACTGTTCATATAATCCACTGTTGAATTCAACGGAAAGTTTAGCTCACTGCCAAATATATATTAATATCCAACAAATTGGCAAGATCAATACACCAAGCCCGTTTCATTCTTATTAAAGTATTTTTTCTCTTTGAGTTTAAGCATAAGTAAGGCATGCCATTCTTCCTTGGAAAATGTAATATTTCCCCAATAGGAATTTAGCATTCAGGTATACGCAGACTCCTAACTCTGAGACACTCACATCAGAAGATTTTCTGCCACTCTTTAAAATTGAAGTTACTTATAGAAATAACCTCTCATATTTTCCTGAGTAGTAGCTTTTTGTTTCCGCATTGTGAAAGCCAAACCATCCCTTAAAGGATCTTTAAACTGGCCAAAAAAAAAAAAAAAAAAAAAAGGCATTATTACTGTGCTAGGAGCCTCTATTGTTTCGGTAGTAGCTAGAGCTATGGATGAATGCTTTCAACAGAAGTTAAAAGAGATAATGAGTCTTTAATGATACAAAATCAGAGCCTTGTGTGCCTAGTGAAGCCTGACACAAGCTCCAGCTTGCAGCTAGCAAGGAGAGCTCATCCGCTATCTGTTTTATGGGCCAAAAATACCCACAAAGTGCCTTATTGGAAAATTATGTATCCCTTAAGATAGGATCAGTGGCATTTGTCTGTTAGGTTAAACTCTTCTGAGATGCAAAACAAAATAGGAAGGTAAGCCTGTATTCTTTTCCCCTCCATATATCTGTTTGAAAGTTTAAGGTGAATACATCTCTACCTTCAAAGCAGCAGTTTCTATTTTATTCCAGAGTTTTTCAGTATCAATTTCCATTTGTGTACATATGTTTCTCTTTTCTCTACCAAAAATACAAACAAGAAACTCCAATGTCACCTGCCCACACATACTTTCTGCTATGCTGACCAGAGAGTAGATTCCTTTGTTCAGTCGAAAGAGATTTTTGCCCATCAAGTATTAGGAAACTGGTTTGAATCTCAACTCTGTAAATGTGTTAAGTACCAGCCAAAAACTTCTGGACATCAGTCAGGGGAAATTTCCTCTGTGAGCACAAGCCAGGCTCCTTGATGTTAAATCAGATTTGCTTCTGAAAGGATTGGCATGTTTGATATGATTAGGAAGTGTCAGTTGTGCTGATTATAAATTAAAAAAAAACAAATTGATCTGGAAAATAAGAAACATAAGGCCACATTGCTGTGCTCTACTTTTTGCAATGATGCTTTAAAAGTGACAGAAATGGGAATAATTTATTGTAGGAATCCTAACTAGGTTATTGTATAAGGATTTGCATGCTATCATCATTGTATTAAGGTGCCAAAATCAGTTACAGGAGTGAAGAGAGAAAAACATCAACATAACATGACTTGTGATGTATTTAGTATACATTTTTCTTTTATTTTCAAAAATGATTCATGAGTGTGAGTGAATTTGGGGTCTTGGAGGAAGATCAAACTAGGTAGGCAAATAGCCCATAATTTGTTGAAAGGAATGAAATTATCCGTGTTTTTTTTTTTTTAAGAAAATGTGTTGTATTTTTGCCTCTCTGCTCATTTATTGTCCCTCATTCCTATTCCAGACATTTACTTTCTTTTGGACACAGTGGTACCCGTGAGGGCTAATTGTTAAAGTTCCCACTAGAGAAAGTAGATGTGGAGAATGTTTAGAAGAGCTAGAAGATAGGGGGTGCTGGGCGTGTTCACGCATGCCTGTAATCCCAGCACTTTGGGAGGCTGATGTGGGTGGATCACTTGAGGGCAGGAGTTCAAGACCAGCGTGGCCAACATGGAGAAACTCCATCTCTACTAAAAATACAGAAATTAGCTGGGCCCGGTGGCATGCACCTGTAGTCCCAGCTACTCAGGAGGCTGAGGCACCACTGCACTCCAGCCTGGGCAACAGAGTGAGACGAAAGAAAGAAAGAAAGAAAAAGAAAGGAAGAAAGGAAGAAAGGAAGAAGGGAGCAGGGGAAAAAACAGAGGTGTATTTTTAGCCCCTAAATCATGATTCCTTTTCTTCCACAGATTTCTCCTGTTTCAAACCGTGTATTATTAAGATACAAAGAAGTAATAACTTGACAATGTGGCCATATTTTAAGAACTGATTAATTTTAACTTTATAATGGCAAGGTTTCTAATCTATTACTTACCATTAACACAAAATATGGTGCTAAGTAGGTGAAGGTAATCATAGCAAATCTCCTATCATCACCAAATAATTGAGGTTTCTTCTTCAGAGAAAATGCTAACTTTTAAATAGGAGAATTGTCACAATTATTTCTACCATCTTAGCTCATAATCTTCCTGGAAATAGAGAAAGTATCAGGTGACTACACAGAAAATCTGGGTCTAAAACGAGCCGTGACTTATTTTTTTTACCACCTTCTCCCTCTCAAGAATGTTGAACAATAATTAGATAGAACCTTGTGAAGTGTTTTCTTTTATCAGTTAGTAGAATACACTGGATATAGTTTGTTTTTATAACCTCAATTAATAATTTAGATCCACAGATATGCCCCCCCCCAAAAAAAGGGCAACTCTGTTTTCCTCTGGAAATATCCTCTGTCTCTATAGAGCATAATTTAAGGTATTTAAATCAAATTGGGAATTTCTGAATTCTGAATGCCATACTTTGCAAAAGCACATAAGCCTAAAGATGCACAAGACTGCAGTGCTGCTTTGTAAAATTAGCATACTGCTACCATCTGAATACAACCGAAATTGGGGTGCATCTGCACCTAGAAACACTGTCCAGAAAAAAAATCTTGAATCCTAGGTATAATTTAATATATTCATTCAATAAATTTTTTACCAAGTGTCTACTATATTCATCAAACCCCAAAATTTATTTTTTATTATGCCATTTGGTATTCTACCAGCTGTGGATACAGTAGCAAGTAAAGCAGATAAAAAACCTTACCTTACATTCCAGTTTTTAGAAGAGGTGCTGGGAACATAGCAGTAAGATAAAATGAATCCCATACCCTTACGAAGCTTAAAGTCTAATAGAGATGATGGCTAATAAGCAAGTAAATACATACATACATAGCTACATCCACAAATACATAAAGCAGGTAACTAAAGATGTAAATATGTGAAAAAAGGAAAATGTGGTAAAGCCATAAAAGAAACTGACATGGATAATCTAGATTACATGTAAAGGTAAGTCTTTTGGGAAAAGGAAGAATAAGACTTTTGAAATCTGTTTGGAACTTTCTGCCATGCCTATGACGAACTTTTCAAAAAAATACCATTGGAATGTAATTCTATCTCATTATATTGCCAGAGTGAAATGAACCCAGTTATTTGAAAGGGTTGAATAAATTTCTAAGAATATTTTGTAAGGTCCTTTCTTTCTAATAAAGTGACAATAAAACAACATATGTGAATATATTAGGATAGCATTTATTCAAATAAAGTAGAAGGTTAAAGTAATTATCTACATGATTTGGAAAATAAATACTGTTTGAAGAGGAAAGTATAATTAAAGTCTTGGGATTGAAAGATTCAGATGATTGGTCTATATTAGTCACATACTTTAAATAGATTTTCAACTATTTCATATTACTGATGTATGTGCAACACTGTATGAAATACTTTTATAAAATCAGGAATCTTGAGAAAGATGCTCTTCCCAGGGTTCTGACTGTATTTTCATCTGTAATGTTATCTCTTAAATAGTAGCATTCATCTACGTGGTTAAACCAATTAAAATCTATTATAAATGAGATATAGTGAACCATTTATTTTATTTTTTTAAATTATACTTTAAGTTTGGGGTACAGGTGCAGAACGTGCAGGTTTGTTACATAGGTATACACGTGCCATGGTGGTTTGCTGCACCCATCAACCCGTCATCTACATTAGGTATTTCTCCTAATGCTATCCCTCCCCTAGCCCCCCACCCCCCAACAGGCCCCAGTGTATGATGTTCGCCTCCCTGTGTCCATGTGTTCTCATTCTTCAACTCCCACTTATGAGTGAGAACATGTGGTGTTTGGTTTTCTGTTCTTGTGTTAGTTTGCTGAGAATGATGGTTTCCAGCTTCATCCATGTCTCTGCAAAGGACATGAACTCATCCTTTTTATGGCTGCATAGTATTCCATGGTGTATATGTGCTGCATTTTCTTTATCCAGTCTATCATTGATGGGCATTTGGGTTGGTTGCAAGTCTTCGCTATTGTGAATAGTGCTGCAATAAACATTTGTGTGCATGTGTCTTTATAGTAGAATGATTTATAATCCTTTGGGTATATACCCAGTAATGGGATTGCTGGATCAAATGGTATTTCTGGTTCTAGATCCCTGAGGAATCGCCACACTCTCTTCCACAATGGTTAAACTAATTTACACTTCCACCAACAGTGTAAGAGTGTTCCTATTTTTCCACATCCTCTCCAGCATCTGTTGTTTCCTGACTTTTTAATGATCACCGTTCTAACTGGCATGAGTTAGCATCTCATTGTGGTTTTGATTTGCATTTCTCTAATAACCGGCGGTGATGAGCTTTTCTTCATATGTTTTTGGCCGCATAAATGTCTTCTTTTGAGAAGTGTCTGTTCGTATCCTTTGCCCACTTTTTGATGGGGTTGTTTGTTTTTTCTTGTAAATTTGCTTACATTCTTTGTAGATTCCGGACATTAGCCCTTTGTCAGATGAGTAGATTGCAAAAATTTTCTCCCATTCTGCAGGTTGCCCGTCCACTCTGATGATAGTTTCTTTTGCTGTGCAGAAGCTCTTTAGTTTAATTAGATCCCATTTGTCAATTTTGGCTTTTGTTGCCATTGCTTTTTGTGTTTTAGTCATGAAGTCATTGCCCATGCCTATGTCCTGAATGGTATTGCCTAGGTTTTCTTCTAGGGTTTTTATGGTTTTAGGTCTTACATTTAAGTCTTTAATCTATCTCAAGTTATTTTTTGTGTAAGGTATAAGGAAGGGGTCCAGTTTCAGTTTTCTGCATACAGCTAGCCAGTTTCTGAACACCATTTATTAAATAGGGAATCCTTTCCCCATTGCTTGTTTTTGTCAGGTTTGCCAAAGATCAGATGGTTGTAGATGTGTGGTGTTATTTCTGAGCCATAAATTTTAAAATTGAGAAGATGGTTGGTCATTTTGTCATTCTATTTAGATACTTTCACTGTTATTGGGAGTGGCAGGAGGCAGCCAAATGCCTAGGCAGATAGTAACATCCCCAGAGAAACCCCTCCTTCAAGCCAAGAGAGCCTGAACGCTGAAAGAGACCAGACTGCTGGTCCCAGATGAAACCTGCCACCCAGAGTGAGACTTGTGTTACTGTTTGCCTGCCCTTTCCCAGTGGATTCTTTCTGAATAATGCCTTCTAACCAATTGAATGTTGCCTTTTTCAATATTAACTATAGGCTACCCTCCCCCATTCTGAGCCCATAAAAAGCCATGCATTCAGCCATGTTAAGGAGACTTTTACATCTTGAGGTAGGGGGACCACCTCTGCATCCTCTCTCCATGGAAAGCTGTTTCATCACCCAATAGAATTCTCCACCTTGCTCATGCTTTGATTGTCAGTGCATCCTTATTCTTCTTGGGCATGGGACAAGAACTTGGGAGCCAGTGCACAAGCCAGACTCAGACCAGGTGGGCCAAGTGGGTGGCCATCTCCTGCAGCAGGCAGCATGGCTGAGTGAGGCCCAGGTGAGGCATTGCCAGCCAGAGGTCCCTGGCTTGCAGTGACTGAGAAGAAAATCCTGTGTCATTATGATTTTCCTTTATGTTATATTGTTAATAGTGCAAACAATATACAGGATATATTGATTCATATAATTTCCAATTGTTTGTAGTAAATAGAGTTATGTTGAAATATTGCAAATCATTCCATATTATACTTAATAACAGCAATAAAATTTTAAAAGTTAATCAACAATTCAGTAAAACACATAATGAGACTTAAAATGGTCTTTGTTCAAGAATTAGACCATAACTTCCAGCAGAATTGCAGATTTGTTTCATTACCTGAATGTCAGTTTGACACACAATAAAAACTGTTGGTTTCATTGGATTACATAGAGAAGCAAACAAACTGATGAAAGATAGAAGAGAATAACACTTTCTATCAAAGCAAATAATTTCAAACTATTTTTGCTTTGCTTTTCTACCACCAAATTTGATAATGTATCCAACTGTTTTAGCATTTTTGAGCTGTATGGATCCTATACTGCTCCTGTTTTCCTTCCTGTTTAATTGACATTTTTAAAAGCTTACATGTGGACTTTTAGTAGAATATTATTATTTTTATCTTCATAATCAATTGCTAAATAAATAAAGGCACTTTTCTCTATAATCCAATGCCTTAATTTATAGTATTAATAAATTTTCTAGTAGATAAAATGAATATATATATTTGTGTGTGTGTAACCAGAACTTGATTATTAGTCAACATCAAAAAATGTTAACAAAGTGTACATTTAAAAGAGGACACAGGCAATATCATTCTCATACACTCAATATGTATTTTTTCCTACTACAGTATATATCAGGTGCTTATTCTGCTCTAAGAAAAAGATAAAAATGAATACTAAGTTCTTATTTTAAAGTTAACGCTATAATATATTGTTATATTAAAGAAGGAAGTGGCAGTAATAGCAGACTTTACTAAGGCCTTGGTAGCAGTAGCACTTGATCTTGAGTCCTCATTTGGACACCTACTATTTTTCTGACTTTTCCTTTGCTTCTATGTGTATCAATTCTAAAAATTTAACCTTGGGATCCAGGCTGGGTGGACCAGCAAAGGAACTCAGGAGAACTGTTATGGATCAGAACAGGGGAGAGTTGGGAAACTGGTGGTTCCCATAATGACAAAGAGCAATTGTAATAAAAAAAAAAAAAAAAAAAAAAAACAGGGATAAATGGAAATTAGCCAAAAATTAAAGATATATTAGCTTTTTTTTTTTTTTTACTTTGTAGGCTCAACGCATCAATATTTGCATGTATCTGAGTATCACATATTTTTAAAAACTTAAAAAGTTTTAAAAACTTAAAAAGTTTTAAAAACTGAGAGAATATATTGATTTATTCATGAAAGTTTCCCTTAAATGATTCTCCTCTTACATCTTAATTTCCATGTCCTTCATCTCTAACTATAGTTGATTATCAAAGAGCACATACTTCGTACTCTACTGAAGGAACAACACAAGACAGAAGTAGTGGTATTTACCATTCTTTAACATTTCATTGTTTTGAATTAATGTTCCATTACCTGAGACATCTTAGCACACATTTTATACCTGACCTCTATATAATGAAACATTCAATCGTAATGGAAATTTCTTCTTCTGCAGACTTTACAAAGAACATCCACACCAAAGCTGAACCAAAGACAAAATTATTACACACTGGTATCCTGAAAACATCTACTATATCATAAGGTAGCCATTTCCAATGAAAACATTTGTCTTGTCAAAGAGCACCTAATAATGCTTAGTAAAGATTATATGATAAGTAAGTGTCCTAGTTTTCCATTCAGAAAGGGAATTTACAGGGAATAGATTGTGTAGTTATGATTAGACACCTTCTTTAATACTTAAACTTGGCACACAATTTCTTTATCTAATCTAATCTATTTTCATTTTAAAAGTACATATACTAGGTTTCAATTTCACACAGTGAGTGTTCCTTGAGTTTATTTTTATAGTATAATCCTTCATAATTTTAAATAATTTTCTGTTTGCTATAATTTTCATTATTTTGGCTTTATTAAACATCTTTGTTCTGCTCCTTCTAGCATCCTATAATGATACCTGATTATCCTTGATGTAAAATAATATTGTGCTGATAAATAACCATATTATTTTTCAGATTCTTTTAGTAGCAAACAACAGAAATTCAATTACAACCAACTAAAGCAAAAAGTATAAAAGTCACCAAATCAAGGGAAGGGCAGGGAAATATCAACACAGTCTGGCTCTCTGTTGCCTCTCATTCCCTCTGTGAATCAGCTTTAATCTCTTTTAGTCACTGGTATGATTATCTGAGCGCAAAATATAACTGTTTTATATAAAAATAAAGTATGGTTGCACTTTAAATATATGTTGATATAGTCCAGGAATAAGCATGCTTTCTTTTATTCACAATTTTACCCAGAATTATTAACTATTTTAAAAATATTGCATCAGTAAAACAATTTGTGGTATTTGAGTCACAAATATAATAACATATCAGTCTGAATTGGAAACTGTCATATTTATAATTTTAAAAGTGAATAAAAATTATGACTTTAGATAGCAGAAATAAATCTTAACATAAGAGTAATCGTAATGCATTTAAATGGATTGAACTCACCAATTAAGGCAGATTCTCCAGTTAGATTAACAAAACAACCAAGATCTAGCAATAGTTTCCCACAAAGGGGCTATACAAAGTACATGCAGATTAGTAACTGTTTGTAACCTATTTGTTACCAATCTGTGATAAAATAACTGTAGAAATTGAGTTAGAATGTATTAAATGTTACAGAAATTTGACAAAGTAATTCCAAGTCTGTCTAAGCTAATAATAACAAGTAGGTTTGTATTTTGAATGGCTTTATTTATATTCTTTTTTAGAAAACATATTTATTGCATTTTACAAAAGGAAGATACAGAAATAGAATAGAAAATTTAGAAAACCTGGATTTTCCCCCAGTTGGTTTGAGAAGCACTGGTCTTTAAGGTACACACTTAAAGAATCTCAAAAAGTTGACAACTGAAGAATGAAAATAATGTGTCAGGCAAACATAAGTGAACAGAAAGTTGGAGTAGTGAATATTTCTCACAAAATAGAATTCAAGGCAAAAAGGTGTCGTAAAGTACAAAATATGTTACTTACTGGTCAAAGAAACAGTGCAGTAAAAGTAACATACCTGCACCTCACAATATTGTTTTAGACTATTTAAAGCAGTAATCTTATTTACAATAGCCACACCCCAAAAACCCTAGCAATACATCTAACCAAGATCTCTACAAGGGAAACTACAAAACAAAACACTGTTGAAAGAAATTATAGATAACACAAACAAATGGAAAAAATATTCCATGCTCATGGATTGGAAGAATCAATATCATTAAAACAGGCATACTGCCCAAAGCAATCTACAAATTCAATGCTATCCCTATCAAACTACCATCATTTTTCACAGCATTAGGGGAAGTTATTCTAAAATTCTTATGGAACCACAAAAGGAGCCAGAATAGCCAAGGCATCCCTAAGCAAAAACAGCAAAGCCCCAGGCGTCACGTTACCCAACTTTAAACTATACTATGAGGCTAAAGTAATGAAAACAGCATGGCACCGTACAAAAACAGACACACAGACCAATGGAACAGAATAGAGAATGCAGAAATAAAGCTGCGCACCCACAGACACCTTATCTTCGATAAAGTCAATAAAAATAAGCAATAGGGAAAGAACTTCCTATTCAAAACATGGTGCTGGGATAGCTGGTTAGCCATGTGCGGAAGAATAAAACTGGACCACTATCTTTCACAGTATACAGAAATTAACTCAAGATGAACTAAAGATTTAAATGTAAGAACGCAAACTATATGGATCCTAAAAGAAAACCTAGGAGGCACCATTCTGGATATCGGCTTTAGGAAAGAATTTATGACTAAGTCTTCAAAAGCAATTGCCACAAAAACAAAAATTGACAAGTGAGACCAAACAGGTTTCTGCACAGCATAAGAAACTATCAGCAGAGGAAACAGACAACCTACAGAATGGGAGAAAATATTTATAAACTATGCATCCAAAAAAGGTCTAATATCCAAAATCTATAAGGAACTTAATTCAACAGCAAAAGACAAGTAACTCCATTAAAAAGAGGGCAAAAGACATGACTGAACACTTCTCAAAAGAAGACACACAAGCTGCCAACAAACATAGGAAAATGCTCAACCTCATTAACCATTAGAGAAATGCAAATCAAAATCATCTCACACAAGTCGGATTAGCTATTACTTAAAATTCAGAAAACAATAGATTCTGGCAAGGCTGTGGAGAAGAGAAATGCTTATACACCCTTGGTGAGAATGTAAATTAGTTCAGCCACTGGGGAAAGCAGTTTGGAGATTTCACAAAGAACTTAAAACAGCACTACTACTCAACCCAACAATCCCGTTACTGGGTATATGTCCAAAAGAAAATAAATCTTTCTGCCAAAAACACAAATGTACTTGTATGTTCATCACAGCACTATTTGCAATAGCAAAGACATGGAATCAACCAATGTGCTCAACAACAGTGAGTTGGATAAAGAAAATGTGGGACATATACACAATGGAATACTACATAGCCACAAAAAATAACAAAATCACATCTTTTGCTGCAACATGGATGTAGCTGTAGGCCATTATCCTAAGTGAATTAATGCAGGAACAGAAAACCAAATACCACAAGTTCTCACTTGTAAGTGGGAGCTAAGCAATGGGCGCACATAGATATAAAGGTGGCAACAGTAAACACTCGGGATACCAGAGGGCAGAGGGAGGGAGGAGAGCAAGGGTTGAAAACCTAACTATCGGGTACTATACTCACCATCTGGGTGACAGGATCATTCATACCCCAAACCTCAGCATCACACAATATACCCAGGTAACAAACCTGCACATGTACCTCCTGAATCTAAAATAAAAGTTGAAATTACCAAAAAAAAAAATTAAAAATAAAATAAAGTAAATTAGCAGAGAGACAAAAAGAATATGTAAATTTAAAAAATAATATACAGGCAAATCAATAATTGTTATTGTTGATTTTAATGTATCCCTCTCAGAAAAAAAATAGATAAATCCAAGAAAATACTAGGTGGGATATACACAACCTAAATAATTCAATAACCTCAAAATATTATTTATTAAAATTTTTTTACTTAAAAATATAGAATACACATTTTCTTTTTGAGCAAACACAAAACATTACAAAAACTGGTTCTGAACTTAGCCACAAAAGAAACTTCAATAAATTCCAGAGGAGGTCAGGCATAGTGGCTCAGGCCTCTAAACCCAACACTTTGGGAGACCAGGCGGGAGGAAGGCTTGAGACCAGGAGTTCAAGAGCAGCCTGAGCAACATAGCGAGACCCCCCCATTTCTACAAAAAAAGTAAAAAAATCAACCAGGTGTGGTGGCATGTGCCTATAGTCCTCGCTACTTGGAAGGCTAAAGTGGATCGCTTGAGTCTAGGAGTTCAAGGCTACTTGATCATCCTAAACCTGTTTTGTTATTGTAAAAGACAGAAATAATGATGCCTACTCCATGATGTTTTTAATGATAATTAAATGAGGCAAGCTCTGATCTTGCCACTGCACTCCAGCCTGGGCACAGAATAAGACACTGTCTCTTAAAAATAAAAAAAATTCCAGAGGATGAAATCATATAGTTTATGTTCTCTGAAGACAATACTGTAGATCAGTATAAAAAACTAAGTAAAAGTCCCATATATATGACATATAAGTAATATACTTCTTTGCATTTAAAAGTAAATACTAAAGAAAAAATAAAATATTTAGAATTAAATAGTAAAAACCCTACAATCCACAATGTGTGTTACCTATACAAAGTAGAAAAACTGGAAAGATAAAATAAAATGAAGCTAACCATTCAACTCAAAAAAATTAAATGATAGTCACAGAGAAAAACTAAAAATAGAAATGAAAGAAATGATAAAGATAAAAGAAAAATTGATAAATGCAGAACAGAAAACAGTAGAGAATATTTATAAAACAGAAAGCTGAGACTTAAAGTTACTAACGTGAACCTCTGGCAAGACAGATTCAACAAAAAATAAAAGAAGATGCAAATGAAAGAAATTCCAATTATATAAAAAAAAAATTCCAGACCAAAAAGGGGGAGGAGCCAAGATGGCCGAATAGGAACAGCTCCGGTCTACAGCTCCCAGCGCGAGCGACGCAGAAGACGGGTGATTTCTGCATTTCCATCTGAGGTACCGTGTTCATCTCACTAGGGAGTGCCAGACAGTGGGCGCAGGTCAGTGGGTGAGCGCACCGTGCGCCAGCCGAAGCAGGGGCGAGGCATTGCCTCACTCGGGAAGCGCAAGGGGTCAGGGAGTTCCCCTTCCAGAGGTGACAGACGGCACCTGGAAAATCGGGCCACTCCCACCCGAATACTGTGCTTTTCCGACGGGCTTAGGAAACGGTGCCCCAGGAGAGTATAGCCCGCACCTGGCTCAGAGGGTCCTACGACCACGGAGTCTCGCTGATTGCTAGCACAGCAGTCTGAGATCAAGCAGCAAGTCGGCAGCGAGGCTGGGGGAGGGGCGCCCGCCATTGCCCAGGCTCGCTTAGGTAAACAAAGCAGCCTGGAAGCTTGAACTGGGTGGAGCCCACCACAGCTCAAGGAGGCCTGCCTGCCTCTGTAGGCTCCACCTCTGGGGGCAGGGCACAGACAAACAAAAAGACAGCAGTAACCTCTGCAGACTTAAATGTCCCTCTCTGACAGCTGTGAGGAGAGCAGTGGTTCTCCCAGCACGCAGCTGGAGATCTGAGAACGGGCTGACTGCCTCCTCAAGTGGGTCCCTGACCCCTGACCCCTGAGCAGCCTAACTGGGAGGCACCCCCCAGCAGGGGCAGACTGACACCTCACACGGCCGGCCAGGTACTCCAACAGACCTGCAGCTGAGGGTCCTGTCTGTTAGAAGGAAAACTAACAGAAAGGACATCCACACCAAAAACCCATCTGTACATCACCATCATCAAAGACCAAAAGTAGATAAAACCACAAAGATGGGGAAAAAACAGAGCAGAAAAACTGGAAACTCTAAAAACCAGAGTACCTCTCCTCCTCCAAAGGAACGCAGTTCCTCACCAGCAACGGAACAAAGCTGGACGGAGAATGACTTTGACGAGCTGAGAGAAGAAGGCTTCAGACGATCAAATTACTCCGAGCTACGGGAGGATATTCAATCCAAAGGCAAACAAGTTGAAAACTTTGAAAAAAATTTAGAAGAATGTATAACTAGAATAACCAATACAGAGAAGTGCTTAAAGGAGCTGATGGAGCTGAAAACCAAGGCTCGAGAACTACGTGAAGAATGCAGAAGCCTCAGGAGCCGATGCGATCAAATGGAAGAAAGGGTATCAGCCCTGGAAGATGAAATGAATGAAATGAAGCGAGAAGGGAAGTTTAGAGAAAAAAGAATAAAAAGAAACGAGCAAAGCCTCCAAGAAATGTGGGACTATGTGAAAAGACCAAATCTACGTCTGATTGGTGTACCTGAAAGTGACGGGGAGAATGGAAACAAGTTGGAAAACACTCTGCAGGATATTATCCAGGAGAACTTCCCCAATCTAGCAAGGCAGGCCAACATTCAGATTCAGGAAATACAGAGAACGCCACAAAGATACTCTTCGAGAAGAGCAACTCCAAGACACATAATTGTCAGATTCACCAAAGTTGAAATGAAGGAAAAAATGTTAAGGGCAGCCAGAGAGAAAGGACGGGTTACCATCAAAGGGAAGCCCATCAGACTAACAGCGGATCTCTCGGCAGAAACCCTACAAGCCAGAAGAGAGTGGGGGCCAATATTCAACATTCTTAAAGAAAAGAATTTTCAACCCAGAATTTCATATCCTGCCAAACTAAGCTTCATAAGTGAAGGAGAAATAAAATACTTTACAGACAAGCAAATGCTGAGAGATTTTGTCACCACCAGGCCTGCCCTAAAAGAGCTCCTGAAGGAAGCGCTAAACATGGAAAGGCACAACCGGTACCAGCCACTGCAAAATCATACCGAAATGTAAAGACCATTGAGACTAGGAAGAGACTGCATCAACTAACGAGCAAAACATCGAGCTAACATCATAATGACAGGATCAAATTCACACATAACAATATTAACTTTAAATGTAAATGGACTAAATGGTCCAATTAAAAGACACAGACTGGCAAATTGGATAAAGACTCAAGACCCATCAGTGTGCTGTATTCAGGAAACCCATCTCACGTGCAGAGACACACATAGGTTCAAAATAAAAGGATGGAGGAAGATCTACCAAGCAAATGGAAAACAAAAAAAGGCAGGGGTTGCAATCCTAGTCTCTGATAAAACAGACTTTAAACCAACAAAGATCAAAAGAGACAAAGAAGGCCATTACATAATGGTAAAGGGATTAATTCAACAAGAAGAGCTAACTATCCTAAATATATATGCACCCAATACAGGAGCACCCAGATTCATAAAGCAAGTCCTGAGTGACCTACAAAGAGACTTAGACTCCCACACATTAATAATGGGAGACTTTAACACCCCACTGTCAACATTAGACAGATCAACGAGACAGAAAGTCAACAAGGATACCCAGGAATTGAACTCAGCTCTGCACCAAGCAGACCTAATAGACATCTACAGAACTCTCCACCCCAAATCAACAGAATATACATTTTTTTCAGCACCACACCACACCTATTCCAAAATTGACCATATCCTTGGAAGTAAAGCTCTCCTCAATAAATGTAAAGGAACAGAAATTGTAACAAACTGTCTCTCAGATCACAGTGCAATCAAGCTAGAACTCAGGATTAAGAATCTCACTCAAAACCGCTCAACTACGTGGAAACTGAACAACCTGCTCCTGAATGACTACTGGGTACATAACGAAATGAAGGCAGAAATAAAGATGTTCTTTGAAACCAACGAGAACCAAGACACAACATACCAGAATCTCTGGGATGCATTCAAAGCAGTGTGTAGAGGGAAATTTATAGCACTAAATGCCCACAAGAGAAAGCAGGAAAGATCCAAAATTGACACCCTAACATCACAATTAAAAGAACTAGAAAAGCAAGAGCAAACACATTCAAAAGCTAGCAGAAGGCAAGAAATAACTAAAATCAGAGCAGAACTGAAGGAAATAGAGACACAAAAAACCCTTCAAAAAATAAATGAATCCAGGAGCTGGTTTTTTGAAAGGATCAACAAAATTGATAGACCGCTAGCAAGATTAATAAAGAAAAAAAGAGAGAAGAATCAAATAGATGCAATAAAAAATGATAAAGGGGATATCACCACCGATCCCACAGAAATACAAACTACCATCAGAGAATATTACAAACACCTCTATGCAAATAAACTAGAAAATCTAGAAGAAATGGATAAATTCCTCAACACATACACCCTCCCAAGACTAAACCAAGAAGAAGTTCAATCTCTGAATAGACCAATAACAGGAGCTGAAATTATGGCAATAATCAATAGCTTACCAACCAAAAAAAGTCCAGGACCAGATGGGTTCACAGCCGAATTCTACCAGAGGTACAAGGAGGAGCTGGTACCATTCCTTCTGAAACTATTCCAATCAATAGAAAAAGAGGGAATCCTCCCTAACTCATTTTATGAGGCCAGCATCATCCTGATACCAAAGCCTGGCAGAGACACAACAAAAAAAGAGAATTTTAGACCAATATCCTTGATGAACATTGATGCAAAAATCCTCAATAAAATACTGGCAAACAGAATCCAGCAGCATATCAAAAAGCTTATCCACCATGATCAAGTGGGCTTCATCCCTGGGATGTAAGGCTGGTTCAATATACGCAAATCAATAAATGTAATCCAGCATATAAACAGAACCAAAGACAAAAACCACATGATTATCTCAATAGATGCAGAAAAGGCCTTTGACAAAATTCAACAACCCTTCATGCTAAAAACTCTCAGTAAATTAGGAATTGATGGGACGTATCTCAAAATAATAAGAGCTATTTATGACAAACCCACAGCCAATATCATACTGAATGGGCAAAAACTGAAAGCATTCCCTTTGAAAACTGGCACAAGACAGGGATGCCCTCTCTCGCCGCTTCTATTCAACATAGTGTTGGAAGTTCTGGCCAGGGCAATTAGGCAGGAGAAGGAAATCAAGGGTATTCAATTAGGAAAAGAGGAAGTCAAATTGTCCCTGTTTGCAGATGACATGATAGTATATCTAGAAAACCCCATTGTCTCAGCCCAAAATCTCCTTAAGCTCATAAGCAACTTCAGCAAAGTCTCAGGATACAAAATCAATGTGCAAAAATCACAAGCATTCTTATACATCAATAACAGACAAACAGAGAGCCAAATCATGAGTGAACTCCCATTCACAATTGCTTCAAAGAGAATAAAATACCTAGGAATCCAACTTACAAGGGATGTGAAAGACCTCTTCAAGGAGAACTACAAACCACTGCTCAAGGAAATAAAAGAGGATACAAACAAATGGAAGAACATTCCATGCTCATGGGTAGGAAGAATCAATATCATGAAAATGGCCATCCTTCCCAAGGTAATTTACAGATTCAATGCCATCCCCATCAAGCTACCAATGACTTTCTTCACAGTATTGGAAAAAACTACTTTAAAGTTCATATGGAACCAAAAAAGAGCCCACATCGCCAAGTCAATCCTAAGCCAAAAGAACAAAGCTGGAGGCATCACGCTACCTGACTTCAAACTATACTACAAGGCTACAGTAACCAAAACAGCATGGTACTGGTACCAAAACAGAGATATAGATCAATGGAACAGAACAGAGCCGTCAGAAATAATGCCACATATCTACAACCATCTGATCTTTGACAAATCTGAGAAAAACAAGAAATGGGGAAAGGATTCCCTATTTAATAAATGGTGCTGGGAAAACTGGCTAGCCATATGTAGAAAGCTGAAACTGGATCCCTTCCTTACACCTTATACAAAAATCAATTCAAGATGGATTAAAGACTTAAATGTTAGACCTAAAACCATAAAAACCCTAGAAGAAAACCTAGGCAATACCATTCAGGACATAGGCATGGGCAAGGACTTCATGTCTAAAACACCAAAAGCAATGGCAACAAAAGCCAAAATTGACAAATGGGATCTAATTAAACTAAAGAGCTTCTGCACAGCAAAGGAAACTACCATCAGAGTGAACAGGCAACCTACAAAATGGGAGAAAATTTTCGCAACCTACTCATCTGACAAAGGGCTAATATCCAGAATCTACAATGAACTCCAACAAATTTACAAGAAAAAAACAAACAACCCCATCAAAAAGTGGGCGAAGGACATGAACAGACACTTCTCAAAAGAAGACATTTATGCAGCCAAAAGACACATGAAAAAATGCTCACCATCACTGGCCATCAGAGAAATGCAAATCAAAACCACAATGAGATACCATCTCACACCAGTTAGAATGGCGATCATTAAAAAGTCAGGAAACAACAGGTGCTGGAGAGGATGTGGAGAAATAGGAACACTTTTACACTGTTGGTGGGACTGTAAACTAGTTCAACCCTTGTGGAAGTCAGTGTGGCGATTCCTCAGGGATCTAGAACTAGAAATTCCATTCGACCCAGCCATCCCATTACTGGGTATATACCCAAAGGACTATAAATCATGCTGCTATAAAGACACATGCACACGTATGTTTATTGCCGCATTATTCACAATAGCAAAGACTTGGAACCAACCCAAATGTCCAACAATGATAGACTGGATTAAGAAAATGTGGCACATCTACACCATGGAATACTATGCAGCCATAAGAAATGATGAGTTCATGTCCTTTGTAGGGACATGGATGAAATTGGAAATCATCATTCTCAGTAAACTATCGCAAGAACAAAAAACCAAACACCGCATATTCTCACTCATAGGTGGGAATTGAACAATGAGAACACATGGACACAGGAAGGGGAACATCACACTTCGGGGACTGTTGTGGGTTGGGGGGAGGGCGGAGGGATAACATTGGGAGATATACCTAATGCTAGATGACAAGTTGGTGGGTGCAGTGCACCAGCATGGCACATGTATACATATGTAACTTACCTGCACATTGGGCACATGTACCATAAAACCTAAAGTATAATAATAATAATAATAATAATAATAATTACAATAAAAGACAAAAAAAGAAAAAAAAAAAAAAAAAAGAAGATGCAAATGAAAGAAATTCCAATTATATAAAAAAAAATTCCAGACCAAAAAGGTAGTTCTAAAATAATAAAAATAATATTATCAAAAGCCCATAGGCTAATAAGTTTGAAAACTGAGAGAAATAATATGCTTCTTACAAAAATAGTCCAAGAAGAAAAAAAATTTGGATCAGTGTTTATTAGCATAGACCAATAACCTCAAAACCTATATTCAATTGTTTTATAAGTAAATTCAATAAATCATTCAAGGAACAGATAATATGTAATTCCTATTTTATGCAAAGATGAAAAACTACATATTAATTTAATTTATGATGCTAATATATTAAGAAGAAAAATTATGATTATCTCAATATATACACAACAGAAAAAAACTTAGCAAACTAGTAAAAGGTAAATTTCTCAGTGTGAAAACAGTCACATACCAAATAGATTGTGAGGTACAATATTCATTGCTCTAAGAATAAACTCTCCATTTATTCCAGTAATGGTTTGCCCTGTGTCACCTGCATTCCCACTTGGTTTTCGTTACAACAAAAACAAACTGTGTGTGAGTGCATGTATGTATGTGTGTATGTGCCTATAGCTATGTAACAAGTACGTATAATACATATACACATCATCTATATAAGTAACAACACATAACACACTTATTAAGATTGTCTTGTGTTCTGGCTTGACAAAATTGCTTTCTTCTCATACTATGCAAGTTGCAAAATTGGCTGGGTGCCCTGAGATGCAATTTAAAGTGTCATATAAGTTATCATGCTCTGTTCTGTTATTTACAAAAAAATCCCTCCAAACAAAATTGACAAAATGGGCTCTGCTATTTCTTTTGAAGCTGTCTTCTTGTCAATAAAGTTTACACATTTCAATGAATACTACTCTGTATAATTCTTAGATTATATTACACTTTTGCAGCTGGAGTAGATACTAAAAACCGCCATTAAGTATGCTCACTTTCTATGCATAACAGCTGCTTGTAGAACCGTAATATCCTTCACACTTCCATTTTTTTTTCTTGTTAAATGTACATTTATGAAGAGCTTCGGTTTTGAGAGTCCAGGATTCTTTCTTTGGATTGGTGTGGGACAATAGTTATACAATTGGAAACAAAAAGACAGTATCCATCTGTGTCACAGCTCAATGAATGCACAGGTTTAATATCATCATTGTTTAAGGTAATTTGGGCAGTAATTACATATGAAAGGCAGTACCAAATAATAACATAATTCCAGAAATGCCATAGGTACTGATAATGACTATAAAGCTGTTCACAAAACGAGGCTTATAATCTCAAGGGTCTCAGAAAGCTAAGATTCATATATTCTTCATGACACTAAATTAACTATATGATCATGACTAAGCTACTTGATCATCCTAAACCTCAGTTTTGTTATTCGTAAAAAACGGAAATAATGATGCCTACTTCATGATGTTCTTAATGATAATTAAATATGATAATACAGAAGAATATCTAGTACAATGTAGTCACTTAAGAAGTTTGATGGATTTAAATTGCTATCTAATAATGTTACGCATTATTAAAAGCGCAGTTGTGAGGTGCATGCTTGCTGCACAAGTGAGTGAAGTGGGACATTCATAAAAAGCAACAGACGAAGGCCATCTTCAAACTTGAAATCCTGAGATGACTTCAGAAGATTCATGATCACCACAAACGTGGCCCAGGGAATCATTCTGTCATCAGTGGTTTTCAGGCATTTTCTCATGGTTCATTTCAACCACTGGGAAACTTGAAAAGAAAAGATGTTAGTTGATAATAATAATAGTAATCATTTTTACTGATGCTGTAATCTGAGTGGCCATGAGTTCTCCACCATTCTGAGTTCATCCTTTCCTTTGGTATCCAAAAATATTAAGTCACATCCACCTCTGGAAAACTGTAAGAAATCTAGTCTCCATACAAGTATTAATTGAGTGTCTCTAGGGGAGAAATTTTTTATTACTATTCATATTAAATATCTTCTCCTAGTTTTCTCCTTGGCAATCTTTGGTCATTTCATTATTGCCTCTATATGTTTCTGTAGCTTCTAATTCTAAATCAAGGATTTAGTTTTCCATAAATGTAATTAAAGATTGAATTTATTTATTCATAATTTATCCATTCAAAAATATTGTCTAGGAACTCTGCTGGTACAAGGGATACAACAGTGAACAAGACAGGCAGTCCCTAACCTCCTGGAGTTTATAGTCCATTGAAAAGATAAATATTAAACAAAGTATTACACGATAATGTAAATAATTAATGACAGTTGCGATACTCGCCAAAAAATATGTAGTGTTCTGTGAACGTTTGCAATGAAGGAGACTTAATCTTGATCTGAAGACCCAAGAAGCCTTCACTGAAAAACTAGTAAGCTGCAAGTTTAAGTATGAACTAAAGTTACCCAGGGAAAGGAGGAATGTTATAGTCATAGGCAACTGCACATGCGAAGGTTATGAAATGGGAAAAGATGCTTAAGGACTTAAGGAGGCCAGTATGGATACAGGTTATTGAATAAAAGGAACAGTGGAATTGACCGGAGCAGGAGTCAGGAGCAGATCATGGAATAACTCACTTGCCTAACGAAGGGTTTTGGTCTGTGTCCTAAAAAAATGAGGAGCAACTTACGTTTATTTAGGTTGGGGTGTGACATCATCTAAAAGATCACTCAGTGATATTTTACAACAGCCAGTACTGTGAGTGGATTGATTTCATAGTAAATACTCAACTGGAGGAAACACTCTTGGAATTTTGCCGTCGAACATTTTGTAAACAGTCTTTTGATTGGCTGGCAGAACCAAAACACCTTTGCTCTTTCAGAGGAATCTTTATGTGAGAGGCAGAGCTCACTGTCCTGTTGTTAGAGAAGCCTGTTGAAAGGGAAGACTCTATACTGACCAAGTGACATGATAGTTTACTATATAATCATCAGGAATTATTTCAATGGATCCAAGAGTTCAATGAGGAACTTATAGTTTCAGTTCTGACATAGAAATAGCATGGCAGTCATAATTCTGTCCTTAAAACAAAAAAGAGCTGGACAAATGAAAATGAATTATTTCTCATATCTATCAGAGAACTTAGGTCTCCATGTAAACAGCTGCAACAGAATCTGGAGGCATATCCAGGCAATCACAGCTGAGATCTGCTTACGCAGAACAGAAGCTGCTTGTGTCATTAACTGGTAGAAACAGTTAAATGGTAATTTTAACCTAGGAATAGAGGCTTAGTTTGAGGCTACTGTAACAGCGAGAAACTTCTGGGAGCCACAGGTTTAAGGGTGCTCCCACGTTTTCATCAGCTTTATCTCCAGGAAGTCTAAAAGATTTTTATAGTAAAGATCTGAGAAAGATGCCCTCTTGAATCTGGCAGAAAGAGAAGAGTAATCATCGTGAAATATGCCCACAGCTCTGTCATAACCAAGACCTGTATTCCAGAGGAAAAGACTTTGCTGGAGCATTCTCTCAGCTAGAAGAAAATAATTTGTAGACAGTTCGCAGTTAATCACCCTAAACCTCAGTTTTGTTATTTGTAAAAAATGGAAATAATGATGCCTACTCAATTAAGCTTTTAATGATAAGTAAATGGGATAATATATAAGAACGCACCTAATACAATGTAGTCTCTTGAAAGGTTTGATGGATTTAAGTCTCTATCTAATTAAACCATGTGCTATATTAAAAGCACAGTTATATTATTAAAAGCACAGTTGTGAGGTACATGCTTGCGGGTTTTCAGGCATTTTCTCATGGTTCATTTCAACCATTGGGAAACTTGAAGAGAGAAGATTAGTTAGTTGATAATAATAACTAATTTTTACTGCTACTTTCTCCCTCTTCAAATTTCTATCTCACCTCAGCAGGAGGTAGAAAACTACTCAACTGTGGTCATGTATCTGAAGGATATAAAAAGGAAATACTGCCACCAAGAAAGAAGTAGGAAGCAGGGAGTAAAAGTTATACCATCAAAAAAAAAATAAAATAAAAAAAGATTGTGAAGGTCAGCCTTAAGACACAAGCCAACAAAAAGACTGAGTGTTAATTGGAATAGGATGCTCCCTCTCCCCCACAATTCACAACCACAATAGGGCTTCAGTAAAATAACAGTGGTTTACAGCTGAGCAAACTGCCAGACACACAATATCTCTGAAGAGGAATACTTAGGGAAGCCCTAAGTCAAGAGGGAAGAGATAAACAAGGATACCAGGAGAATTTGAAGCCTCTAGCACCTACAGCTACAGCAAACATTAACACAGCACAAGTCCTAGTCACATTAACATAACTCCTACAAGGGCTATTTACATTAGTCCCCATTACCTGATTCCACGTGACTGGCTTCCAATAAAAATTTGCAAAGTCTGTTAAAAGGTAAGAGAAAACACAGTCTGAAGAGAAAAGGCAAGCATCAGAGTCAGACTCAGACATGATACTGATATTAGGATAATCAGACAAGACGAGGAATTTAAAATACAAGAATTAATATATTAAGGGCTCTAATGGAAACTGTAGACAATATGCAAGAACAGATAAGTAAAGTAAGAAGAAATATGGAAACTTTAAGAAATAATTGAAAGGAAATTCTAGAAACAAAAAACACTGTAATAGAAATAAAGAAAGCTTTCGATGAGTTCATCAATAAAATTGACAGCTTAGAAAAGAATTACTGAACTTAAAAATAAGTAGATATTTCCCAAACTGAAACTCAAAGAGAAAAAATAATTAAAAATAGTGTACATACATCCAAGAACTGTGGAACAATTTAATAAGTTATAATATGCATAATTGGAATATATTAAATGAAAGAGCATGGAGCAGAATAAATATTTGAAGTAATAGTTGCTTAGAACTTTTCAAAATCAATCAATGACAGACAGAAGCCATAGATCCAGGAAGTTCAGACAACACCAAACAGGAAATATACCCAATACACACACACAAACTCACACACACGTATGCATGCACACATGAGTGCACACACACTCACACACCTGGCCATGTAATATTCTAATTTCAGAAAGCCAAAGACAAAGAGAAAATCATGAAAAAAGTTGAGGACCAGAGAAAAGAAACACCTTACCTAGAGGAACAAGAATAACAATTATAGCAGACTTGCACAACATACAAAAGTCAATTACTGTCCTATGTAACAGCAATAAATAATTAAAATTTTAATTTTTAAAATTACCATTTACAACAGCACCAAAAATTAAAGTATTCAGGTATAAATCTAATAAAATTTGGCTCTGCATTCATACTACTTCAAAATGCTGAAGAAAGAAATCAAAGAATACCTAAATAGATGGAGAGATATTCCATGTTCAGAGACTGGGATAATCTTAGGTTGTTAAGACATTGGTTCTTCCCAACTTTATTCATAGATTCAATGCAATCCTAAACAAAATCCCAGCAAACTGCTTTTTGGCTATCAACAAGCCAATTCTAAAGTTTATATGGAAAGGCAAAAGACTGAGAATAGCCAACACAATACTAAACAACAGAATAGCCAACACAATACTAACAAAGTTGGAGGACTGACATCCCAAAACTTCAAGATTTACTATAAAGCTATAGTAATCCACAGAGTGTGGTACTGATGAAAGAATAGACTCAATGGAACAGAATAGGAAGCCTGTAAATAGGCCCACACAAATTTAGTCAATGATCATTGACAAAAGAGCAAAGGCAGTTCAATGGAGAAAGGATAGTCTTTACAAGAAATGGTGCTAGAAAACTGGAGGTTTGTGTGCAAAAATATAATGAATTTAGACATAGATTTTACATCTTTTGCAAAAATTAATGTGAAATGCATTATAAACCTAAATGTAAAACACAAAATATACAAATTCTGAAAGAAAACATAGGGGAAAATCTAGGTGACCTTGGGTTTGGTGATGAATTTTTAGATACAACACCAAAAGTATGATTCATGAAAGGAAAAATGGTCAGTTGGACTTTATTAAAATTAGATACCTCTGCTGTGTGAAAACTACCGTTAAAAGAATACAAATACAAGCCAAAGACTGAAGAAAAACATTGCAAAACACATATCTGGTGTGTTTTAGATACAATATCTAAAATATGCAAAGAACTCTTAAAACTCAATAATAAGAAAACAAACAGTCCTATTTTTAAATGGGCAAAAGCTCTAAACAGACATCAATTCAAAGAAGATATCCAGATAGCAAATAAACATGTAAAAAGATGCTCAACCTCATTTGTCATCAGAGAATTGTTGGTTAAAACAACAGTCTGACACTACTGCCCACCTATTAGAATGACTAAAATCCAAAAAATTGAAAATAACAAATGCTACATGGATGAAACAACAGGAGCTCTCATTCATTGCTGGTGGGAATGAGGTATGGTACAGCCATTTTGGAAAGCTGTTTGGCAGTTTCTTAGAAAATTAAGCATAGTCTTATTGTATGATCCAGCAATTGCTCTCTTAGCTATTTGCTCAAATGAGTTGTAAATTTATGTCCACATAAAACCCCACAAGTAAAGGTTTACAGCAGCTTTATTCATAATCATCAAAGACTGGAAGTACCAAGATACCCTTCTATTGGTGAGTAGATGGACAAACTGTGATACACCCATATAATAATATATTATTCATCTATAAAGAGAAATGAACCAGGAAACCACAAAAAGACATGGCAGAATATTAAATACAGGCATACTGCTAAGTGAAAGAAATGAGTCTAAAAGGCTACACAGTATATAATTCTAATTATATGACATTCTGGAGAAGGAAAACTATAGAGACGATAAGAAGATTAGTGGGCCAACTCTGGACACACTGCCTACGGCTTAGCCCTGCTCCATGAGAAGCAATTATTACAAATAAAATTAAAATTAAAAAAGATGAGTGGTTATCAAGGAGAAAAAGGCAGGATGAGTCAGTGAAGCACAAGGTAACTTTATGGTGGTGACACTATTCTGTGTGATACTGCACTAATGAATACATGATATTATGCACTTACCAAAACCCATAAAAGGCCAGGCATGGTGGCTCATGCCTGTAATCCCAGCACTTTGAGAGGCCAAGGCAGGAGAATTGCTTGAGCTCAAGATTCAAGACCAGCTTGGGCAACATAGTGAGACTCCACCTTTGCAAACAATAAAAAAATTATCTGGGAATGGTGGTGCATGCCTGTGGTCCCAGCTACTCAGGAGATTGAGACAGGAGGACTGCTTGAGCCTGGGAGGTCAAGCTACAGTGAGCTGTGATCACACCACTGCACTCTAGCCTGTGTGACAGAGCAAGAATCTGCCTCAAAAAAAAAAAAAAAAAAAGAAAAAGAAAAAGAAAGAAAACCATGAAAACACATAAAAAACCAACAACATAAAACCTTATAACACCACAAGTAAACATTAGTGTATATTTTTAAGAAATCATTTAGAAGATCAGGGATTCCAGGAAGGAATGAATACAACTGTGACAAGAGATTTCAAATGTATTACAAAGATATCAAAGAACCTCATTGAAGAAGGTGAGTGGAAAAGTTGTTGAAGTAAGTAATTTTGGAAATGAGCAGAATTTGTAAGACTAAAAAAAAGGAACTACATATAAGCACTATGTTTGATAAATGTACAATAAGAAATGGGTTAAAAATTGATATTGTTTTACTTGTATATGAGACTCAAACAATTAAGTAAGTGGATGGGTAGGAGCCAGTTTTCTCACTGTTGCAGTCAGAATTTACAGATAAGCAAAGGGAGAAGGCTAAAAATATTTATGCAGTAATTGATTAGATTTGTTGGTATCAGAAAACTCAAGTTTACCATACTGTAGTTATGGATGGTTACACAGAGAAATATAACATATATAGATAAATGTACATATACAAGGGTTAGTTTATACACATATATTTTTCTGCTCTGTCAGCTGAGATACCCGAAAATAAATGATATCCCAGTAGCCATAAGCATATCTAGAATCCAAATCTTGGTTTCTAACGCCATTTTCTAGTAAAAGTAACCAAGCCTTATTGGAGAAACAGCTGATTCTAGGGCTGGAGGAGGAAATAAATAAGATGACACAGAGCATTCTGTAGTGCCAAAAAGTAAGGAAGTGCTTAAAACACACACACATATTCACAGGGAGATGTCAAATGGACACAGGAGCCAACTGAAAGAGCTCCCAAAGCTGGAAAAATTTGAGTAATGAGGTAAAGAAAATAGTATTGTATTAGTTCATTTTCATACTGTGATGAAGAAATACCCAAGACTGGGTAATTTATAAAGAAAAACAGGTTTAATGGACTCAGCATCCCACATGGCTGGGGAGGCCTCACAATCATGGCAGAAAGCAAAGAAGGAGAAAAGGCACATCTTACATGGTGACAGGCAAGAGAGTGTGTGCAGGGGAACTGCCCTTTATAAAACCATCATATCTCATGAGACTTATCCACTATCACAAGAACAGCATGGGAAAAACCTGCCCCCATGATTCAATTACCTCCCACCAGTTCCCTCCAATGACATGTGGGGATTATGGGAGCTACAATTCAAGATGAGATTCGGGTGGGGACACAGCCAAACCATATCAAGTATTGAGGCCAGGCATGGTGGCTCTCTCCTGTAGTCCCAGCACTTTGGGAGGCCGAGGCTGGTGGATTGCTGGAGCCCAGGAGTTTGAGACCAGCCCGGGCAATATAGTGAAACCCCATATCTACCAAAAAATACAAAAATTAGCCGGGCATCGTGGCATGTGCCTGTAGTCCAACCAACGTGGGAGGCTGAGGTAGAGACTGAGGTGGTTGATCACCTGAGCCCAGGGAGGTCAAGGCTGCAGTGAGCCATGATCAGACCACTGTACTCCAGCCTGGGTGAAGAGTAAGACTCTATCTCAAAAAAAAAAAAAAAAAAAAAAAAAAAGGAAAGGAAAGAAAATAGCTTTAGGTAATAAGCCAACGAATAAAATAAATACCAATGAGTCCATATTGCTATAAATGAGTGATCAAACAACTTAATAAACTGGGAATGAGGGACAAATCCCCTGTGCAGAAGAGTGTCAAACAACATCTATAGATAACTCCATTCTAAAGGAGAGCAATATGACTCCCTTTTCCTTAGGAAGACACCGCACATAGTGACTTCTTTCCACAAAGTATAGATGGGAAAGAGGGAAAATAATAACTTTACAGTGGAGAAAGCTGGCAAACACTAGCTTAGCCAGGTGATCAAGATTAACATCATAGTCTTAAACCATGTTGATAGTAGGTACCTTTGATATAACGTGATAAGAATAGCAATTTACATCTGGTGTCTTCCTCTCAAAAACTTATAACCCCAGTCTAATCATGAGAAAAATCTCAGGCAAATTCCAATAGGAGGGCATTCTACAATATACTCAACCATTACTTTTGAAAACTGTCAAGGTTATTAAAAGGAACATCTATGAAACTGTCACAGCTAAGAGAAGCCTAAAAAGATATGACAAATAAATATAAGGTATTATACTGGGTGAGATCCTGTAACAGCAAAAGGGCATAAGTGGGAGCTAAGGAAACCTGAGTGATAAATTTTAGCTAATTTGGATCAATATTGATTCATTGATTGTAACAAACACACCATATTAAAATAACATCTTAATAACAGGAGAAACTGCAAGGACTATGTGGGAACTCTCCGTACTATCTCCTCAACTTTTCTGTAAATCTAAAACCATTCTAAAATAAAGTGTTTATTTTTAAAGAGAATTTAGTAACATGGCCATGAATACCCAGTGGTTGCAGGGGCAGCAATGATAGCAACAAATATTCAACGATGCTGGCTCTGGCGTCTGGATGTGGGATTGTGGCTGTACCTTGCCTTGACTATTTCTCCAGCCTTTCTGTGGATTCTGTGAGTTACCAGATAGCTATAAAGTCTTTTCCTGACTAACTCAATCACAGTCAGTTTTTGTTATTCAGAAATACAATTCTTGACTACTAAGAGGAAATCAGATGTAGACAAGAGAACCTCAAGGAAATGAGGAGAACCTTGGACTGGTTATTGAGCCTTGCTGAACCTAAACACAGTTACAATCCAGAGTTCCTTGGAGACTCTTTTACCCTCCGCTGAGGAAGTTATCTATTAAGAAGAAATCAGTTCTCCTCTGCCCCACTCCCTCATCCACACCCCCTCAACACACACATAATTCTCCATTGCCATCTCCTAAACTATAAATTAAATCAGAACCCAGAAATCCTCAGAAAGAAATTACAAAGTCAAACCCAGAAAAAGAAGGCTTATACTCCAAGTAAGTTTTTGAGCATTATGATTTTATTTGGAGGTATTTGAAATTTGAGGTTTGTGTGGAAATAGATTCAGAGCATGATAGAGAAAAGAAGAACAGATTTTGAGTTGACCTTATTTTATAAAATAAATTTGATTATTTGAGCTATTATAGATGTGTTAATTAGTTTATTGAGAATGGGGATAATTTCTAAAACAATAAAGGCCTTTAAATTAAGACAAAATGCCATAAATCTCTTGGTTTAAAACAGAAGATGAGGCTGGGTACGGTGGCTCATGCCTGTAATCCCAGCACTTTGGGAGGCCGAGGTGGGCGGACTACAAGGTCAGGAGTTTGAGACCAGCCTGGCCAACATGGTGAAATTCCGTCTCTACTAAAATACAAAAATTAGCCAAGCGTGGTAGTGCGTGCCTGTAATCCCAACTACTCAGGAGGCTGAGGCAGGAGAATTGCTTAAACTAAGGAAGCAGAGATTGCAGTGAGCCGAGATCATGCCATTGCACTCCAGCCTGGGCAATAGAGAGAGATTCCATCTCAAAAAACACAAACAAAAAAACAGAAGATGAAATCCAAGGAACGAAAAAGATAGAAATATTGGAGTAGGTTTTTCATGTGTCACGTACCTTCCAAAAAGCTAATTATATCCCCCAAGAGAATCTATAGATGACTCTCAAAGAAACCTTGGTAAGATAACCTCAATAGAGATGGCAGGATCCCATGGACAAGCAGGAACATTTAACCACATGATTGCTGTAATAAGCAGCAAGGCCATAGTGATGATTATAATTTTCCAAATTAGAGATACCTTTGGTGGTGATTAGTTACCATGAGATCCCTACAAATGAAATAGATGAGGAATTCACTCAGGTCCTGCTTTCTTTGTATAATCAAAACTCCAGATCTAGTGAATAAAGTTTTAGTTCTAACTACCAAAATGCAAAGCAAGTTTTCCTCAACCAGTTCCCTTACTTGAGTCAATTCCCAGATCCAGAAAAGCTTTAGCAAAGGAGAGGCCAGATACTATTAAGGAAAAGCTTCCAATAATAATATTATGAGTAAGCATTGTGATAGATCCTAAGAAAAACAACATAGACCTTTTGGGAATTATTAATATGCTATCACTAGTTTCTGGGGACCCATTATGCCACTGGTCAGAGAAAGGGCCTTTAATACATCACTGTGTTCTATCTTTCATCTTCTTTTCCCGTGTTTTTCCCCAGTCACTATTGCAGCAGCTTCATGGAGGTGTCATCTGACACTACAGCTGTACCATGTCCATTTATTGTTCTTACTTTCTGGACTAGCATTAGTCTGGCAACATGGTGGGACACTTGTGTGAACTATTTCGACCTTCACACATACATGAACTGAAATCACCAGGGACTTACCATGCCACAGGGCAACCCAGATCATTTGGAGAAGTGAACAAGTGCATAAATACTTTCTTAAAATATGCGGGTGGACATTTCTGAGGTACGTTCTATAAAGCCACTTAGAAGGCCCTGGCAGAACTGAGTCCCATTGCCCACAATAGTGACCAACTAAATATTGTAAATATTTTATACATTCTTCTCTCATTCCCAACACCTATTCCCAAAGAGTTATATCCCCCAGTAGATTACCTTTATCCAAGCCTTTGAATCAGAGCCTTTGAATCAGAGGCTTGCTTAAAGGTAATTTATTGGAAGACATAATTCCCAATTCAGCCTAAAATAGATTTATGATAATCAGGCAACAAATAGAATTTTGAACTAAGTCCATCTTAGAGCAGAGGCAGTAGAAACAGAACCATTCTGTAATTGTTTCCCATTTTCTGGAATACAGAGTTATGATAGATGAACTCAGCCACCAACATAATCCTCAGATTAGCTCCCTGGCTCACAGAATAGGGATAATACATTAAAAATGGTGAAATAAAAGTAATTATATCACCATTTCCTAAAAATTTAAAGCAAAATTACATCTCTGGGTTTATTCCAAGGATCTGTGTGCATCATCCAAGATTTGAAAGATGAAGGAGTGATGACTGTGGTCAGTTCCCTCATTTAATATTTCAGTATAGTTAAAGTAGATAACAAAGCTAATTTATATAGTCTATGCCATCTGGCATATAATAATTGGTCTTTCAAGTGTTTTTGCCTCTCTATTCCAATAAATGATAGCACCAGATGCAATTTGCTTTTCTTGTCAGGGACATCAATATACCTTCAAATCTTGCCTCAATATCACATTAGCCTCTGAATCTTTGGCTGAATTTTGTCTGATGGAACCTTTACTATGTCAACAAGCCAAAGGATCTCACCCTGGTTCACTACACTGAAGACATAATGCAGATAGGACCTGAAGAGCAGTAAGTGGCAAGTAATCTGACACATTTAAGTGAAGCAGATAAATCCCATGAAAATCATGGACCCACCACCTAAAGTTTTGGGGTTAAATAATGAAACATCCAATAATTGGAAGAACCAATAATTCTGAGAAATGTTCACTACCTGGAATGACCCTTCCAGAATGAAAAACATGTTGATAAATGATGAATTACATTCCGTATCACCAAGAAAGGGACAGAGTGCTTTGAATACTGTTGCAGCTTATGCAACATTTGGGTGCATTGCCTTGTTTTATTTACAGCAGGAACTTTAAAGGTTACCTCCCTTCTGTGGGGTCTGGAGAAAAAAGTCACTCCAGCTGCTCCAGGTTGTATTGCCATTCATCCCCAGTGATACAAAGATTAAATTATGCTCAAAGTATGTGTGGTAAATTGGAATCTGATATGGAACCAAGAGAAAGCAAAACATCACCATCCATTCCTTCATTGGAATGGCTACTCTTGAAAAGCAACTTTCGGTTAGGTCATGAATTCTGTTAAGATGGTCCTCATGAGGATGGCACATGAGGTGATCATGTGACCCAAGCCACATATATGAAGTAGATGATATAGATTAGATGTAAATCAGTCATAAAGTCAGATATACACTTCAGAACTCCATCATCAGGTCAAAGTAATATATATCTGACCAAGTGCAGGTAGTTCCTGAACCCAAATAAATTCCATGAGTAGTTTACACACAGTGCCACGTGCTGACACTTACAGAACTGCCAGTTCTCCTTTGACTCCTATCTATGACCTTACAAACAATTATCTATATCCTGTTGACTCAAAGAAATATATTTGAGCTTGGCACATAAATGACCCCACATGATTGGATGGTATCAGTCAGAAGTAGACTGCAATTGCCTGCTGAGGAGCCCCTGAAGGACAGTTGAGAAAAAAATTTCTCAGTATATGAAACGTTCAGTATTTTAAATGCAACTTTGTCTTGATGAATGCTTATCCCTACACCAAATTATAATAGATACTAGTTTGGCTGGCAAAGTAGAGAGACAAGATTGGAGGATTGGTGCCAATAATGTTTGAGAAACATATATGCACAGATACCTCAGAATAAACCCAGAATATAAAAACAATTTCATCCCATATGAGGACCTAAAGGCCTCAGTTTAAAGGGGCCTCATAACAATTAAAAGGACAAGAAAATCTGGCCATAAATAAATCACAACTGGTCCAATGCTTGGTCAGTGAACCCTTGAAGAGGGCAAGGATGGATGCCCAAAAACATGAACTTCCCTTACCAAGGCTAATTACCTATTACCTAATTTTCATCACTGCTGAAGAAATCAATTTGCCAGAAACTATGACCAACCCAGAATCTTAATATATTGTCATACATCACAGGATACTAGTCAACTAACTACCTGGAAGGTGGCAAGTTAATTATATATATAGAACCTCTTCCATCTCACTAAAATAGGTACCTATTTTGAGTTTGGAATTGCTTGCTTTGCCTAATATATATATATATATTTTTTTAATTTTATTTTATTTTAAGTTCTGGGACACATAAGCAGGACGTGCAGGTTTGTTACACAGGTAAACGTGTGCTATAGTGGTTTGCTGCACCTATCAACCTATTACCTAGCTATTAAGCCCCACAGGCATTAACTATTTATCCTTATGCTCTCCCCACCCTGGCACCCTCCAACAGGCCCCAGTGTGTATTGTTCCCCTCCCTATGTCCATGTATTCTCACTGTTCAGCTCCCACTTATAAGTGAGAACATGTGGTATTTGGTTTTCTGTTCCTGTGTTAGTTTGCTGAGGATAATGACTTCTAGCTCCATCCATGTCCCTGCAAAGGACATTATCGTGTTCCTTTTCATGGCTGCATGGTATTCCATGGTGTATATGTACCACATTTTCTTTATCCAGTCTATCATTGATGGGCATGTGTGTTGATTCCATGTCTTTGTTACTGTGAATAGGGCTGCAAAGAATATATGCATGCATGTATCTTCATAATACAATAATTTATATTCCTTTGTTTATATACCCAGTATGGGATTGCTGAGTTAAACGGTATTTCTGGTTCCAGGTCTTTGAGAAATCACCACACTGTCTTCTACAATGGTTGAACTAATTTACATTCTCACCAGCAGTGTAAGGGTGTTCCTATTTCTCCACAGTCTTGCCAACATCTGTTGTTTCTTGACTTCTTAATAATCACCATCCTGACTGGCATGAGATGGTATCTCATTGTGGTTTTGATTTGCATTTCTCTAATGATCAGTGATGTTGAGCTTTTTTTCATGTGTTTGTTGATCTCATAAATGTCTTCTTTTGAGAAGTGTCTATTCATGTTCTTTGCCCACTTTTTAATGTTTTTTTTCTTGTAAATTTGTTTAGGTTCCTTGTAGATTCTGGATATTAGATCTTTGTCAGAGGGATAGATTGCAAAATAATTCTCCCATTCTGTAGTTTTCTGTTCACTCTGATGATAGTTTTTTCAAACTGTCTCTGTTTGCAGATGACATGATCCTATATCTAGAAAACCCCATCATCTCAGCCAAAATGCTTCTTAAGCTGATAAGCAACTTCATCAAAGTCTCATTAAACTACCATGGACATTCTTCACAGAGTTAGAAAAAAACTACTTTAAAATTCATATGGAAACAAAAAAGAGCCCGTATAGCCAAGACAATCCTAAGCAAAAAGAACAAAGCTGGAGGTATTACACTACCTGACTTCAAACTATACTACAAGGCTATAGTAACCAAAACAGCACGATACTGGTACAAAAACAGACACATAGACCAATGGAACAGAATAGAGAACCCAGAAATAAGACCACACACCCTCAACCATCTGATCATTGACAAACCTGATAAAAACAAGCAATGGGAAAAGGATTCCCTATTTAATAAACGGCATCAGGAAAACTGGCTATCCATAAGCAGAAAATTAAAACTGGACGTTTTCCTTACATCTTATACAAAAATTAACTCAAGATGAATTAAAGACTTGTATGTAAAGCCCAAAATTATAAAAACCCTAGAAGAAAATCTATGTAATACCATTCAGGACATAGGCACAGGCAAAGATTTCATAATGAAAATGTCAAAAGCAATTGGAACAAAAGCAAAAATTGACAAATGGGATCTAATATACTTTTAAAAGAAGGCCATCCATTTACTTATTGAATGCTTTATATCCTATCATGGTACCCTACAAGTATTACTTCTCATCAAAGACTCAATTTACATTGATGAAATGAGATGATGGGTGAGTACCCAAGGGATTCACTGGTCTTGTCATGTTGCCTATCACCTAGAAGCAGCCGATCTTATAGACTGGGGAAATTACCCACCAAAGATTCAGGTATGACAACCAACCGAGGAGCCACAAGTTGGAAGACTGAGGTTCTGTCCTGTAGCATGTAGTACATGCTCTTAACCATTAACCAACATATAGTGTCTTTTCTCCCATATTTAAAATTTGTAAGTATAAGAATTAAAGGACAAAAGGAAGAGTAGCTTCTCTCATGATTATACTTAATGGCATACTTACAAAGTTTCATCTGCCAGTTGTCATGGCTCTGAGTATTAAAATTTTTTAAGCTTGAAGTCCCAAGAGATAACACACCAAGGGCACAAAAATGGTTCTACTATGAAATAATACTCAACATCACTAATCATTAGAGTATTGCAAATCAAAACCACAATGAGATACCATCTCATGCCAGTCAGAATGGCTACTATATAAAGTCCAAAAATAGCAGATGCTGGTGAGGTTGTGGAGAAGCAGTGTATAAGAATACCTATACACCACGGTTGGTGGGAATGTAAATTAGTTCAGCCATTGTGGTAAGCAGTCTGGCGATTCCTCAAAGAACGTAAAACAGAATTGCCATTTGCCCCAGCAATCCCTTTAGTGGGTATATAACTAAAGGAATATAAATTATTCTGTTATAAAGACACATGTATTTGTATGTTGATCGCAGCACTATTCACAATAGCAAAGCCTTGGAATCAGCCTAAATTCCCATAAATGGTAGACTGGACAAAGAAAATGTGGTACATATACCCTATGGAATACTATGCAGACATAGAAAAAGAATGAGATTATGTCCTTTGCAGCAACATGGAGCTGGAGACCATTATCCTAAGCACATTAAAACAGAAACAGAAAACCAAACACCACACATTCTCACTTATCAATGGGAGCTAAACATGGAGTACATAGGGTCACAAAGAAAGGAATAAGAGACACTGGGGCTTACTTGTGGATGGAGGGTAGGAAGAGGGTGAGGATCAAAAAACTACCTACCAGGTACTATTCTTATTACCTCGGTGATAAAATAGTCTGTACACCAAACCCCTGTCACACACAATTTACCTGTATAACAAACCTGCACATGTACTGCTAAACCTAAAATAAGTTAAGAAATAAATTTTAATTTGCCTAATTTTATAAAGCCAGGACACCACACAGCTATCTATGAAGAAAATAAAGAACACAGAAAAACCAAAAGCAGAAAACTATCTGTTTTCATTACAAAATATTGGTGATCACTACTCAAATTAAAAATAAGAAGACCCTCAAAGGAGAATCTTCTTCCCTGTCCTTACCAACCCTTTCTGGACACTAATAGCTAATTTTGGAGAAGATAAGTAATATATATTCATTTTAAAAAATAACCTTGGCAAATAAATTGTAGGCCCCAGAAGAAGAGCATTGTAGAGCAAAGCACAACAGTGTCAAGTGTATCAAAAGCTCCTGTACCACATAGATAGCTCCATATTGACTATAATTAATGTCCATTTTTTCTTTCTGAATCTATTTGAATCTAAATCTATATCTGATCTTAACCAGAAGGCCAAAAAACAATGAACCTAAATCTAATTGAATCTAAAACTATGGCTGGATAGCAAAATATATCACGAATAGTGGCTTAAAGCAATCAGCAATTCTTTGGATCACAATATTGTGGGGTACAGAATTAGATTTGGCTCAGCTGGTGGTTCTTCTGGTCTAGGCTAGAGGCTCACTGAAATGGCTGATGAGGCAATGTGGGTAAATGGACCATTTGCATCTTGTCATCTAGAAGATTAGTCCAGGTACGTTCTCTCAGTAAAGGAAGAAGAGTAAGAGAAAGGGTGGATATGTATATAAGACCTTTAGAGGCGTAGACTCAGAACTGGACATTAGATGAATAGAAGTCACAGTTTAAAAAGGCCAATCCAAATTCAAAATATCTCCACCTCTTGACGAGTGTATTCACAGGGACAGGTGAACATTTGGAGTCCTTTTTGTGCTTAAGGTTACTTATAATTAGATTAAAAATTTACAACAAAAGAAGAAATGGGGAAGGTATATGTCTACAAAGCAAAACGTTGCAAAAAGTTAGCTTGTGTTATTACAGCATTGTAAGATCAGAAACATAAGATATACAAGGTACAAAAGGTGTGAAAACTAGATTAAGTCCACTAAAGATAATGGGTGGAAAAGCTAACATCTTTTTTCATCTGAGTAAGAACAGTAATAGTGAAAATGAGCAATGTTGTCTAAACTTGGAATGAAGGGTTTTTGTACACAAACAGTGAAATAATATGATGAGCAAGAGTAAAATATTTGTGTGCTTAATTAACTGCAAACTCACATTGAAAGTAAATACCATATTAAGACTAGAAAGAGAAATCACATTTCTATCATTGCTCAAGTAAAAAACTGTGATCAATAATATCAGAGAAAGATGAGGGGAGAAATATTTCTTTCTCTGTGGGTTATTTTTTTCCTTCTTCGTCTTTGTTTTCACAAAAGTTCTTTTTTCAAGAAGACAATATAATCTACAAATCGTTATATATTAAAAAATACATTTAGGTATCACAAAAGAATACATTAATGTAATAGATCAAAAAATGACAACATGCAAAATTTAAATTTACAACAAGAAAAATACGAAAACTATTTTTTGCTATGAAATTTTTTTTTCGATATTCCTATGCCAACTTTAAGGCAAAATGAAATTCCTCATCTAGAATCCAAATTTATAGGTAAACCCTAAAAATGCAGCAGAAGGAAAAAGAAAGAAAAGATGAATTGTTGTTTAGTTGCTTTTTCAATCCTCTGCAAAAATATGCCTCTATGATTGGTTGATTTTTATAAGCCTTTGAGGCTTTAGATTTCTTTTGCAATCAACTATAATATTGGATTTTCAAAGGAAATATATGATAAAATACGAAGATTCACTCACTGCAAAGATCATGATAACCACCAAATAAATACACTCTTTATTCATAAGGAGTTGGAATAAGAGCGTAATGACCTCAGGATAACATGTCAACTTCAGTTGGATCCAAACAAGAGACAAAATGTTAACACTCAGATCTTTGGTCTTCTGTTCTTAACCAGAAAATGTTCTGAATTAAAAATCCTGGCCAGGCATGGTGGCTCACACCTGTGAGCACTTTGGGAGGCCAAGGCGGGTGGATCACTCAAGGTCAGGAATTTAAGAGGAGCCTGGCCAACATGGCGAAACGCTATCTCTACTAAAAATACAAAAATTAGCCAGGCGTGGTGGTGCACGCTTGTAATCCCAGGTACTTGGGAGGCTGAGGTAAGAGAATTGCTTGAACGTGGGAGGTGGAGGTTGCAGTGAGCAGAGACTGGGCCACTGCACTCCAGCCTGGGTGGCAGAGCAAGAACCCACTCAAAAAAAAAAAAAAAGTCAAATTTTCATCTTATAACTTTTAACAAATAGTGAAGAAGCATATTTCACCAGAATCTAGAAAATAAGGAATAATAATGTAATATAATGCCTACGACTTTATGTCTCAAAGAATATTTATGCTTATGCTTTTTATTTTTAATTTTATTTTCATACTCCAAGGGGCAATGGTATTGATTATCTGAGTGGAAATAAACTTTTTAGAAATGGGGTGTACAACACTGACCAACAGTCTTTAGAAAATAATCTTTCATCTTGGAATGATTCAATGCTAGAAGTGTTGATAATAAAAGCCTGGTTCATGCTCATGGGTAAAGCATCCACTGGTGTCTATTCTCACTTTCAAAATCACCCACTAGAGTTTATGGATGGCAAAGACATAAATGAGAAACTTGCTCTCAGAGGCATGGTGGATTTGTCATGAAGCTTTTCTATATAAATAAAAGAGAGACCGAGAATGGAAATTACATTACTTTTAGTGCCGTGTTAAAGGAAAGGTCAAGTTAACCCCTTAAGAATTCAACGAGCAACATGATGTACTATGTGTCTAGCAAAGCAATCCCCGAATGGCCCTTATGGACATCTGGTGTAAATCATCCATCTTTTTTGCCCCATTAAAATCAGTGTCACCTCATTAAAACAGTTAGCAGCTGAGCGCACACATTATTTGGTCTTCAAGGAGTTAACGGAAATAGCTGTAGGGATCAGGAAGGTTTCTGTCTTCAAGTGTTCATAGTCACCCAGACAAAGAAGCTAGTGGAAGCATTTCAGGAAGATCTACTTTCCCTGTCAAGGTGAGAAAGGTATAGCCATTTTTGAAATGGGATTAAAAAAAAAAAAACATCTCTCTCTCCTACAGCCCCTTATATTGCTAGCAATTACATCCTTGGGGGTCTGATAATTCTCTGGTCAGTAACAGTGCTGTCATATGTACCTTAACCCTGATCTGAAAGAATCAGTGGGTTGCTAAGAGGATATTTCAGCCAAACCAGATGAGTATTTTGAAGTGTTACATTCTGGTGACCCCAATCACTTAGCCTTCAAGACAGGGAAGTTTGGTGCCTTGAAAGTCAGGACCTGCACACTTTCTTTGACCAAACAGAGTGACTTAGGGGCACAACTGGGTCAAATCATTCAATGCTGCTTTGAACCTGTCTCTCCTTATGTTCCCTATCTTCTTCTGTATATTCTTCAATTCTTTTGCTAGGAATCCTTGAAAGCATGTCTACTCTGGCCTTTGAAAGAGAAATATGTCAGGTAACTAGATCATCTTTTTGAAAATAACCTTTAAAAATGCCTTTAGTTGAATAGTAACAATAGTAGAAAATAACTCCAGATGAAATACATGATGTTGCCTGTTTCATAGAATCCCATATTCGTAAAAGTTCATACATACGTTATATTTTAGCAAGGTAAACCATACTGAACTCAGTTATGAACAATTGGTTGCTACAATATAGAGTACTCTATTTTCTTCTTCTCTACTACACTTCCTCTATGGGTTTAGTGTTCTATCTTTAAAAATAGGTAATACAGATAATAAATAAATAACAATACATTAAGCTATTTGTTCAACTAAAACGAACCACCAACTTATTTAATCCTGCAGTTCCATATAAACCATGACCATAATTCAAAATTCTTTCAGCTTTAAGAGAAAAAAGAATTCCTTATGCACACTACTAGCTGCAAAACCTCTACTTCATGTCTACACATCTACATATGGAATGTAACTTACAGCTAGCCTTTTGTATCTATCATACTGACAAATTTCTAATAGTAATAACGATGTTTTCATGAGTATAAGATGTTTTGTGAGTATAGGAACTCTCAGTCACTCTTGGTAGATGTATAAATTGCTATACATATTCTGGAAGCCACATATATACAGTCAAGCATGACATCCTGACATTTCAGCCAACAATGGACAGCATATCTGATGGTGATCCCATAAGATTATAATACCATATTTTACTATGTCTCAGATATTTTAGATGTACAAATACTTATCATTGTGATACAACTGCCTAAGTATTCAGTACAGTAAAATGCTGTACAGATTTGTTGCCCAGGAGCAATAGGCTATAGCATATAGCATAAGAGTATAGTAGGCTACACCATCTAGGTTTGTGTAAGTATTCTCTATAATGTTTGCACAATCATGAAATTGCCCAGTGATGCACTTCTCAGAATGTATCCCCAATGTAAAATGATGAATGATTGTATATCAATATCTTAAAAACATGCAAACCCATTAATCATCAAATTCACTTTTCAGAATTTTTCCTTTGAAAATATTTAAGAATATGTGCCAACCTTTATGTACAAATATGTTCATCACAACATTGCTTATAATAGTGAAAATAGTTACAATTTAGTTATTTAATGTAAGATAATTAAATTAGAAATTGTCGGCCGGCGCGGTGGCTCACGCCTGTAATCCCAGCACTTTGGGAGGCCGAGGTGGGTGGATCACCAGGTGAGGAGATGGAGACCAACCTGGCTAACACAGTGAAACCCCGTTTCTACTAAAAATACAAAAAATTAGCTGGGCGTGGTGGCGAACGCCGGCTACTCCGTGTCCCAGCTACTCGGGAGGCTGAGGCAGGAGAATGGCATGAATCCGGGAGGCGGAGCTTGGAGTAAGCCGAGATCGTGCCACTGCACTCCAGCCTGGGCGACAGAGCAAGACTCCATTTCAAAAAAAAAAAAAAAAAAGCAATTGTCTAACTAAATTACAGTGTAGATATATATATATATACAATCAATTATGAAACCACCAAAAATAACATTATAGTGTAACGATATATTAAAAAACGACTATAATTTTAGTAAAAAAGATCACAAGGAATGCAATATTGAATCATTCCCATTTTAAAAATATTTCAATGTATACATGAACAAACACACAGAAATAGATGACTGGATATATGTATTCCAAAATATATGGTGGCTTATTGATATAAAGATTATAAACAATGTATTTTTTTCTCCTTGCTTGTTTCTAAATTTTTAATCATCAACAAGTGTAACATTAGTATCTTTAGAGTTTCATAAAACCCAAGCAAAACTAGCTTATACAAAGAAAATACATTTAGGGGCACACAAAACCAAAATGTCAGGTAAGGCTCTATTCAGACAAGTTTTCATCTTACAAATGAAGTTTTGCACATAGTGAAATAATATGGCAAGCAAGAAGAATAAAACTTCAGTGTGCTTGTTAACTGGCCAGTGCACACTGAAAGTGATAGATTGTCCCACTGTCACCTTTCTATGCTCTGTTTTCGCACTGTTGATCGCTTTATTCAGGCCTTTTCTACTCTGCCAATCTCAAAGCTCTCACTTCTTTTTTTAAGTCCGAAGGAAAAAAGAGAGTCCATGCCCCAGCATTCCAAGCAAAGGTCTTGAGACGTTAAGAAGGTTTACAGGTTTTCAAGTGCCTGCTCCAAAGTCATTCCCTGTTAAAAGATGTAATTCCATGTACCAATTGGCTTAGCTATTCAAGGTGCACCCCCAAGGAGCAGAGTGTAGCATCAATCTCATGCAAACCACCTGGCTGAGACCAGGAAAGGGAACAGATTTTTCTCTAAAGGACATCAGGGGGTGCTCTCAGAAAAGATGGAAAGGATCCTGACAGAAAAAATATCAACATCCACCATAAGCACATAGGATAACTGTAATATTAGAAAAATAATAAAGTTACTACAATAAAATGTATTTTGTCTCACAATACCATCTGGATCTGAAGGATATAAGGCAATTTCCCACTCCGTTCAAGGCAGGCTGTCTCCTGGAGCCTGCTATCATTAAAAGGTGGAGTTGTTACAATTCATCTTTTAATTTCACTTAATATATCTCTCTACCTTTCATGCTTTAAGTTTTCCCTAAAGCTCTCTGCTAGCATGTGCCCCTCAGCCATGCCCAGCACAGATAATGCCTCATGTCTCCAACTTCTCTGTTTATGACACCCTAATTAACAACTCCAGAGATTTTCAATTTACCCCTCTGCATTAGTCCGTTCTCATGCTGCTATAAAGAACTCCTGAGACTGGGTAATTTATAAAGGAAAGAGGTTTAATTGACTCACAGTTCCACAGTGCTGGGGAGGCTTCAGGAAACTTACAATCATGGCAGAAGGGGAAGCAAACATGTCCTTTTTCACATCGTTGCAGGAAGGAGAATAAGTGCCAGCAGGAGAAAGGCCAGAGGCATATAAAACCATCAGATCTCATGAGAACTCGCTCACTATCGCGAGAACAGCACAGGCGAAACCATGCCCATGATTCTATTACCTCCCACGGGATCCCTCTCACAAAACGTGGGGATTATGGGGCTTACAATTCAAGATGAGATTTGGGAGAGAATGCAGCCAAACCATATCACCCTCAAAGGACACATGTATTCAGCTACTCCAACTGATAATGCTGCTACCATTTTTTGCTTATTAAGCACATAATTATGTCAGGTGAAAATTATATCCAATTCTAACAATGACCAGGTAGGCATTATTATCCTCCTTTATAGTTAAAGGAGAATAAAGAGGCTCAGAAAGTTTTAATTTTCTATGGTTAATGTTTTAGCAAATGGCACAGCCAAGATTCAATCCCAGCTCATTTGGAATCAGCATGCTATCACTCCAATGATGCACTGCACCACTGGGCACAAAGTAAGCCATGTACCCTGACCAAAAGCTCCCAAAGCAATATAGAAATCCTTGTTAGAGTAAGGCATAAGGGGACTTCTTCCTAATTTGTATTACCAGTCTGCCAAACTGAAAAATTAAGACATTTAAATATTTTTTAAGAAGTCTTTTCCTTTCAGAATCACTTAAATCTCTGTCCCTATTACTCTCTTCTAAAGTGTGCCTTTGGGTTTGGGTGTCTCTATAATAATTTGCTGCAAATTCATAATGAATACCTACACAAACCACATCTGGTTTCTGAGCTTTTAGTGCTCTTGCAGAAAATTTCTTTCTTTTATTTGGGGTGAGAGAAATGGAGTAAATTATGCTTGGTGTTAAAATATGCAGTCCAGGCTCCAGATATGGAGGAAGGGGTACTGGAATCAGGATAATGATAGCAATACAAGCCAGGTCAATGAGGTTTCCAGCAAAAATTTATAATCAGAAAATAGCTATTTATAGAATGATAGAACATTAGAGCTTAAAGTGACCACTATTAGAGATGGACATTGAGACTTAGAAGTTCAGTGCACAATCCATGTTCACAGTTCATAACAATGCCCCACTATAATCCAGGTCACCCAAATAATCAAATGACATTTTTCTATTAAACCACAATGCCTACTGTTAAAAGAAAAAAAAACCTACATTTTCTTAGTCATTTAATATTGTTCCTTTCCAGAGAAATATATTAAAAACTAAAATGCTGCACAAAGATTTTTCAGTAAAAAAGATAAGGAATATGAATTTTACTTCTCATTCAGTCTTGTTATTACCTAAAATCATTTAACACTAGTAAAAACATCACATTGCTCTAAAATCCCATAATATGACAGTGCCTAATTATTTCTTTTAGCTAGAATATGTATTTTTTTCCCATTTCAATATATTTTTGAAAACTCAGGTAAGTTAGTGATTTCTTTAAAAAAGAAACTTACTTCAAGATCTAAACACCTTCCTTAAGGAAGCAAAAAGACTATTCAGCCTTTCAAACTGCATCTTCTGTTTCTGGAAGCATCAATAAAGCTCTTGTTCAAGACTGACCCATTGTGAAATTGCCTTGTCTCCTACTTTCCAGATAGAGTACATTCTTAGGTCAGATACATAGTTGACCACTGATATGATTTTTCCAGGAAAAAAAAAAAAAACTTTAGAACTACTTTGCTTATTCATTATCCAAAAAAAGGGTTAGGGGTTGGGGAAAGATGCAAGAACTATGTGTCCAAAAGAAAAGCAACATTCAAAACAGAAGTTTGTAGCTTCCTCTTACCTCGATCTGACAACAAATAAATGTAAATTATGATCCTTGCTGTGCATTTCAGATTAAAGACATATGACACAAAAGTTGGCTTTAAAACCAAAGGGTCAGAATAGAAAGTGTAACTTTTAAGTAATTCATCTCTTGGATTGGTATCAGACTACTGTTATACTAGAGGAGACACATGCAGAAAACCTGTGTTCTCTCCCATAAGGGCTTTGATGTGGATTCTTTTTTTTCCTTTTCATAAAAATGTAACTTGGAAGAAAAGAATAGCTCTACCTCTGAAAAATGATCCTGCCCTATTAAGAAGCAGACAAGGCAGTAAGTTTAAAACAAAATTTAGGTGGGAAGGGTAGAAACAGCTGTAGGAGTTAACCTAAAAGTTCAGCAAACCCTGCCAAGACATGTGACAGTGCTTAACTTGCCAAGAGTAGGTACTCTCCTTAGAGACCTCTCTAAACATTATCAAAAGCATTTCCTTTGAAACAGACCAGCCTCTGATAATAATACAAGGGAATCAAACTTAGGCATCTCCCCATAATGGGATTCAGATTCCTCACAAACTTGGGAGTGTTGAAGGTTTAATTACCCAGTAAAACAAGACAAATGCATTATACGGTAGAGATAAATGAATGGGGACACCAGGGAAACATGCTTCTCCATAAGTCATTTGGTCACATGATTTCTTCCCCATTTCCTTTCCTTATTATTACAGCTATTTTATTACATTGCCCCTAAAGACAGAGAGCAAAAAGCAAAATACTCATAGCTTCCTCAAAGTACTTCCCAGATTAAATGTAATAGAGCATAAGTTTCTCAAGTGGCTTACAGCTTTATAAAGGTTTCTTTTTAGAGTCTCACAGAAATTAAAAAAAAAAAAAAGCTGACACCAGCAAGCACCAAGTATGATAAAGCCATGTAGACACCAAGAAATGACAAGAAAAAGAGAAACAGTGGATTGAATATGTTTCTCTCTCTCTCTCTCTCTCTCTCTCTCTCTCCCCCCCTCTCTCTCTCTCCCTCTCTCACTTTCTCTCTGCCCCGCCCCCACCTTCCCCACTCTCTGTTATCCTTTACTGGGACATTTGTTATTTCACTGTTACTCTTTCAAAGCTCTTTTAATTATTGAAAAATACTAAAATCAGTTAAGTTATAGGGCTCAGTAAACAGTGTCTAAAATCTAGATTACTCCTTTTCCAAGCCTTACCCAGGAGTTGATAGATTTTAATAGAACACCTTCTCCTACTTTTTCACCATGAACCAGTCCTAGTCTCTCCTTCATAGTATCTGCTCCCCTTATACTCTACTTTCCTGGGCAACTCGAAGACTTACACTTATTGATGGATGTTAAACCAAGCTTCAAAATAAAGATTCAACATTGTGCAATCCAGATATAATAATAATGATGAACTGCAACATTTTTTATCCGTACTATTGTGGAGAATTGGAATATGTTGCCAAGGAAAATCATAACACAGATTTCAATGGCTATATAATATGCCACCAATAAGTTTTGGACAGAGATAACTAAAGTAAGAGAAAAGCAAAGTAGGAAAGAAAATCCTATAACACTGTTATATTTATAATTTCCTCCTAAACTATGAAAGAATAAAATAGAACAATAAATATTACTAAAAGTAAAATGGCATCACAACTGCCAGAATTGATAACCATATAGAAATATACTCCCACAAAGTTGTTTATGATTTCTTTAGAGGGGCAACATATACAATAAAAATTGAGGACCAAGATATAAAAAAAAGGGAAAATGCTGACTGTTTCTGTTACAAAGTAGAAAAATACTGAAATTTTACATGAATACTGATAAGTACATAAAAAAATCTTAAAACAAATATAATTTGTAATTTAGAAAACCCTGAGAATGTATTTTAAATAAACATTATAATTCATTTCTCTAAAGTGGTGGTTCACTCTAAAGAATAAAATTCTTACAGAAAAACTACTTTTCTGTTCCCCGTGACTATATATAATTCTTAGAAGTATCCCCAAGTCAACATCAAAGAGAAAAACATGATACACAGTTTAATCTAATTTGATATTCCCATAATTATTGTCACGTGAAGAGTCAATAACTGTAAATTGCTCAGCAATGTAGAAGCTCTGAAAACATTTCCAGTAAGATTTGTTTTCTCTTATTTCATCTCTTTTATGTCTTTCTAATATGGCCTTCAGCAACATCCTGACAGTGCAGAATGAAGCCAAAATGCCTCAACAAAATAGTCTTTTTCTCTGGTAGCTGCCAAATCATAGCCGTTTGGCTATAATTTTAGAAGTAATGGCAGGCCTAAGTCCTTTAGGCAAGAAAGTCTAAACTGGAATTTTGCTTGTGCCTGTGTAGCACTAAGTTAATTCACAGTGAGAACAGTCAGGAACCCTGAACAAGCTGTCTAATGTGCCCACTCCATTTCTGGTTGACTACAAGGTGCAGAGATTAGTACTTGTGCTGTGTCAGCAAGAGTGACAGGAGTTTGACCTTTCTCCATAACAGGAAGGAGGCTGAGCTTCCACAGCCTTTTCCTGCATGAGCTCTTTGCAGGGCATTGTAACATATCATTACTGTGGCATGACTGCCAAGGGTTGCCATTTTAGAGAAAACATACAAATGGCCCAATAATGGGTTTCTTCATGCGTCACTGGAAGCCTGTAAAAGGAGCTTTGTTTGTATCCTTATTGTCTGATGTATTGGAACTCGAGTGCCTTTTTGACCTTTGTATTGTCATTCACATCTTTCCAACACAATACAGCCAGACTAAGAGTAGAAGAAAAAAATGCTGAAATCAGAGGTAATGGTGTTGCTTCGTTTGACCAGTCTGAGACCAAATGTGCCTCCTCCTGTTCATTTAGATTCATTCCATTTAGATTGTCTTCCTTCATCTTGGTGCAGAGCTGAGTTCAATTCCTGGATATCCTTGTCAACTTTCTCTCCCGTCGATCTGCCTAATGTTGACAGTGGGGTGTTAAAGTCTCGCATTATTATTGTGTGGGAGTCTAAGTCTCTTTGTAGGTCTCTAAGGACTTGCTTTATGAATCTGGGTGCTCCTGTATTGGGTGCATATATATTTAAGATAGTTAGCTCTTCTTGTTGAATTGACCTCTTTACCATTACGTAATGGCCTTCTTTGTCTCTTTAGATCTTTGTTGGTTTAAAGTCTGTTTTATCAGAGACTAGGATTGCAGCACCAAGTGGACCTAATAGACATCTACAGAACTCTCCACCCCAAATCAACAGAATATACATTCTTTTCAGCACCACACTGCACCTATTCCAAAATTGACCACATAGTTGGAAGTAAAGCACTCCTCAGCAAACGTAAAAGAACAGAAATTATAACAAACTGTCTCTCAGACCACAGTGCAATCAAACTAGAACTCGGGATTAAGAAACTCACTCAAAACCATTCAAGTACATGGAAACTGAACAACCTGCTCCTGAATAATTACTGGGTACATAAGGGAATAAAGGCAGAAATAAAGATGTTCTTTGAAACCAACGAGAACAAAGACACAACATACCAGAATCTCTGGGACACATTTAAAGCAGTGTGTAGAGGGAAATTTATAGCACTGAATGCCCACAAGAGAAAGCAGGAAAGATCTAAAATTGACACCCTAACATCACAATTAAAAGAACTAGAGAAGCAACAGCAAACACATTCAAAAGCTAGTAGAAGGCAAGAAATAACTAAGATCAGAGCAGAACTGAAGGAGATAGAAACACAAAAAACCCTTCAAAAAATCAATGAATCCAGGAGCTGGTTTTTTGAAAAGATCAACAAAATTAATAGACCACTAACAAGACTAATAAAGAAGAAAAGAGAGAAGAATCAAACAGACGTGATAAAAAATGATAAAGGGGATATCACCAGTAAGCCCACAGAAATACAAACTACCATCAGAGAATACTATAAACACCTCTATGCAAATAAACTAGAAAATCTAGAAGAAATGGATAAATTCCTCGACACATACACTCTCCCAAGACTAAACCAGGAAAAAGTTGAATCTCTGAATAGACTAATAACAGGCTCTGAAATTGAGGCAATAATTAACAGCTTACCAAACAAAAAAAGTCCAGGACCAGGCGGATTCACAGCTGAATTCTACCAGAGGTACAAGGAGGGGCTGGTACCATTCCTTCTGAAACTATTCCAATCAATAGAAAAAGAGGGAATCCTCCCTAAGTCATTTTATGAGGCCAGCATCATCCTGATACCAAAGCCCGGCAGAGACACAACGAAAAAAGAGAATTTTAGACCAATATCCCTCATGAACATTGACACAAAATCCTCAATAAAATACTGGCAAACTGAATCCAGCAGCGCATCAAAAAGCTTAAAAGCTTATCCACCATGATCAAGTGGGCTTCATCCCTGGGATGCAAGGCTGGTTCAACATATGCAAATCAATAAGTGTAATCCAGCATATAAACAGAACCAATGACAAAAACCACACAATTATCTCAATAGATGCAGAAAAGGCCTTTGACAAAATTCAACAGCCCTTCATGCTAAAAACTCTCAATAAATTAGGTCTTGATGGGACGTATCTCAAAATAATAAGAGCTGTTTATGACAAACCCACAGCCAATATCATACTGAATGGGCAAAAACTGGAAGCATTCCCTTTGAAAACTGGCACAAGACAGGGATGCCCTCTCTCACCACTCCTATTCAACATAGTGTTGGAAGTTCTGGCCAGGGCAATCAGGTAGAAGAAGGAAATAGAGGGTATTCAATTAGGAAAAGAGGAAGTCAAATTGTCCCTGTTTGCAGATGACATGATTGTATATCTAGAAAACCCCATCGTCTCAGCCCAAAATCTCCTTAAACCGATAGGCAACTTCAGCAAAGTCTCAGGATACAAAATCAATGTGCAAAAATCACCAGCATTCTTATACACCAATAACAGACAAACAGAGAGCCAAATCATGAGTGAACTCCCATTCACAATTGCTTCAAAGAGAATAAAATACGTAGGAATCCAACTTACAAGGGAGGTGAAGGACCTCTTCCAGGAGGACTACAAACCACTGCTCAATGAAATAAAAGAGGATATGAACAAATGGAAGAACATTTCATGCTCATGGGTAAGAAGAATCAGTAATGTGAAAATGGCCATACTGCCCAAGGTAATTTACAGATTCAATGCCATCCCCATCAAGCTACCAATGACTTTCTTCACGGAGTTGGTAAAAACTACTTTAAAGTTCATATGGAACCAAAAAAGAGCCCGTATCGCCAAGTCAATCCTAAGCCAAAAGAACAAAGCTGGAGGCATCACGCTACCTGACTTCAAACTATACTACAAGGCTACAGTAACCAAAACAGCATGGTACTTGTACCAAAACAGAGATATAGACCAATGAAACAGAACAGAGCCCTCAGAAAAAATACCACACATCTACAATTATCTGATCTTTGACAAATCTGACAAAAACAAGAAATGGGAAAAGGATTCCCTATTTAACAAATGGTGCTGGGAAAACTGGCTAGCCTTATGTAGAAAGCTGAAACTGGATCCCTTCCTTACACCTTATACAAAAATTAATTCAAGATGGATTAAAGACTTAAATATTAGACCTAAAACCATAAAAACCCTAGAAGAAAACCTAGGCAATACCATTCAGGACATAGGCATGGGCAAGGACTTCATGTCTAAAACACTAAAAGCAATGGCAACAAAAGCCAAAATTGACAAATGGGATCTAATTAAACTAAAGAACTTCTGCACAGCAAAAGAAACTACCATCAGAGTGAACAGGCAACCTACAGAATGGAAGAAAATTTTTGCAATCTACTCATCTGACAAAGGGCTAATATCCAGAATCTACAAAGAACTCAAACAAATTTACAAGAAAAAAACAAACAACCCCATCAAAAAGTGGGCGAAGGATATGAACAGACATTTCTCAAAAGAAGACATTTATGCAGCCAACAGACACATGAAAAAATGCTCATCATCACTGGGCATCAGAGAAATACAAATCAAAACTGCAATGAGATACCATCTCACACCAGTTAGAATGGCGATCATTAAAAAGTCAGGAAAGAACAGGTGCTGGAGAGGATGTGGAGAAATAGGAACACTTTTACACTGTTGGTGGGACTGTAAACTGGTTCAACCATTGTGGAAGACAGTGTGGCAATTCCTCAGGGATCTAGAACTAGAAATACCATTTGACCCAGCCATCCCATTCCTGGGTATATACCCAAAGGATTATAAATCATGCTGCTATAAAGACACACATGCACACGTATGTTTATAGTGGCACTATTCACAATAGCAAAGACCTGGAACCAACCCAAATGTCCAACAACGATAAACTGGATTAAGAAAATGTGGCACATATACACCATGGAACACTATGCAGCCATAAAAAATGGTGAGTTCATGTCCTTTGTAGGGACATGGATGAAGCTGGAAACCATCATTCTCAGCAAACTATCGCAAGGACAAAAAACCAAACATTGCATGTTCTCACTCATAGGTGGGAATTGAACAATGAGAACACTTGGACACAGGAAGGGGAACATCACACACCAGGGCCTGTTGTGGGGTTGGGGGAGGGGGGAGGGATAGCATTAGGAGATATACCTAATGTAAATGATGAGTTAATGGGTGCAGCACACCAACATGGCACATGTATACATATGTAACAAACCTGCACGTTGTGCACATGTACCCTAGAACTTAAAGTATAATTTTAAAAAAAAAGATTGTCTTCCTTCATCAAAGTATATCAGCTTAGACTTCAGTACAAGGTGGGTTAATGATAACATCTCAGCCTCAGAGCCATTTACACAAAGAGCTGGTAGACAAGGAGATTGTGTTGTTAGCTCATGAATATACTTATACATAAATAATTTGAAAGTAGACTATTTCAACCAATAAGAGACCAGAGTTCTCTAACATTTTAAAGGATACATGTTAGAGAAAAGGGAAGGCCAGTGTACAAGTGTGGTGGGCATCCATTACCTCTTTTACTGGCAATAGCCTGGATTTAATTTTTGCCCCGCTAGTCTCCCACTCTCAGTCCAAATGCTTGAGTGAGGCACTACCACTATCTTGGCAGTGGAGTTTGCATCAAAGGCCTGAGCCAATCTGTGGATGACCTTGTCCTGGTTACAAAGACAGAAGGAAAAAATCAAAGGCATGCATGCTCATACAAGCATTTACAGATCTAGAGCTTCAACCCAGTTCGTTGATTTTGGTAGGCTTTTCACATGTTTGACTACTCCTATCAGAAAAAGGGAACTAGATTTATAATTTTAAGTTTCTAAGTATATCTGCTAAAATTAGTAGCTTAATGTCACAAACCATCTAATATTAATACATTTTGATCAACAGCACATAGGCTTATATATTCCTAACAATATTGAATAGCAATCTAGATTGAGGTGCCTTTATAAAACTCAATTGCTAAATAATAGTTCTCTGCAACATATTCAGTTTTATTATTCTGGAAGAATCCCAAGCAGAATCCTGGAGAGATACTTTAAAGCCAACTATGAACAAAATTTATAATATCTTCAGTAATATGCCTCCTATTTTTCTCTAAAATTAAAGGTTATCCTTTAGCAGATAACCTGCTAAAGATGTTGTTTTTGTGACTGACCACATCACTTCTTTAATGCTAGGGAGATAGCCAAGGCAAATTTTACAGTCAAGATCAGAACTGTGAGAAAATGCTATTTATTCATGCTGCTATAAATTATGTATCATTTCATTTCAACTGAGCTGAAGTTGGTTTTTGTTCTAATTTTTTAACCTTTTTATTGTGAAGTATACTGTACATACAAAAAAAGCTGTACAATGAAAAGATGTACAACTCAATGATTTTTCATACACCAAACACCTGTGCACTGCATCGAGAATTAATACATTGTCTGTGCTCCACATGTGCACCCTTATTTCCTTTCCCAATCACTACCACACCCTTTTTCTCAAAGACAATCAGTGCCCTGAGTTTTATGGTCATTGCTTTTCTTGTATTTTTATACATAAGCATGCATCCCCAAAAACAATAGTTTACTTCTGCTTGTTTTTTTCAAACTTTATATAAACGGAATTATAAAGTATATTTTCTTTTGTGCCTGGATTTTTTTTTCACTTCATATTGCCTTTGTGACATTCATCTATGTTGTTTCATATAGCACTAGTTGGTTTATCTTTATTGACATACATATATATCCATTATTATTGAGTGATATTTTGCTTCTAGTTTTTGTCCATTGATAATTAAGTTGCCATGAACATTCTTATACATGTCTTTTAGAACACTTAAACATGCACTTCCTTTGGGTATATACCAAAGGGTGGAATTGTTGGGTCTCTAGTAGGTGAAGTGGCAATCTAGGATCTCAGGCCCATGTTCCTTTAAATCCAAAACCAATGCAATGCACTAAATTCTATAATTGGCTACATTAAAATAATAGAAATAGAGATTAATAAAGTATACTCTGGTAACATTGTGTTTTTCAGTTGGTTTATCAAGACAACTCATTTTAAATAATAAATAATGATACGTAATGTCAGTTACTTTCTTTAATATTATTGAGGGCAAAAGATCTAAGCATTGGGCAAAACCAGGGAAGTCATTTTCTTGGGTACTAATGTCAATCATATTAGAGAAATTTCTGAGGTTTTCATCTCTCCTGTTTTTCAGACAGGTAGATGCAGTGACCCAATGAGTGTTCAGCAATTTACATTTCAAGAGATCAGTACAACCAAAGTCTTATAGTTCTTTGTTTAAAGAAGCTACATCCCATAGTCCCGAGGTCTTGGCCATCTGCAGTGAACTAGGCCATATTGTTGTGGTTTCCAGTTTAGCAGCTACAGAAAGTTTGCTTGCCTCATGAGATAACTAGTTAGTAAAGACAACTACTACACTGAACCCTAATCTTCTAGAACTGTCATCTGCAAGACTTTGAATCTGTTACTTTGACTCAGGATGTTCTGTGGGTTTTTTTGTTTTTTTTTCTTTTTCTATTTGTTTGTTTGTTTTTGTTTTTGTTTTTGAGATGGAGTCTCACTCTGTTGCCAGGCTGGAGTGCAGTGGCGCAATCTTGGCTCACTGCAACCTCCACTTCCCGGGTTCAAGTAATTATCCTGCCGCAGCCTCCCGAGTAGCTGGGGTTAGAGACACCCGCCATCATGCCCAGCTAATTTTTGTTTTTTTAGTAGAGACAGGGTTTCACCACGTTGGCCAGGATGGCCTTGATCTCCTGACTTCGTGATCCACTCGCCCTGGCCTCCCAAACAGAATTCACACTGTTACCATTCAATGTATTGTCTGAATGGTTGCTTTATCCCCACAAGAAATCCAGGGTGAAGGTTGCCAGATAAAATACAGGACACACAATTAAATTTGAGTTTCAGAGAAACAATGGACTTTTTTTTTTGATGTGAGTATGGAATATTTTCATTTTCTAAGTCTGGCAACCCTACCTAGGCTTAAGCTTTTATATGCTGATCTGCCCTTACATTCAGTGTATGCTTGTGTCTATCTCTTTGCAAGCAATAGAAAATATGATTTCATAAGTTCTATTCTTCTCAGTATTATTGATTTAGTAGAAACAATAACAAAACTGGCATTGAATATTGTCTCCTATAATAACTTTAATATTCATGTTAAAATATCTTCAAAAATGATAACAAGAGTTTACTAATATATAAGCCAGATATCAGCTGGGGGCCTCTATGACTCTAAGAAATTAATGAACTTTACTCAACCATTCCCATCTCTTCCTTCTCCCAAAGAAATTGGAAATACAAGTTCCTTGCCAAGACTTCAGCACATTCCTGAGCACTTGATTTTCATGACTCCTTTTTCCCTGGGCTCCTGTTTCCATGTTTACCAACTCAAGTGCTGCCCAACAGAGACCTCAAAATGATACCTAACCTCTCTTCAACTTCTGTGAAAAACTCCATGCACACAGCTTTCACAAGTAGAGTAAATTTAACTTTATGTGAGATAGGTTTCTGTAATAGCAATGTAAACAATTTAAAGTTATATTTTGTTTTAAGTAATGATATTCATGTACCCAAAAAACTCCCAAACTCATGGGGTTTTAGTGTCCATTCAACTAGTCCAGGACTCATCTTACCTGATTCAAGATGAAAATGTATTTTTTTCTCCTGTGTCTCACACAAAGCAGTATACCCCCTCCACTTAAACGTTGGCCCAATATAACCCCTAAGCCCTCAGAGTACTTACCTTTTACCACAAACATGTATTAAAGTAATTTACCAAACAAAGGCAATTTTATTCTAAAGTAAATTTCTATCCTAGCTGTCAAAATGTCAACCTTTTCTCCTTTTAATTATATAAAATTAATATACTTACACTCTTGTATGCTGCTTTTGGAAGAATAATTTGCTATAATCTCTGGAAAATAATTTGAAGGTAAACGTAAAGTAAATGAGAAAGCATACTTCCTATGGCCTAGAATATCTCCTTGTAGAAATGCATTTTAAAAAATAATCATGAACAGTTATGAAGATTGACTCCATGGATGTTTTTCCCAACATTGTTTCTGACTGAAAAATCTTAAACAACTTAACTGTCCATTAATAAGAGATGACTAAATTAGTCATTTTCACCCATAAAGTGAAATACTATGAAACTATTAAAATGGTTATAGAGTAACATTCAATAATATGGGAAGATATTTTTGATATATTATTAAATAGACAAAAGAAGCAGGTTCCAAATACTCGTAAAATGTAATACTAATGTTTTTTAGCATCATCTAAAACGCTTATATAAGGTATATGTCAAACTAACATGTCACTTCTGATGATGAAATAAAACATGATTTACATGTTCTTAGTGTTTTGCAATATTTTCTAAAATTGCTTCATATACATTTCTTCATTTTTTAAAAAAAAATAATGATGACATCATGGCAGAGACACACCGCTTTTTAACAGTAATCAACTCTCAGATGTGTTTCCATTCTGTATTTATTTTTAACTAATAACATTACTGTTGTGATTCCCTTTCTTTTTCAAAAAATGTCTATTTTTTCTAATGAACAATGATAGTTTTATGGAAAAAAAAACTCAAGTTATTGTTAGCAAAACATGTTATTTTTCATGACGTGAACTATCTCTGTTGAAGGTTGAGTGTTAAGCCATCAACAAAACATGAGTGGACAGGGACTTCACTTATTGGGAATGCATTATAAAGTATATGCTTATTTCCTAAATGATAAGATTTTCTTTAAGAATCTTTCATTTCCATCTGTCCATAATTTCATTCATTCAACAAAATGTTTTGAGCACTTGCTGTGCATCAAGCAAAGTTGTATAATTGACAGGTGTTATGCAGAGAAATAAAGCAGGAAGCAGGGTGAAGACATTTACCGGGAAGAGATCTTACTATTTTTTACAGAGTGATCAGAAAAAGCCTCTCTCATCAGATGACATTTGATCTGTACACAGTAGGTACAAAGGCAGGAATATGCTTGTAGGTTCAAGGCATTGCAAGGAGTCCTGTTGATGCAGGATTGGGAAGCGAGAGATGAGTGTTCACATTTTTACAATAAACTCACTCTTTATATACTCTGAGTAACTTTAAAAGCTACTATTGTTCAATATCTCATGGTGAGCAATGTCTGTTTCCATTCTTTTCTATGACTCCTCTCTTAAAAATTATGGAAAGTTGTTTTCTCTTTCCATCCCACATGGCTATCATTTACCATATTCATAGTATCTTCTTTTAGTACCAAAAAGCATCCCCTCATAACAATATTTACTTTATATATTTGGCTTTGAATTTCCAAAGAGTAAATTATTCAAATAAACTACATAGAATTAAATAGGTCAAAATACATAAAGCAAAAACAGCCGCTAGTAAGCATAATGATTTTTAAAATATTGGTGTAAAATCACATAGACTAAAAAAAACAAATAAAAATAGAACCACACTAATATAGGAGCCAAAAGCTTTTTCCTAAAGCTTTTCTTGCAGAGTTCCTTATGATTGAGAAAAAGATTGGGTATGTTTTTCAGTAAAGATGCCAGGTTCTTTACAAGAAGATTATGTTTTCTGTTCTTAGACTCCACAACATGAAAGTAAAGTAGGAGATATATTTATTTGTAAACATGTATTTACATTTATATACATTATATTATTTTTATAAATATTTATTAATGACTCCTTTCAGCTATGTAAGTATAATTTTGTCCACCAAAATTGTAAGATGACCCAATGCTGTACCAGCTATTTATGATGACCTTTTGAAGAAGTCCAAGAGGCTGGTTATGGTCAGGATAGTTTCCCTGTAATAAATCATTCTGAATGGAGTCTCATCACCACATGCAGTTTGATGTAAGTTCATTCTAAGTGGATTGTGTTTTTAAGGATATGCTCATCTATATTGCCAATAAGAAAGCAGAATAATGGCAAAACTACCATTTGGGTCCACTAGTTCAGTCATCCTGGTCAAATAAAGCTGGTATTTTGTAAGAACAAAAACAAAAATAAAAATCACTTAAAAGGGCTGAACCTGTATTATGGAATCAACTGTATATAAATTACTATTAATCTCAAGAAGAAAAAGCCAGAATGGTTGTGAAGAGAAGTACAGATGGATAACTAAGTGGAGCATTGGGTGAGCTATACACTAAGGTTTTGGTGTGAGCCTTCACCAGTATAGCAGAGAGCCATGTGTCTATTCTATGATTGTGTGGAGTCTCTTCTTCCTTTTTCATAATGCTGTTTTAGATGTTTTTATATGTTGAGTAGCATTGGGACTGCTAAAGTTTTGGTAATTTCTTTTGGATATCTCAAAAACGCCTTTGAAAAACTTCTAATTACTACTCTCTGCACCTGTAGAGATAGAATTTTCCCTAGTGTCCAGAGAAAAAGAACATCTTCTGTACTAAAAGGCTGCTTGAGATACTCTTCTCCATTTTCCAAGACACATGTGTTCTATAATTCTTACTGGCCACCCGGTCGTGTGCTTAGAATTAGAAGTAAATCTCTTTAGTTAGCTTGAAAGTTTAATAGAGTTTTGCATTTAGCTGTTTTATTTCTACTAAGTGAAGAGCTACAAAAGCATGAATGACATGTCTAGAAATGAATCTACACAAAGATTAATGAAGCAAAGATCTGGCAATAATTCAGAGTTGGGACTATGCACAGCAGCCTCTTGCTGACTCCTCATGAGCCAGAGTGGACTGCTGCATTAGTTCACAATCCAGCCAAGATTCATATACGACCTTCGTTACGCTTCATTCATTGATTTAACGAAATCGTAAGTGCTTGCTATACAGTGGTCCCCACTTTAGGTTTTAAAGAAGACAGATATGGTTTCTGGCTTTGTGGAACTTGCCATCTATCTTGTGTGTTCATTGTATTTACTTGCATTGTCTAGAATGAGTGTAGACAGAAAACAAAACTTTGAAATCTAGAAGCAAAATGAGTAGGTAATGGGTAGTAGGTAATCAATGCTGTAAGATTTTCTTAGAGATAATCTAGTGTTATTTATAAAAGATAATCTAGTGTTATTTATAAAATGGTTTGTATGAGATTCATTTCAAGTTCTAGGTGTTTGTTCTTGTTCAAATGGCTGGAAATTTTTATTTATTATTTAGCTGGAAATATACCACTATTTTTACTTGTATTTGCTTGGTGAAGTGAAATTTTTTTATATCTCTAAACAAGTCTTGTAAACTATTTTTCAGTTTAAATAGTTCATGATATCAGCCTGTCAGAGGTTTAAATTTGCACAAAGAATCTTTCTAATGAGGCTTGAGAGGGCATGTATCCAAGCAGAAGTTTGCCATCTTTTATCTTAAACTTTATAGTAAGAGTTCACCATATCTTTTTAATGTGAGAGAATGTGAATTGGCAATACCTATTCCATATGTTATTTATTTATGAGACCTGCTTATCCAGAACTCACAGCCCAATTATTACTCTAGCCAGAGACCTTATTTCTAGATTCATGTTTTCTCTTGGTGTGCAACTGTAAACCACAAGTGAAGTTTCTAATGTTGACAAGGTGTATCCATTAGTTCCACTAAAATGCTCTAACCACTGGAGCTCATTGATTTTTAGTTTCATATATCTTTAATGAGGAGATTAAATACTTGTTTAGGAAGCAGAGCCTAGCTTAAGTGGTGTTTCTTCCTACAGCATGTACAGTTGAAGACCTCCATAATCTCTCCCATAGGTCATGCCGTGGAATGAGCTTTTTCACACTAAAACACAAAGCTACAAGTATTTCTATAAGTATACAAATATATGCATATTATAATTATTTTTTACAAAGCATCAGAATAACCACAGGAGAGACAAAAATATTTCCACTTGTCTGGTATCTGGGTATATCTTCTAGAGTGTTGATTATTAATTCTCCATAAATGCCTAGCAAAATACTAAGTCCAGCTTTCAAGTGAAGATAAAATATGTCTTGATCATGAATTGGTGTTGATTATGGGGTAAGAGAAATGACTAAGTCAAGGCCAAAAGCAGATGTCACCTAAGTTCCCCTGGGTCATCAAGAAAAATTAAAACCTGATCAATGCCTAGAATATTTCTTAAACATTTGAGATAATTATAAAATAACTGCAGTGAGAGATTAGACCAATTCACTGTTGGCAAACTAAACCAAAGTGAGATCAGAAAAAAGAGTATCAAGCAACATTGCCTGGCTGATTATGCATGGTACCACTAAGTATGGGATGCAGCAAGTGCCTTAAAATAGGATCAAGCAGAGTGATATTAGCATTTTCTGCTTGCAGAGCCTTTTGTGTGTGGTAAGGAAACCATACTCTAAGAGAGCTGCTGCAAGTCCCTAGGTAATCTAACCAGACAGTGGGAAGAGAAGATCAATTGATTGCTCACCCTACTTTAAAGAAAGAAGTTTTCTCCTTCAGGGAAAAACAGAGAGAAAGTGGTGATGGGGTTGGGAGAGGGGTGTGGCAGAGGCACATGTAGGGAAAATAGAAGCATGAGCATCCAGGGAAGACTAAAGTAGTTGAAACGTATCTAGCTCTTTTTTAAAAATCTATTGTCATACCTTTAGCAATTTAAGGATCCGTTCTCCAGAATACTAAGACAATTACTCATAAATTCTTAGGACAAAATTGTTTCTTATTTTAATAAAAATATACAGTTCTAAAGGAGGTCATTTAAACAGGTTCTTTTTTCAGATGCTATAGCAGCAGGGTAAGAATGTGATAGGAGATGCAACAAAATAGTACTTCTCAGCCTGGGGGAAGATATTTATAACAAATACAGAGAAAGGTAATATCCCCAATATGATGAGCTGTTTTTTTAAAAAAATCTCTAAAAATAACACAAACATCCTCAAAATAATACTCAAATGACTGGAGTATGGACAAGGAACATGAAAAAATCTAAAAGATAATAAGCATATTTTAAAACATTTAACTTCGCTAATGATTGTATAGATGATTTCTGAAAAACATTTGAATGTATGTATATATACAGAATCTTTAAAATAATCAGAAGTTATGGCCCAATGATTCCAGTAACTGTTGCTTTTTTCTTGTTGTTTGAGACAGGGTCTTGCTCTGTCACTCAGGCTGGAGTACAGTGGTGCAATCATAGTTCAAACTCCTGGGCTCAAACGATCCTCCTGCCCCAGCCTCCTGAGTAGCTGGGATTACAGGTGCACGCCACCACACCCAGCTACATTTTTTGTTTTTATTTTGTAGAGATGGGTTCTCACTTTGTTGCTCAGCATGGTCTCTAACTCATGGTTTCAAGCAATCCTCCTGCCTTGGTCTCCCAAAGTGCTGGGATTACATGTGTGAGCCACCACATTCGGCCCAACAACTATTTCTAACAAATAGAAACTATGTATCATGACATTAAGAAAATTCTAAATATCTAACCAAAAACAGAAACATTGAAATAAATTAAGGTATGTTCATAAATGAAATATTCTTCAGCCATGAAAATTACATTCAGTAACAATTTTAATGACGAAGAAAAATGTTCATGATATAGCCTACACGAGAAAGCATTTATTTATAGTATAGTTATAATTATTGAAAAATATGTACAGCAAAAAGAAAAAGGAAAATCTCGACATTTTAACATTGGTTACATAAAGATTGTTGAATTTTATGTACAATTTTCATTTGATTCTTAATAACTGTTTTTTCTAAGTTTTCTAAAATGAACATGTATTTTTTTCAGAAAAAAAGGACAACAAAAATGTCTAAGAAATACAGTAATCCTCTAAGTCAAATGTATTTGGAAAGTACTTGTTTAATATCCCCAAATTTTTGTAAATATGAACATTTTACCTTAAAATATATCATTTGAGCTACTTAGGAGAGAGTAAACATGATGAAAAATAGTAACATATTCTTGTATCATTTTGCAATGACACAAAATGAAAGATTTTGTTCACTTCACGGAAATTTTTCATATGTATAATATTAAGTATTTCCACATTAATTTCTGCTGGTCCCAGAGATCATTTTCAGTGGACACAGTAGCTCAGGACAACTTTATTCCTTCTATATCCAAAGATAGAGCGGCTTAATCCATTTTCTGGTGTTGAATTAGTGTGCAGAATTTGGCATAGAACTGTTAGGCATTGAAGGACCACTACAAATCACTACTTAATTTTCAAATACAATTTTTGGGTTATGTTTGAAGGCAATATACACCATCTGCAGTTCCTAAGGGTTAAAGTCTACAAAGCAATCTGGTATCAACTTGCTGCACAGCTAGTGCAACAATCGGTATTCAAAATTCTCCATTCTAAAATGGTGTGATTAATTCAGAGACTGGGCTGTACAGTGGTTCAATATTTATGTATAATCTTTGCACAAATTCTAAAATGGCCTTAATTTTGTTCTGATTTTCTGCTTTCTACATATTGAGCTAACAATACTTTAGAAGACAACTCAGAAAATTGTATTTTGCATGACCTAAAGGCATAACCATAATGCCCCTTTTACTGAGCCCTGACCCCTAATATTTTTCTAGGCAAGACCTTAAGAGAGGTAGAAAATTGAGAGGGTGAAGGGGAAAATCTTCAAAAGCAGCATGTCTCTAAATTGATACCATGTAAACCTCTTATAGTATTGGGAAACCACTGCTGGGGGTAAATGAAATGAATTCACTGGGGCATCTAATCCTATTCCTGGAACATTTAAACTGTTTAAATGCACTGACGAGCAAACAAACTTCAAAGTGATCATTACACCCCAGACACTGTTGCTTGTGTGGCAGAAATCTTTATGAGATTAGCCCCCTACAGAGAGAGAAGTTAAACACGGCCAGAACCACTTTGAAACTGTCGGGAGGATACCCATTTACTGGCTGAGGATCAGGGCAAATGTGCCTAATTCCCAATGTGGCTCTGCCCCAGACCCAAGAGTAACTTATTGAGCTTAAAACCCCACTTCATTCTCTGCAGCCTTCATTTCTCGCCTCTGCAACCTCAACAGCACTGACAACCCTGGACCTGCACAAATATTCAAAGTTCCTAAGCACATCTTTGGCAAAGTGTTCATTTCCCTGTCACTATTGTCTTCACCAAAGAATTAAATGATGGATAGCACATATTGAACAAATATTGTAAAACAGTACAGCTAAGAAGTTGTTGTTGTTGTTTTCTTCTGTTTGGTTTCAAATATAGGAAAAATAATTAGCAAAAATAGAAAAATGTACTGTCAAGATTTTTTTCTGTCTGTTGTTTTCTTCTGTTTGGTTTCAAATATAGGAAAAATAATTAGCAAAAATAGAAAAATGTACTGTCAAGATTTTTTTCTGTCAACTTTTACACTATTTTCCTCAAGTATCTCCCCAATTTTTATTCCTTCCTTATCTCAATCTTAAATTCATAATGCAACATCAATATTTCATTTGTTAAGCAATTCAAGAATAAAACTTTTAGTTATTCCTAAGCTGGCAACATTATTTTTACTTATATAGATGGGGCTAAAAAAAAAAGCAACATTAGTTTATTCAACCAACATTGACTTGCCTATCATGAGATTTGTTCTAATTGCTGGAAAGACAAATCCAGCGGAATCATTCCATCATCAGGTGCCCGTTTAGAGGGTGAGGCAAGGCGGACAAATCTGAGGATCTGAGGAATGCAGAACAGATACATAAAGGAAGAATGAATGGCAATGGAGGCTTGGATATATTTTCTTCCCCTGATCTTTTTATTTCCATGGTTCTTAATTTCTGAAATTCTACATTTCTTAGATAAGTTTGTGCTATCAATTTTCAATCTCAAATTTCAGAGATGGAAGCTATTTCCATTTGATTCACTTTGTGGAGTGACACTGAAAAATTTGAGAACATAAATTAGTTTTTATTTATTCCATGACGTGATACTGTCAAGTTAATTTGGTTCCCTCTGAACATCATGGCCAAGAAGAGGCTTTTCCATAACCCGGAAGAGACTGAGGGAAATTTTGGCCATCCTGAGGTCACTTCTGTGGAATGCAGAATGGCCTTCTAGGTGTTCTTGTCAGGCGCTTCAATATTCATGGAAGTATGTTAATTTCATTCCCATCAGGACTAAAGGTTGAAGCCCACGGCTTGGCCAGACTAACCAGCTACACTGTCCAGGTACCTAAAAATCTCAAGTTTAAAAGAAAAAAATAAGAGAGAATGAGAGAATTTAAATAGCCTAAAGAAAATATAAAGCTTATCTAGTCCATGGTATACTTTAAAATCTGTCTTTCATTATGCCACTCTGTCGGGAAACATCACCCCTCAAACACATTCTATTAGTTCCCCAAAGATTTATTACTTCATTGCTTTGGGGTATAATTCTATCAGGCTATGTAGTAGAAAATTATATGTAAGCTCATTGTGAAAGCACTGTTAGAATATTGTTTCCCATGTTTCAATGTGCTCTCTCTCTCTCTCTCTCTCTCTCTCTCTCTCTCAGAATCCATGAGATAAATTTATATCTGGGCCTAGAATGGGAAAAAATTAGAATATTTATGAGCAATGACCTGTTTTTTTTTTTATCTCTTTAAACACTGTGAATCATAAAGCTGATCAGGTCTCTTTTAAGTTGGCTGCTCAAAACTTCAGTGTCACATCCATGGTTTAGTTCACTCAAGAATGAAAATTCCCAACATTTGATGCGCACAGATTACTCTCAAGCCCAACTTATTATTAGAATTCTAATTTTCTTGCCCCTTTCCTTCATCTATTTTAAATGTTGATTCTGTCTTATTGGATTCTGTGTATTTTGTTGAGTAATCTTAAATCTTTTGTTGAGAATAACAATTTATACAAAAATAAAAACAAAAATTACATATCACCATTCTCAGAGATGCCCCTTTCCCTCTTATACCTGGAAGACTCTAGCTTTTGTTTCTTATCTGATGATGCTATTAATATTTGCCACTCCAGCAGAAAGTTTTACGCAAATGAACTGGTGTAATAGGATGTTAACCTATAATAAGAGTTTGTCACACCACAGTCACACTACAGGAGATCTGCCATGGATTTTTCAGTAAGTATGGCAAATGGTGAAAAATATAGTGTGTGTTCCTCAGCGCTAAATTTTTTAGTGACCATTTTTCTTTTTGGCTGTTTTCTATTCTGCTGTCTTCAGATGATATTTAATAAAATGTTCTCTCCTCAGTGTTTGAACTTGTACTGACATGGTTAATGGGGCCTGTACTAAAGTTGTCATCTGTTTCACCATTAATGCATTTGTAAAGTTTGCCTTCATTCTTTGATAAAGCATGAAAAACAAATTCAGTTTGAAAAAAACCTACTGAGTCATGGAATTGAAAAGCGAACATGGACCATGGCTCTCTAGCTATTTAGGTTACCCAAATCCTTACAGGCCAAAGGACAATGTCTGAACATCATATAAAGCAAAGCTCAGAATATGGTTTTTTTTTAAGTATGGCAATTGTTAAAAGATTCTTTTTTCCATTTAGCCTAAATTTTTCCTTCTGGAACTCAGGTATTTTGGCTTATTATTCTTTTCTTAACATAAGAAAAATTATCAATATTTTTAATTTGAACGCTTTGGAAAGGCAGGTGTGATGAGATCAAAGTGTCATTGGAAAAGGACTGCTCACTCTAATGGAAGGTGGCATTTACCTTACAAAACGGCTCTAGTGCAGGGTCTGCTTCGCTGACTTGTGCAAGCCCAGAAACTTGAGTCTGTCAGCAAGGGGAGAATGGATATACCTATCACGGGAAGATACAGATCAAGAAAGTTCATCAAGACTAACACATAGAAACAATTTCTTTTCTTGGTAGTATGAGTAGTCTTTTAGTAAACCTCTCTATTTCACAGGGCATCAGGAAGTTGGAATATGGAGAGCCTATTCCTCAGTTATTCTACAGATTTTGAACATCAATTATGTAAAGACACATAAGATACCAAGTCAAATAAGACCTGTTCCCTGACCTCAAGAAATGTGTATTCCACTAGGCAGACACAGACATATAAATACGATCAATGAAAGTCTACACCATGAACATTCAAGACATTAAATCAAGTCAGCCTCAATAATAGGAATACGCTTGCCTGTAGAAGAAGAATATTTAACACTACTGCCCAGGATTCCCTCTTCTACAGAAGGTGATGATTGATTGGAGATAATTCTTTGTATGATTATTTTATACTTTATCCATCAGAGAGGAAACTTCTTTCCCTTACTGTCAATTTTTCCACTTTTATCTATGTGCATGCTCTCATCATGTAAAGCAGATAGTTTTAAAGTCATGGTATGCATCTGCTCTTGGATAAATAACATAATTAAAAAATATATTTAATGGTTCTCAATATCCTTGAGAACAAAATCTAAATATCAATGTTGGGATATCACAAAAAGGCCATATTTCCTACCTTATGTTCTTCATCTCTTTTCCCCTTACTTTATGCTTCTTGTTAAGTGCACAGTTTATCCCATTCATTCAGTCAGTCTGCAAACATTTATTAAACACTAACTATGCCCAGGCACTGGCATATTTCTGATCATAAAAACATCACCAAACTTCTAAATAAAGACCCAAACCACTTCTTTTTAAATTGATACATAATAATTGAACATTTTATGGGGTATATGTGACATTTGGATACACATATACAGTGTGTTAATTATAAAATCAGGGTAACTGGGATATTCACCACCTCAAACATTTATCATTTCTTTGCATTGGGAACATTTCGAATCTTCTCTTCTGGCTATTTTGAAACATACACCAAATTATTTTTAACTGTAGTCACTCTACCGTGCAACCGACACCAGAACATATACCTTCTATCAAATTGTATATTTGTACCCATTAGCCAACCTATCCTCATCCCTCTCCCAACCCCTTCTTTTCCCAGCCTCTGGTAACCATCATTATACTCTCTACCTCCATGAGATCAACATTTTTAGCTACCACATATAGATAAGAACATGTGACATTGATCTTTCTTTGGTTGGCTTGTTTCCTCTTACATATGATTTCCAGTTCCATCCACCAAAACTCTTCTAAAATTAAACATTTAAATAAATGTGGGCTATACAAACATTTAAAACAAATTAATTAATAAAAAGAAGTAAGATAATTATTTCCTTGCTTATTCCAGTTCAGGATCACAGGTGGCTGGAGCTTATGCTGGCAGCTCAGGGCACAAGGTGAGCACCAACCCTGGACGGGACACCATCCCATTGCAGGGCACACTCACATACACACTAACACTCACTCAGACTGGAAAAGCTGAAACACACCAATTAACCTAATGTGTACATCTTTGGGATGTGGGAAGAAACCGAAGAACCTGGAGAAAACCCACATAGATGTGGAGAGAACATGCAAACTCTACACAGATAGTGGCTCCAGCCAGTAATCAATTTTTTTTTCTTCTTATCAACGTTATAGCAAAGTTATGTTGAGTGAAACAATGTTATTCAAAGACCTGCTGTACCTAATTACCTCCTGGTTGTCTTTGCCTTAACTTGTCAACTCATATGAAAGTCTCATGAGAAAAAGATTTGTACGTGATTCATCTTGGTATTCCCATGGCATTCCAGAGATTTTGGCATGTTGTATCTCTGTTTTCATTTATTTTATAGAATTTATTTTATTTCTGCCTTAATTTTTTGTTTACCCAAAAGTCATTCAGGAACAAGTTGTTCAATTTTTGTGCAATTGTGTGGTTTGGGGAGATCTTCCTGGAATTGATTTTTATTTTTATTTCACTGTGGTTGAAGAGAATGGTTGGTATAATTTTTTTTCAGTATATTGAGACTTTCTTTATGCACAAGCATGTGGTCGGTCTTGGAGTATGTTCCGTGTGCAGATGAGAAGAATGTATATTCTGTTTTTGATGGGTGGAGTATTCTGTAGATGTCTGTTAGGTCCAATTAGCCAAGTGTCAAATTTAAGACCAGAATTTCTTAGTTTTCTGCCTCAATGATCTAACACTGTCAGTGGGGTATTGAAGTCCTCCACTATTATTGTGTGGCTTTCTAAGTCTTTTCTTAGGTCTATAACTACTTGTTTTATGAATCTGGGTGCTCCAATGTTGGGTGCATATATATTTAGGATAATTATGTCTTCTTGTTGAATTGAGCCTTTTATCATTATTGTCCTTTTTTACTGTGAGTTTAAAGTCTGTTTTATCTGATATAAGGATAGTGACCCCTGCTCTTTTTTGTTGTCTGTTTATGTGATATATCTTTCTTCAACACTTTAATTTGAATCTGTGTGTGTTTTTATGTGTGAGATGGGTCTTTTGAAGACAGCAGATGGATGGATCTTGTGTTTTTATCCAACTTGCCACTCTGTGCTTTTTAAGTAAGGTATGTAAGTCATTTACATTCAAGGCTAATATTGATACAAGAGGTTTTGATCCTATTGTGAGGTTGTTAGCTCATTTCTTTGGAGTTTTTAATTGTGTGGTTGTTTTATTGTGTTGGTGGGCTATATAATTAAGTGTGTTTTTGTGATAGCAGATATTCTTTCAATTTCATGTATAGAACTCCTTTAAGGATCTCTTGTAAGGTTGGTCTAATAACAAATTCTCTCAGAACTTGCTTGTCTGGTAAATATTTTATTTCTCCTTCACTTAGGAGGTTAGTTTTGCAGGATATAAAATAATAAGTTAGAATTTATTTTCTTTAAAACTGCCAAAAACAGGCCCCCAATCTCTCCTGGCATGTAAGGTTTCTGCTGTGAAGACCACTGTTAGCCTGATGAGGTTCCCTTTGTATGTAGTCTAACTTTTTCTCTGGCTGCCTTTAAGATTTTTTCTGTAGTATTGACCTTGGATAGTCTGGTGACTATGTGCCTTGGTGATGTTCATTTTGTAAAGTATCTCACATGTGTGCTCTAGATTTTTTTGATCTGAATGTCTACTTCTCTAGCAAGATTTGGAAAATTTTCTTGAATTATTTCCTCGAATATGTTTTACAGGTTTTTCATTTTTGTTCTTCTTTCTCAGGAATGCCAATAATTTATAGGTTTGGTCACTTTATATAATCCCATATTTCTCGAATACTTTGTTCATTTTTTTAATATTCTCCTTATTTTTGTCTGACTGGGTTAGTTTGAAAGACTCATCATAAAGCTCTGAAATTATTTATTCTGTTTGGTCTAGGCTATTCACAAAGCTTTCAATTGTATTTTGAAACCCCTTAAGCAAATTTTTTTCAATTCCAGAGGCTTTTGTTGATTTCTTTTTAAGATGTTTATGTCTTCCTTCATTTCATAGATTGTCTTGAATTTCATGGAGCTCCCTTGCAATCCATGCTTTGAATTATTTATGTCATTTCTGAGTTTCCATTTTGGTTAGGGACCATTGCTGGAGAGCTAGTGTGATCCTTTGGTGGTGTCACTACATTCAGATTTTTCACGGTGCCAGAATTCTTGCATTGGTTCCTTCTTCTCTGAAGATGCAGGCACTTCTTATCTTGTAATTATTTTCACGCAATTAGAATTTTTGTCTCTTTCTTTCCCTACTACATATTCTTATATATGTAATATATATGTTATGTGTAATACATATATATGTAACATATATATATGATATATGTATATATTCTTTCCCATGTTTCCCACCACCTCCTCCCAGGTAGTGTGACTCTAGAAAATGTGGGTAGGGTGTTTTGCCTTTGTTTCTATAGCCCTATGCACTTCTGTTGGCAGGCTTTATATTGGGCTATGCGGTTTGACCTACAAGACAGTAGACGGCTCTTATAGGTAAGAGCTGAATGCAGCCAACATGGCTGTCTATATACTTTATCTTTGTTTACTGGAGAAGTTATCGGTTGCCTCAGGCAATGGGCTGATTCATGGAGTGCAGAGTGGTATAAGCTTCCTGCTCCCTCTGTGGGAAGAGAGTCACTATGGGAGGGGCTTTATGAAGCAGGTCTGCCTACAGGATCCCCTGATGGCAAGCACAAGCACCAGCACCAAGGAAGAACATGGCAAATGGCCTAGTGCTCAGAAATGTGCCCAAATGTGGAGCTGGAAAACCTCCTTGGCCCACATTCTCTGAACAGAGATGAGAGGTGGCCTAAACTCTCAATCCAAAATAGTGGGTACTCGGAATGCCTGGAGATGTGCCTGGGCATGAAATGGAGAGGGACTTGCTGCACCACGATCTATGTCCCAGCAAAGGTAGGGCAGTTCTGGCTGTTGATCCAAATAAGTGAGTCCTCTGAATGCCTGGAGATCTGCCTGAGCATGAAGCAGAAAGGGCCTCCCCATATCTGGATCTCTGAACAGAAAGAATGGGGCAGGTCAGGCTACTAATCCAAGTGAATAGGTGCTCCAAATACTTGGAGATCTTCCTGAGCATGAAGCAGAAAGGTCCCTCCTACACCAAGATCTCTGCACAAGAAGTGTGGGGTAACAAGTGAGCTGGTTTTCTGAATGCTTGGAGATTTGCCGGGGCATGGAGCCAAGAGGGCATTGCTGTACCATAATCTATATCCAAGAAGAGTGGGGCAGTTCGGGCTGCTGAACCAAATAAGCAGGTGCTCCAAATGTCTGGACATCTGCCTGGAGCCCCCTGCACCAGGATCTCTGCACAGGAAGGATGGGGCAGCTCAGGCTACTGATCCAGCCAAGCTGTTGCTCCAAGTACCTGGAGATCTGCCTGGGCATGGAATGGAGAGGGCCCCCCTGCACCAAGATCTCTGCACAAGAAGTTTGGGGTGACTCAGGCTGCTGATGCATGCAAGCAGGTGCTCTAAATGTCTGGAGATCTGCCTGGGCGTGAAACAAAGAGGGTCCTGCTGCATCACGTTTTATGTCTAGGAAGAGTGCGGTGGTTCAGGCTGTTGAGAGGTGAATGGGTGCTCCAGATGCCTGGATTTCTGCCTGGGGGTGGAACAGAGAGGGACCCACTTCACCACAATCTATGTCCATCAAGGGTGGGGCAGCTCAGGCTCCCAGTCCAGGCAAGTGGGTGCTCCAAATGCCTGAATTACTACTTGGGGTTGGAGCAGAGAGGGCCCCACTGCACCATAGCCTCAGAGAAGTAGGGTGGGACACCCAAGAATAGTGTATGCAGACTGATTCCAGGTCACCAAGCTGCCCCTGTCTGCAAGTCTCACTGCTCAGGGGCTATAGATGTTTAACTTGTTGAATTGTTTAAGTTCATCATAGATTCTGGATATCAGACCTTCATTGGATTCATAGCTTGCAAATATTTTCTCCTATTCTGTAGGTTGTTTGTTTACTCTGTTGATAGTTTTGTTTGCTGTGCAGGAGCTCTTTGGTTTAATTAGGTCCCAGTTGTCCATTTTTGTTTCTGTTGCAATTGCTCTTGAGGACCTTACATTCTTTGTAAAAGTCAATGTCTGAAAAGTCAATATTTTCTAGGTTTCTTTCTAGGATTCTTATATTAATAGTTTGAGGTCTTACATTTAAATATTTAATTCATCTTGAGTTAATTTTTGTGTGTGGTAATGGTAGAGTCCAGTTTCATTCTTCTACATATGGCTAGCCAGTTATCCTAGCACCGTGTATTCAATAGAGTATCCTTTCTCTACTGCTTATTTTTGCCAACTTTGTCAAAAATCAGATGGTTGTAGTTGTGTGGCTTTAGGAAATGTATCATTGAATGGATTTACTTCCCTGTTTGCTATTGGCTTGAAAGAGTCCCAGGATATTCATTTCTGGATAGTTTTACACCATAAAGAAACAAAATAGAGTATCTTAATTTCAAATTGACCCGAGAGAGAAAGAAAATATGAACTCCAAGGAATTGCCATTTAGGCATTTATGACCAGATCAATGTAAATTTTACGTGACCACCTGGTTTTCTCTTTACGTCAGCATCTTGAAAGTGGCAAAGTTTTGCTGCTCAATGAACACCTTGGAAATATGTGCCTTAAATTAACCAGAAAACTCATATGAATGAGAGAGTCAGGACAGCATCTCCTCCGAACTTCTTTGTCGATGTTTTTTTTTATTTTTGTAGAGGTAAATACTCTGTTTTCTGTGATTTCCCACAACCTGGCTACCCTCTTTCTTTCCTAAATTTTATATTTGACACCTCCATTGACAAAGGACTGCCTCTTTTCTTCTGTCAGATAAGCTACAAACTTGCCATTTTATTTTTTATGTATTTGAGACAGGGTCTCACTCTGTTGCCCAGGTTGAAGTGTAGTGGCATGATAGCCTGCCACAGCCTCAAACTCCTGGACTCAATAAATCCTCCCACCTCAGCCTCCCTAGTAGCTAGGACTACAGGTGTGCACTACCAAGCCCAGCTTTTTTTTTTTTTTTTTTTTTTTTTGTATTTTTTGTAGAGTCAGGATTTCACCATGATGCCAAGGCTGGTCTTGAACTCTTGGGCTCAAGCAATCTGTCTACCTCAGTCTCCTAAAGTGCTGGGATTACAGGCATAAGCAACCACACCTGACTGAACTTGCCCTTTTAAATCCCAATTCCTAAGGCTTTCTTGCTCCAGTTCACAAGACCTAATTACCTTCATCTATTTACTAAGTGTTCTCCCTCAAATCAGTCCAGAAAATATGGAATTCATGAGAACGTTTTTGGATTTTATGCCATTTTGGTATGAATCCCAGTAAGATTGTACTTTGAAAATATGGGAAATCTACTTATTATCAACTACTATTATATTTTCTTTATACACTCAGTGACCCACTGCAGGCATGTTTTTAAATGTCCTCATGATTATTTTTAATTCCAAGAAGAATTCAACTTGTCTGGTGTGCTTAGAAAATTGCATTGCTTTTCCTCCAAAAGCTTTACCAGTGAGGTTCATTGATGTTAGCATTATGCACCTAGAAAAGATATAGATAGAAGGAAGTAGCCTTTAAATAAAAAAGAATTCTTTATTTATTTATTTTTTATTTTATTGAGACGGAGTCTTGCTCTGTCGCCCAGGCTGGAGTGCAGTGGTGTGATCTTGACTCACTGCAACCTCGGGCTCCTGGGTTCAAGCGATTCTCCTACCTCAGCCTCCCGAGTAGCTGGGACTACAGATGTGCACTACCATGCCTGGCTAATTTTTTGTATTTTTAGTGGGGATGGGGTTTCACGGTCTTAGCCAAGACGGTCTCAATCTCCTGACATTGTGATCCGCTCCCTCAGCCTTCCAAAGTGCTGGGATTACAGGTGTGAGCCACTGTGCCTGGCCCCTTTTTTTCTTTTTTAAAATTATGGTAGGCATTTTAAGGAGCATGACTTTAAATATTAACTTAGCCCTTCTTTCTGAATTAGGTAATAAAGGAAAAAGAATTGGCCTCTCATGGGGGAAAAAGTTTGAATTCAGTGAGAATAGAGCAGGGATTTTTTGAAACAGTAACTTTAGTTCTAGTAGAATTTTATTACAAGAATTTGAACACTTGAGAGATTAAGACTAGATACCCCTATCCACAAAGAGGAGCTGCCAATTTTCTGGCCAAGTTGAGCAATTAGTTATGTTTTGAATTTAACCAATTAAAAAAAAATAATTCTAGCTTCAAACTCCTACCTTCTCCTCAATAGTGGATTACTTTCATTAGAGACATCTAGTTAATTAATTCAGTTTTGCACTTCATTTTGCCTGTGTGGACAGAGGTTGAATGCCATGTCTGATTCAATCCCAGAGGCAAGGAAGCATTGGGAGGGCATCATCTACATCAGTTTCTTAGAATGAAATTATAGTCCAGAGAATGAATACAGAATGTACAAACTTGCAAATTCAAACAATTTTTGATTATTTAGGAAAATAAAGGTAAAGCCTGGCATGGATTACCTTAAGCCATGGACATTTGACAGAGAATCACATTAGGCACCAAATCAACTGTTATGAAAATTTCCATTTAAAAGGAGAATTGTGTTGAATATATTTGTGCATCAGCTCTGACATTTCTGTATATGATTTTAACATCTCGAAGCCCAGATGAAAGTATTATCATTGCTGAGAAATAGAAATATAATCAGCAAATGTAAGATCTTTTTATTATTCTTGGTAGTAGAAAAATAGATCCAAACATTTCAAAGTGTTGGCAAGACTGTAAATCAACATGTGAAAGCAATAACTACAAATTCCTCTCTTCTTGCCTTCTTTGCTCAGCTGAGATATAAATTCAAATCATAAAATAGTACAATAGTTAAAGAAATATTAACAAAGTTGAAAGGCAAAGGACTGAGTCAAGGAATAAACTAGATAATATATTTCTGGAAAAAAAATGGAAATTCTTCAAGAAGTTTTTAGGAAAAACTATAATATACAAGAAGAAAAACATACCAAAGTCTTTAAATAGCCATATTTTTTTACAACAACCTACCCTATAATTTTCCCTCTTAAATTCATTAAAGGACAGAAAGCCCTTGAAAACCTTTAGTAATTCTATAAATGTAGGATTATAGTCATAAAGCAGTGGAATTCCTTTTCAAGGCTAGCCACTTATACCAACAAAAACCACAAAACAGGGTGTAGTTTTTGTTTCTTCTTCAACGGCCTTGCTGTATTTGGGTTACAATGTATAGATAGCCATAAAGAAATTTTAGGATGTGGATATTAGAATGGAGAGTTGGCTTACCTGAGGCTAAATCACTCTTTGAAACAACAGCCCAAGTAATATTCAAATTTCCAACTTAGAAAATGAAAATTATAAATTGCCATAGATCTTTAGTGTGGAAACTGCTACAGAACTAGCTAGTAAAGAAAAAGGCACATACCACTCAACAATAAAGTTAATCTCACCTCAAACCAGCCAAGTTACATTAAATAAATGCCTTCTAGACTGCACATTTAGCTGGAGGCTATGAACATCAAGTTATTTTCCAGCATAAAACTTGAACAGTGTATCCTGACACCCCACCACATCCCCGCATTACTATAAAAAATATCAAAGAGATTATACACAGTCTGTTGGTTGGCAAGACCTGGCAAATTCTCTCCACTTTTAAGTATATGCAAACAAAAAAAATATATGGATAATACATTTTGCAAAAATCTATAACATAAAGGAAAAATTGGTCTAATGAGGTGGAGGGAATCAAACCTAAAAAAGTGATTTTAAAATAAAACACATAAGAAAAACATAATACATTTATTTCAGAATGCATCTACTTTGTGTTCTTAAGAAGATAATACAATCAAGATAAAGTGAAAGAGAGCTTTATTAAAAGAAAAATGTCATGCGAACCAGCCGCATTAGGAAAGAACATGGTGTCATATCAGTTTTTCTTTACATCTATCACTCACTTTAAAAAAATAAAATAAAAAGATGAAAGCAATAATCTCCATTATTATGAAACCAGGAGACAGTCACAACCCCAGGCTTCAAGTTATAAAAAAAAATAGCTGCCAAGCACTTTGAATTTAGGATGAAATTGGAGAAGAACCCTGAGAAAACACACAAAAGTCTACAGTTCTCTTACAAGATGCAATTTCTTGAAGGTTCTAGATGCTAAGCACAGAACACCTGACCAGCCGTCCTTTAGTTAGAACAGTTAGTCTGATGTTGTGGACAATATACAAGTTGGTCATAAGGATGATTTTTCGCACCATAGAGCATGAAGTGGGGTCAAGGGGAGAGCCTTCAGATAAGCCATGTTTGGAGGAAGCCGGTGGGGAGAATGTCAGGGTGAAGGAGCAATCGACTTGGAGGCAGCTGATGAAAACTAAAGAAATGTATGCTAATTTGTGATATGAAGTGCACTTATAAATCACATAGGTTCATTATGAATCACATTTACCTTCTTCTCACTCCAAAGAGGAGTAGAAACATGTCATATAGCATAGGGGTGATGCACAAGTTATTTAAACAGTAGAGTTTATGTATCAACCAATCAGAACAAACACTGGCCAATAAGAAGGAAAGGAAATACAGGAGATAAGCGTATAGGAAAGTGAGGGCAAAAGTATTCTTATATGCCAATGGTATAAATCCATACATAGAAACCCCAAGAGAATCAACTAAAAAAAGAAGTAGAGCCTTACAGTAATTCAGCAAGGTGGTATATACAAAAATCAAAAGCTTACCCATATGCAAATGAGTTCAAAGAGATAAGAAAATTTGACATTTTAAGAAGTAACAAAGAAAACCAAAGTAAGTATAAGTATATCAAGAAATATGTAGATTTACTTAAAGAATAATTTAAAATATTAAGGAACTTAATAAGAGAATATGTTAATAGAGACCATAGTTTATTATTTCCTCAAACTTGAGATTCCAGTCGTTCTAAAATATACCATTATTTTCAAATTCACTATTAAAAAACTGCTGCCAATTAAAATATTACATAATCCTTTCTAATCATTGATTGCAATGTGTATCCCAATTTAAGAGATAATAAAATGAAAAATGTTCATCTTATAATTGAAATGTTGTGTATAAGAAATAGCTAATACCTAGAAATATCCTGGCAACATTATTGAATTTCAAGAGTAAACACAAAATTCTTTCAGGAACTAGGCAATAAAAAAAATTACAAAGAAATTAGATCAGCCTTAGCTTTTCTTAGAATGTTGAGTGCCAGAAGACACTAGTCTCATCTTTGGATTTCTGAATAGAAAAGGATGAGATCCAAGAATTCTGTGGTCTGCCAAGACTTTTTTATGTACAAAGGCAATTAAAAAATATTCTCAGATAGAAGGCTCAGAAAATATATTACTATGTTCTAGAAAAATTTACTCAGTAATCATGCATCTGATAGTCATGCAGTGAATTAAAGGAGACACACAAATTATAGTATAAAGCACTGAAGTGATTATTAATTTTATAAAATCAGAATTAGATTTATAAACACATTAGGCTAAATTAAACATAAAGTAAATTATAGTGAAATATTTCATATATAATATTGGAAATATTAATTTTAAAACAAGACCATAATAATCTTAACCTCTTCAGAGTATATATATCAGCCCCATAGAGAAGAGTTGGAGAGGCAGAAAGAACAAGTCACATTCACTATTTTATGTAAGTAAAATTGTCTAATTCACCTTTTTCACATTCTTTAAAATTCGTTTTTATGCCTAAGACTATAAAGTAGAAAATCTGACCCACAATGTCATCTCATAACATATATCTGTTAATATTTAAAATATTTTAAAATAAATGAATAAAATAATACCTGCTTAAGGTTTAAATTTTTGGATAGTACAGACAGGTATAAAATGCAAAGTAAAGCTAATTTAATGTTCTAGGCCTTCTTTCCATTGGTAACAATTGCTAAACAGTTTCTTATGTATCCCTTCCAAAGGAGAAAACACATACACACACACCCAAGGGGGAAAAACAACTTTAGAAATGTTTACACTTAAGGGATCATAATATAATAAATTATCTGTACTAGTACATTTAGATTATACTATTCAAAAGTTGTTTCTCTTCACCCCCCATCCTTTGTCTCTTCTGGTAACACATACGCTTTTCCCAATGGACAAGCAATTCCATGTGGTTTCAGAGGATAAGGGATTGTGGCCTGACCTTCCTCGATGCTGCGGGAATGACAATAAAATACAAAAACCAACAACTGTACACCATGATATTTGATTTGAGACCGCTGAAAGACAAAAGGAATCTCTCTTCATCTGAGATTGTGAATAATTGTAAATAAAAACCTTGGAGATGTTGGCCATCTTTTCTGGCATTTGTCAAAACCTTTTCTATATTATTTAGAGCAGGCTAGCTGCTGTAGCAAATAAATTAAAAAATAATAGCACAAACACAATAGAAGCTTATTCGTTGTTCACATAAAGGTTGAATGTGCTTTCAGTTTGGAAAGGGCTGATGGGGAGAAGTCTAATCCAAATAGCAATTCAGGGACTCAGGCTGTTGGAAGTACTGCCCAGGAATATCTGGACATGGAACATGACATGTAGATGGGTTTGGGGGACATAGGTCTAGAATTACTTCCATTTCCATTCTATCGACTGGAATGCAGTCAGAAAGGCCACACAAACTGCAAGGAAGACTGAGAAACATAATCCACCTATGTAATCAACAGAGGAAACAGGTTTTGATGAGCTGCTAACAGTCTCTGCCAAAGTCCTACATTCAGATTATCAACTGCATAACTGCCTACATTATTTCCCATTTCCATATGGATCTCCCTCCCCTAAAACGAGTACTGTATCCAGGAATACCTGTCCAGGATTCCTGGATAATGAACAGGTCTTTCCATCAGGTTCAGATGTGATTCCTCAGTCAGGTAACTCCCAACCCCAACCCAGTGTTTAATGAAAAAGCAAGAATAACTGTCGTGTAAGAATGTAGCTGGAATTGTACGTATAGTTAGGTTGCTGAATCTTGGCTTTGTCTTAATTTCTCCAAATACATTAAATGTCCTCTACCTCCTTTGTTGAGATAGAGTCTGTCACACCCACTTAAAGAGGTTATCCTCGAGTTTTCAATTTTCTCCCCAGCTCAATTTAGAGTTCTGAAGTCAAGACCTCACTCTTTCAAGACGTCTTAAATGTGCAATATTAAATATTTATGTGTTTGGTCCTACATATTAGAGGCTTATGGTAGGTACTTCCTGGAGGATCTTAATACAGCTTTCCTTACATTTTCCTTTTCTGTCGGGGGGGTCTTTGTCTCATTTATTTTAGCTTCTGGCTGCAGTCCCACTGTGTCTCTTTTGGTGGAGGAGGAAGATAAACTCCTATGAAATTATGAATATTTTACCTTAATGCTTCATTTCTTCCTGATCAAGAGGACTCAATGGGACATCCTAAATATTTCCTTCCTTTGCTAAGATCTTTTGCTGATAGGTAATAGTTTCTATGTGTGACTATCTACTCCCTCCTCAGAACCCTGTCTCAAAGTCAGGACCTTATCAGTGAGATTTCTCTGGATTTTAAACATTTATCTTGTTTTCCTAGTGCTAAAGAGGAAAATGGACAGTGGTTTAGAGATAAACTGAACCCCGCCAAATCTTTTTTTTCCTTAGTCCCCATGTTTTGAAGATTATGACAAGATATAGTGTCCCTTTCCTTATTTGATTGCTACCAGTTCATTTTTTTTTTCTCCTCTTTCTTACAAATTGTTTTGGTTATTTTGTTTGGAACTGGAGAGGCAAATTTAGACTTGATGCCACTCAATCTATTCAGATTGTATTCAGAAGTCATTTTATTGCTTTTTTATTGATTGATAGCTTGTTTAGGAGAGTGTTAAAGATATGGCTTCTGGGACCAGGACGTTCATGTTTAGACATAAGCAGGGCAACTTGCTAGCCGTGTGACCTGTAAAAGTTACTTATCCTTTCTGTGCCATTTGAATAATAGAATAATAACAGGGATTAACTTACAGGATTGTTGTGAGGATATGTTAAGTAATATTTACAAAGCAATTGAAAAATTTCCTGGCACTTGGTCAGCTATGTGTTTGTTAAATAAATAAAATTAAAGAGCTTGCTTCAAGTTATTTTTTATTGTGACTCTCAAAGCTAACTATCAATAAAATTATCTGAAGATATAGCTCCCCATCACTGGAACATTTACAAATTGATGGGGATAGATACAAAGAAAACTTTAATAAATTAGAACAGTCAGAATATATATAGAGAGAGAGGTCATAATCACTTGTTTAAACAGAAAATATTTAACACTTAGATATTTAAAAGCACATCCCAATATAACAAATCAAAGAGGATAAAATAATTTACAGGTGATTATTAAATAATAAAAATGGTCATATACCAAAACTTTTGTAATGTGGACAAACACAATATAAATTTTAGCCTTGAAGACTCTCATTTATGCTGCTGGTGGCCTACCCAAAAACCCCTTCTTTCTTTCTAAGAGAACCCCAAATTTGTCCATCAATCTAGCCCTTCATGACTGAGATGAAGGTCACCCCATTGCCAGCTGAAGGCATAGATCCTGACAGGCTAATTGAATTAGTTATACCATTCCTTGCAAACTGATGTTGAAATAGGGATGCTCCCATGACTTGTACTGGTCTAATCAGGTGAAAGAAAAGGATCTGGAAGAGAAGCGTTCTGTCTTCCTCTGAAAATGAACAAGAAAGTATGTAACCTGGCTACCACATGGCCACCTTGTGGCCTGTCTGAAATGGGACCTGATGTTAAGGAAGACAGAGAAGAGAGATGAAAAGTACCAGAGTCCTTAATACAATCTTCAAGTACTCAGCCATAGCACCTACTCTACTCTAGACTTACAGGGATAAGAGATTAATATATACTTTTATTGTTAGATTCCTTGGAGTCAGCATTTATACCACTTGTAGTCAAAAAGAACCTAACTGATACAATTTCAAAAAAATGAATAAATTTAAAATACAACAAAAATTAAATAACAGTGAGAATAAAACAAACCACAAGTAAAGATAATAAAACTAAAAGCAGAAATGCATGAATTAGAAAGCAGACACTGAACCACAAAATGAACTAAGAAATTGTAGAGGTAATTTCTTTCAAGCCTAATTATTAAATTAAGAAATTCAAAAACGGTTCATCACCAAAAGATACAACAAAATTTAAGATGTATTGATTATAAGTAAATACATTGCAGAAATTTATCATAATAAATTTGAAAATACTCAGGACACAGAAACATTTTGGAAAACAAAATATCCAAATTGAACACGGAAGAATTTAAAATGTTGAAGAGTAATAAAACATTGAAGATTGTATAAAATTAACTAAATGATTATTTTTAATAAATCCCCCGGGGCAAATTTGTATCAGTTCCCCGATATTCCTTTTCCACAGAACAATGTGAAGGTATTCAGGTGACACCTGGACAAGCGGGTTGAGTTACAGGAGAGGAACCTGAGTTTAAGTAGCCCTAAACTTTTTTCATGGGCACTAAGATCCTCTTTCCTATGCTTCCAATGGGGATGTCTATTTTCCAGGGCTGTTTGCTGTACAAACATCCTTGAAAAGATAGTCCTAAAACAAAAAGCTGTTAGCATCTCTGTTCACAAGATGTGCAGAAACCAAAAGATCCATACAGAATTGTCTCCCAACATTCATAACTCCTCTACACCAGGAACAATTAAATACGTAGGTCAATAAAACTTGGAATATAATATTTTCAATAACCGTGGTGCACAAAGTGCTGATAGATATCCTTGTTATGTAAAGAATTCTTAGAAATCAATATCAGAAGCACAAACAATTGAAAGAAAAAAGTGGCAAAGGGTATGACGAAGGGAGAACAATTCTCAGAAGAAATAGTAAAAGTGTGAAGCAACGAATGTTTAAGTACAAAACTTGGCCAGTTTATTCAGAACTCAGAATAGAAACAAAAAATAAAATAGCATTTATCAGCAAGTAACTTGTCTAACTTAAATTGGACAATAGTTCTAAACATTTCTGAAAATGTGGGAAATAGACATTCTCATATACTGTTGGGGATGTAAACTTGTACAAACTTTTCAAAGAAATATTTAGCTCTGTATCAAGAACTTTAAAAATATTCACACGATATGACCTAGTAAATTCCATGTGTAGTAATAAATTCTAAGGAAATAATTACAGATAAAATACTTTTACATTAAAGGAGACTCGAAGAATTCTTATTAACAAAGCTAAAATCAAAATAGCCTTACTCTCCAATAATAAGAGAATGGTTAATTTTTTTCTTAAATCCAATTTAAATTTCTTACATTTAAATTCTTGAATTTAAAAATTTCTTAAATTTTCTTAAATGAGGAATGTCATGTAGCTAATTAAAAATATGCTGTCAAAGACTTTTATAACATGAAAAAAGATGTAATGCTATCTCTATTACATGATCTCCATTATTAAACCATGTTAAAGCCTGGAAGGAATTTAAACTAAATATCAAGCATAGTTACTCCTTAGTTTTATGCTTACTGATTTTTTTACTGTATTCCTTTTTACTTTACTATATTTCTCAAATTTTCTACACTTTATAACAAAAATATTCAAAACATAAATGAATACCAGCTATTTTTTAGTTTCTTCTGGTTTAAAAAGTTATCATTACTTAATTGATGGACTCTGCATAATTCTGAGGAAATAAGTGAAATAAGATAATCAGTTGATCTGTGGATAGACTGTGTTATTTTTAGTGCCCGAAGGACTTTCCCATGCTCAGTTTACACTTGTGTTATGGGGAAAGGGAGGGAAAGAAAACGCAGCATGAAAGCAGTGTGAGGCATGTTCAAATCCATTGCTCACAGCAGGGAAAAACAATTGCTTCCTCCCCTGCTTCCAGTGACCTTGTGGTGAGGATCACAGTGCTGGAAAAAGAATCCAAAATTGGCTTCAGTGTGGCTTCCTTCTGTTATTATTATGTTAGCAAATGCCTACTCCAAGGGACCCTCTGAGAAACCTAAAGGCCTTGTACTAGCCTGGTCCTCTTGGTCCAGAAAGCCTTCAAATAGACACCTGCTTATTTTATGAGATGGACGGGCTCAGGAGAACAGTCAAGGACCTCCACGACAACCTAACCCCCAAGAATGATTGAATCATTAATTTCTAAGGATATTACCATACTCTAAAAGAATTCTCTGTGATTTTAAACCCCTGTGGATCAGGAGAACTCTTCAGTGAATACATATCCCTTCTTTGCAAAGAAAAAAAATTTGCATATTATTCTTGCCCAATCACTTGTTTATTACTTCTATCAACATCAATCATGAAAGCTTTCAGTGTAGGTGCTGAGGACAAAGATGAAAATAGGTGACTTTAAATGTTTGTTTATAAATATGTTTGAAGGGATTAATTTTTATCTGGCTATTCAAATAGGATTAAAAGGATTAACTTGAATAATAAAGGCGCATTATAAATACATATGTTGTCTCTAATTAATAGGTTCAGATATGAATATAAGATATGTCAAATTATTACAGAATCACCTGTAATTACGTTATTTTTAAATAATGGAAAGGAAACTCATGAGTCATTATTAGCAAAGAGATGACTTTGGAATAAGGCAAGCTCATTCAGCTAATATAATGCTTTGCAAGACACATTTCCTATTTATACGTACAGTTAATAACATCTATTATGTAGTCTTAGTCCTAGAAGCCTGTGTTTGTTGAGAGAAATACTTTAAAGCAGAAGCTTAATTACATAGTGCTCAAGTTTCTGTGGCAACATCAAAGTGAGAAAGTCATTTGTGCTTTAATGCACATTTTGAAAGAGAAAAATAAGTTTTCAAGTTGAGAGCCCCACAAGTTTGAGACAAGGAGAATGGAGGAGGAATAAAATGTTAGATTAGAATTTATTTTTCCAGTATATGACAACAAAAGCAGTAAGAGGGAAAAACTGTTTTTCTTCTTCTTCATCTTATTATTATTATTAATCATAATAAAAGACTGTAACCTTGTGATATTTGCTCCAAGGTTTTGTTCTCTGAGAATTACTCAGGAGCATTAGAATTGGAAATATTCCTTTTCAATTTTGAATATACCGAAAGGGTTCCTTCAGTTCTCTTTACCCAGATTTCTCTCTAAACACTACAACAGCCGCATTTTAAAGAAAATTACTAAAGAAACTTAGTGTCCTATTGCAAGGAGCCTGCAGGTGACAATAGTTTTGGCAAAATAGTTTTAACCTAACTCAGAATTGTGACCCAAAAATTCACAAATTCATATTATAAAATGCTTATCAATTTGTACATGCAGACAATAGGAAGTATAAACCTAGGGCTGTCCAATTTAATTTGGAGTTCATAGAACTGAATGGATACGTTTTTGCATTTTATAATGCAGAGAAATTTTAGGTACCTTTAAATGTCCCTCATTTAATAAAATAGTTGGAAAGATGCTGACAGCTCTTACGTGACAGCCAATCTCCTGCCTCTGGTTCCATCGGTGTTCCACTTACTAGTATTTTATCAAACAAAGAAACTCAACTAAATTTTGAAAGGGGTAGTATTTATCTTCAGTACTATTTGATAGAACTTATGAGAACTGTGTTCAAGGCCAGCATTAGACAAATCCAAGAACAAAATCAAAATTGGTCTTTGGCGTCTGTTTCCTCCTATTTTGTGTCCCTCCTCCCCCTTGTATTGTCCGTTGTCTCAATGAGAAACCCCTATCTCAAGCCACAGGATTCTCATGCCTCACCCACACCCATCATGTACACTATCATTGCAAAGTAAATTCATTTGCACAATACTGTTAATATTCAATTCATTTTACCTTATTAAAGAGTATTCTCTTTTTAAACTTGGTATCTTGAAGGCACAATATTGTGCCTCAAAGGAATGAATTCTTTCTTTTGTCCTTCCATCTTTTCTCTCTTTCCTTTCTGTTTTCAACCAGGGAAGAGACCAAATAAATTGAAATTGTCAATTAACTTCTGTTGCATATCAAAAATTTCTATTATAAACACATCATGAGTGCAAAAAAGCCAGATAACTATTTGCTTCTTAAGTTTAGTGTAGAATAATCGTCAACTACCAACAGCATCATCTGTTACTTTAATGCAATTACACTTGTGAGAATTTTCTACAAACCACCTATCAATACCCACCTGAAATCTCCAGGATGCTGAAATCACCAGTAACTTCTTGACTATGTCTAAAGTATCATAATGCCAAAAATAAAACGAGAATAACACTTCAACATTTTGCCTAATTCTTGCACCTCTTTGGTGTGTGGTGATTTATCTATTTCCCCTAAAGTGATGACACCTCTGCCCTCCCAGGACATGGCTTTTAAAGTCATTGATTAAAGCAAAATGCTAGATGAAATGGAACATAAATGTCACAGTCATCCTTGTCTGGATTCCTAGTACTGTTTTCATACATGATGCTACACTTGAAGACCCCAAATGTACCTCAGTTGTTGGAGCAGAAATCAAAAACTAGATCATCATTTACCTCTATGGCATTTGATTTTGAATTTCACATCTTGGGCTCTCATGGTTGCCTTATTTAAAGCCCTTCTTTTTGCCATCACTTCTTTTGAACTCTGAGAGATACATCCATCATGGTATGAAATTGGATCTGTAGCTAAAGGAAGTGGAATAATAATCAGAGGTATATATATAAACCGAAAGCCTCTGTATTTCCCCAAATCATCCTCTGTTGTAGGAATACTAAAGTAATGCTAATGCAAGAAAACATATTCCAGTGTCATTTTAGATTTCAGACACTGCACATTTGTACCCATGATTATGTCAAAATATACATATAGGCATCATTTGAGAGAGAATTTATTATAAAAGAAAATATTTTTAAAAAACCAAAGCTAGCCTGACTTTGCTTTATTTATTTTTTTAAAATTGTACTTGAACTGGGGTTGAATAAATTTGTCCAGCTTAACATGAAATTGTATTCATCTGAAAATAAAAAATAAAACTGGTAAACCTATTCATGTGGAGTGAAAAGAAGAGAACATAAAAGAAACATAAAACATCTCCCTTCTGGCATAAAAAATGCATTTTTTTTAAATCAAAAGAAACTTACTTTTATATAAAAAATAAAGAATTGAAAGTCTCAGAAGCAAGGACGTTCACATTAAATGTCGGGGATATCTACCTAGGGGAAGAAAAGGGGAAAGCATAAAAATGATGGTATTTGTAGGTTTGAATTTTCTTATTTTTTTAAGTCTGAGGGTCAGACACACCCAGACATGAATGCAAGAGATAGGAATTAATGAATGTTTATCCTTTCAGGTTTTCATATTCTTGTGAAGTAAATAACTTCTCTTATACCTGGACTTGTATACCTAGAAAAAATAAAATGACTTTTTTGGGGAGATTCATCAAATCGTTTATCCTAAACCAAGTAGAGTTCAATTGATTCAAATTTGGCTTCCTGGACCCCAAGGATCAATAGGACTAAGGTAACACTTCTACTTAGCTTGTTCTTTGCCTTTGAAATGCAGTGTTCTATGAATTCAGCGTTCCCAGTTTCCCTCAACCAAAACTAAAAGAGATAGGCAAAAATTGCTTCTCCTTTGCTGTTTTCGGTTACTTTTTAAATCTATTGCTTGCCATCATTAACAGATGCTCTTTGGATCAGACTGCTAGAGGTGTGGCATAAAGCTATGTGGGTTAGGGAAGCTCAGAAATAGCTAAATAATTAGCTACAAAAATGCACTAATTTTGAGAAGGGATTTCTAGTTATTTTATTCATCATTTTTCCTTAGAGTATAGTGGTGAAATATTATAGTAAAGACAAGACTCTTACAAACTCCAAACCTCATTTATTTCTAAATAGTCCTTTAAGGCATATATCTAACATTTAAAAGCTCAAAGTCTGTAAACTCAAAGTTCATTAGACACAATAGAGTTGAAACTAAAGGAAAATCCTCAGTCTAATTTTTCCCACATCAGGACCCTTTTAAGCTCAGCTGAACTTATCCTTCCTTTACAGAAGAGGAAAAAAATCCAACATGTAAAAAGATCAGATTGCAGTTTTCAAGTTTCAGCCTAGAAGGAATTTTTAGACTTTAGTTATAAATTCCAGAAAATAGGAGTTTATAAGGGAAACAGTGACAGAATCTTAATTATGGCAAAGAAAAGGGCAATGCTACAATAAAAAGGAACTACTCCTGAGATGAAATGCTTCATCTTTGAGTGAGATGTGGCATAATAACTTAAAAGGAGAGTGGTGCAAAGATTCAGGGCCTCAGTTGTAGCAGGCTGTTGTGTACCCTTCATGAAACTGACTGTCACCTTCACCTTCTTCCTTACAGACTAAATGTCACTTGACTCTGGACAAAGTTGGGAAAACCGTCGTAAAAAAACAATTATGGCAAGTTGCTTTTTGACAAAAGCTGTTTTCCAACACATGTATCAGAGAATCAGTGACAGCGGGAAGGACAAGAAGGGCCCTCTGGTCCAAACTCCCTGTCTACAGCAGATAAAAGCTAAATCATCTGACAGAGCGGGAGGTGGCCCAACGTTCACATTTTCAAGTGAAGGAAAGTTCACATGCTCCCTTAAAAACTCTGCGCTGGCTCTAAAGTCAAGAAGTTTGTTATGAGAAGCTCAATTCTTAGTTGCCCCAATTTTACCCACTTAGCCTCACGCTGTTCTCTGTCATCATGAAGTGCCTTCTGTAAATACACTTCGACCACTTGGAAAAATTTTTGAAACCCATCCTTAACTCTCTCTACTTGTCAAATAACTTCAAATTCCTTAATATTTATTGGTACAAACAAAGGTCAATGTCTTAATTTTTTGTATTAGTTTAGTTTTGTTTTCCCCTGGAATCCTTTTGGCACCATCCACATTTCTCTTCCCATTACAATTCATCACTGTCAGACCCAAACATCTGACACCGTGCCTAGCCCACAGTAGGCATCCAGTAATCATTTCTGAGAGAAAGAATAAATGTAAGGGACTACACAGTAGATACTTAAGTACACGTTAAACAACAAACCGATTTAAAAAAAAAAGTATTTTCACATTCCCAGTAGCCATTTCCCAAGCTTCGGTTTTCTTGATATAAATCGTATCTAAAGTACAATTCACTGTCTTTGTTGGTTTTGAAGTTACACTAATAATATGCAAAACATGCATCTGTCTGGCAGCAGTATTACAACCCAGAGAAACCACATTTTATACCCAACAAACCAATGTTTTTAGAAAGCATATAAATTAGCAATGGTCATTGTTTGACCCATAGGAAAGCAAAGAGAACAGATGCAAAACAGTGCATTCGTTGGTAGGGATGGTATCTATGGTATCCCATTCTCACATAAATCAAAGTTCTAAAATTCTGAATATTTGCAGCAGGACTCCAAAGGCATGACTGAAATAGTTCTGGATGCTCAGCTCCAGACACATATTGATCCCAAAATCTTACTAAAGAAATCTTGGAAGGACAAAGCCATAATCCACCATGTTTCAAATTCATACCTAGAAAATGAAATGATAAGAGAAAGCAGGAAATAGAGAAGCATCCAGGACACCATAGAAATGAAGACTTGCCCCTAATGGTTATTTCCCCCAAATAAAAGGAGACAACTCCTACACTTGTGATGTCTTGCAAAGGAAAGCTTCCATCTGAGCCCACGGAGAGCTTTCTAACTAAGCACTAAACTAAGCAACTCTCAGAGTTTCTCCGGAAAAAAAATCTGCTAGTGCTCTCCCAAGAGACAGATGTCTTCAGGCTACCATTTGGGGAAACAAAAAGATATAAAGGTCACCTACAATGTATCACCTATGGGTGCAACTCAGAAATGAAAGACACTGAATTCCCTTCCTATCTGAATCTGAGACAGTGAATAATTCTGGAAAGGAAAACACCACAAGGGTAATCTTGAGTTAGTTGACTACAGGACTGCACACATCAACATGGCATTTTGCCTGATTCTACAGTTAGGAGCATTTGTTTTTATGTGCATGTCTCTCATATAGGATTTTACTTGGATATACTTTTATGTGATGGCTTTCAAATTTCCATTTGCATACTTTTTTGGAAACAGTGAAAGAAAGGGTAGTTTATTTTCAATTCTAGCCAAGCACTGACACTTGGAAGAAAAGAGAGAAGAAGGGAAGGAAAAAGAAAGGAAGGAAGGGAGGGATAGAGAAAAGAAGGGAAGAAGGAAGGAAGAAAGGGAGGGAGGAAGCTTTTAATTTTTAACAAAATGTCATAGACAAACTATAAGTAGTCTTCCACTTGATTCTTTTATAGAGTAAAATGATTCTGACTGGAACAAATTAACAGATGTTTGACATGTTCAAATGAAGACAGATTAAAAAAATTCAGACTTTCCATGATTGTTGTAAGCTAAAAGCCAGGATAAAATATGCCCAACTACTACTAAGGTAATCAACTTTCCAAGTTAGGTATAAAGATAGCGACAGACATGGAAACACACACACATATACATATATATGTATATACATAGAGATATCCATCTGTGTTTATGTATGAAACATTTTCAGCAGGTGTACATTAAACAAGGCTTGCACCCAAAATACTGGATTCATCTCTGGTTAAAAAAATTTCAAATTTTGTGGGTTTTCTTATATGCTTTGTACATTAAACTTAAGATTTCCTGTGATAGACTTATTGTGCTATATAACACTGTATTTCAAAGTACAGCATGAAATCTTTCCATTTTGACCCAAACGATATCAGCATTATATGGCCATTGATAAGAATAGAGCCTTTGTGAAAGAGAACCTCAGTGATTATTCTATTTTTTTTTAACAAGAATATTAATGACCATTTGGAGACAACAGCTACAGTCACAAATAATACTATGCTAGAGCAGCTATGTGGTTTAACTGAAAGCATACATAGTACTAAAAGCCTTGCTTTAAATAAAAATGAAGCATTGAGCACATTATCTGACTTGATTAGAGCAATGATAGAATCCTCAGGATCAAACATGAAATTTGAGTGGGGTGTTGATAACATCATGTCCAGAAGCTTGAACCTGGATGAGATTTTGTAGACCAGTCACCTGCCATTCATGCTTCCCAACACCACTGTTCAAACTTGCTCAAAAGACTGTCATAGGCTTTAATCCTCAAAATCTTGAAAAGTAATCAGTGTGCCACAGGCATTAAAGCTATAAACTTCTCTTAACCTTTCCATTAAATACCAGGAACCTTAGTCTGATTCTGCCAGGTGACCTGGGTGAAGATTTTCATGTTCATTTGATGCACACACATTTTTGCATTCCACTGCTCGTGCTTGTTCACTGTTGGTAAATGCCAAACGCATCTGGGGAGAAGAGTTTTGAAAACAATTAGACAGCCTGAAAAGTCCCAACAATAAAACAGAACTCTTTACATTGCAAAGCCAAACAAATGACTCGGGCAAGTATAATTGAATAAATCCTGGGCTTCAGTGCAGATGGCTGTTTTTACTGTCTGTCTATGTCGGGATCTGCTGAAGGTTCTTTAGTTCGTGTGTGTGTGCACGTGTGCGTGTGTGTGTGTGTGTGTAGAAGGCTTTTTTATATGAGATTTGGCATATTGCATGTGGCAGGCTGTTGAAAAATGAATAAAGACAGGGGAAAAAAGGCAATGCACATCCCATTGGTAATGAAGGAAAGCAGGTTGCTGACTGCCCATGTGCCAGTTCTCCAGGTTTGCCCCGGGGCTCCCAAGATCATTTCTTTGCCCCCAGATTTTCATGTTGAATTACCGCTCACAGTTTCTAAATGAACATGCCTCTTATTTTATTTAAGACACAGTGGGCACTTGTATTTGACTTCCTGCTAGGCAATACAATATTTAGCGTTTGCTGCATACACAAATGGCAAAAGATAAAAAATGGCCTTATAAGCATAATTTCAGATTTGTTTTGTTTTTTTCAAAGAGATATCTTTGCTCCAAGCTTTCAAGAGGCAGACATCAAGTGAAAAGCATTTGTTTTGTGCAGGTTTTGCCTGAGAAACTCTGACCAGAGATGTCTATGAGGATTCATCAAGAGCTTTAGGCTATGGCCTCATGGCTTTGGCCTGAGGCAAAGCTGGGGGCTAAGGCCTTTTCATGTGGGGGGTAAAGAATAAAGAAGGAACACATCATGTCTCGACTCTTACTGCTGTTCTAACTGGTACCCAGAAGCCTCTCCTTCTAAAACGCGGCTCGCTGTTACTATGCTACTGTTAAAATAGAAAGGAACAGCATCATAACTTATTTGTGACCTACTTAGAAAAAATTCAAATTAGTCTACAATGGTCAAAAGGAATACACATTGAAAAGAACAAAAATGCTTTCCCTCAAAACAATAGCTAAAAGGAGTAGAGAGTGAGATAAAGAAAAATGTTTTTCTCTGAATACGTGAATGTCACACTTGGCGTTGACCACCTATCTTTTTATGCGATCGTCTTTTTTCCTACCATTCATTTTAAATATTTGGTCCAGAGGCAAGGCTTTGTATAATATAGTAATCGTTTTTTGAATAAAAGATTGTCATATCTAGATAATAAAATCCTATTTTTTTAATATATTTCTTTTGTTCCAACAAGAACTGCAAAAATAATCTGCAAGGCTGCTTATTTGTTAAGTGCTTCTTAACTCATCTCTGACCCAAAGGATGCTCTTGTCAAAATCCAGGCCTATCAATAATTAATGATGTTTTTAACTTTTGATCTCCAGCCACAAGTTTTTTTATTTTATTTTTTTAGGTCCCAATTATGATTCTAACCACCTGCAAAATAGAGGGAGAGGACACCTGACAAATTTTCAGAGAAGGCTGTGACCTATGAAAGCAGTAACAGCATTCCTGGAATGTTTTTGTCTTTTTGTGTTTTTGCCCCTTTCTGACTGTCTTTGCCCCCATCCCCCAAGAGAAGAGTGGTTTTAATAAAAACTGGGTGAGAGAATGAAAGCATTTAACACAATAACCACTCTAATATGATATTTTCAAGAAACTATGTGCTTCATTTTAAAGCCCACTCTTTGGGGAGGGAAAGATAAATTCCTAGAAAGCAATTGCTGAGAAATAGCCCATTGCCACTGTAAATATACTCAGCCAAAGATAGTGGTGAGGGTGGGTTAGAAAGCCCTCTCTCAGCAACCCTGAATCTGAATCTTAAGACACATGGTATCCCATACAACTTTACTATTTAAAATGTATTTTTCTAGTAAGAAAACTTCAGGTGTTCTGTGTGATTATCTTAAGTGCTTCTAGATTTGTGGTAAATTAAGTATATAAACTTTAAATAGTGCAGTTGTCTAAAACAGCAGTAATCAACCTTTTTGGCACCAGGGACAGGTTTCGTGGAAGACAGTTTTTCCATGGACTGAGTGGAGAGGGGTGCAGGGATTGTTCCCAGTTGAAACTATTCCTTGTTCCATCTCAGATCATGAGGCATCAGTTAGGATTCTCATAAGGAGCATGCAACATAGATCCCTCACATGCGCAGTTCACAATAGGGTTTGTGCTCCTATGAGAATCTAATGACGCTGCTGATCTGACAGGAGGCAGAGCCCAGATGGGTAATGCTCATTCACCTCCTGCTGTGTGGCCCAACTCCTGACAGGCCATGAACCTGTGCTGGTCAGTGGCCCGGGTGTTGGGGACCCCTGCTCTACAACAATCACCTCCAGCAGGCAGGAAGATAATAAAATAAAAAAGGGTGAAGATAGAGGCACAATAGTGACCTGTTAACTATAGCTTCAAATCTGAAGAGGCCACTGCTTTAAATGCTGCTAATATGGAACAATTAATATGTTTAATCTTAGGATTTTAGGTCTATAGCTGTAAATACTACAGGCAAGTTTGACTAATTTTTAGTCTGCACACATATTCAGCTCAAATGCAATGAGGCCACTTTACCATTAGCAATTCCCCATGTTAAAAACAGTACTCTGGGCATGCCAATCATGGAATGGGGGAGTCATTTACATGTATCACTAAAGTAATTATTAACCACTCTTATGAGAGGTTATTT